>NW_028297109.1:337132-669264 GCF_055798465.1 Pogonomyrmex barbatus
GATATTTCATTGGTGTTCCTACTCCTACTCGGCCTATCATTATCGTTAATTAATGGAAATAACAATCGCGCAGTCTTATGTACGAACTCCGGTTCCAAGGATTCGCATATAGGTAAGGAATAGCCTCTCAATTTATTATTAACTATTTTATAGGGAAGACTCCATGGGTCACATTCTAAAGATTCTAACATCTCACTCCATGCTCGATTCTTCGCTTTAGCGATGGCTTGTTTTAATGCTTTTTGTGCTCGCTTGAATTCCTGCTGCATCGGCTCCCAGATTAATCTTGATTTGCGTGCTCTAGCTCGGGTGTATTGTCTTCGCAGTATTTTGCATTGTTGCCGAATTTCCTTAATCTCATTATTCCACCAGTATATTGGTTTTTTTACAGGCTTTTCGAACACGAGGCATAAAGAAATCGCAAGCATAGCGAATAGTAGAGGTTATCCTCTTCAGAGAATTCCCTAGGTCTTCTTCATGAGGCTACGTTCAAGTTCCAGCCATCATTGCCGCAGCAAATCCTCATCGAGTTGTTTCATGCTCCAAGTAGTAAATATTGTCTGTTTATCTGTTGTCCGAAAAATAGGAGTGTCTATTTGATAGACAATCAACACATGATCAGTATACACAAATTCGCTATCTTTACATAATTTTTAATTGCTTAATTAAAGAACTCATGGATGATGTGCACAAAGTGAGGTCCACAATAGAAGAACCCTGAGGGCGGATGCAGGTAGGCATTCCTATTTTATTAAGTAAAGTTAGATTCAGCGAAGATGCCCAAACACATAATGAGTTACCTCTAATGTTGTTACATCTATCCCAGGCATGTGATCTGGCATTAAAATCACCCGCCAGTATTACCCTCTTATTCCTGATGAGGGCTAAGGATAATTTAAGATCCTCAAGGACAGAATCAAAGTATCTTATGTTTCTATTAGAAGAGATGTATACACTGAAAAGATAAAATTCATCTACTTTTACAGCCATAAAGCACGGAGAGGCAAAAACCGTTGTACGGTTAATCAGATTGCTGTTTACAAATATAGCAGCATGTGGAGGTGAGCCAGTTGAGAAGAACCATTAAGGATGATCAACCGGAAGGCCAGTTGGTTTCGAGATGATCGCCACTCCCGAGCCACGCTCTCGCAAAGAAGCCAAGAGAAGCTCCTGAGCAAATCTTGAGCAATTACAATTAAGTTATATTAATTCCATTATTAATGTGAATAGAAGTATCTCCAATATTTGTATTATCCTCATCAGGATCATTAACTGACATATTATTATCATCACATCTCTGACATTCATATTGTCAATATTATTGTTAGTGCTTCGTGGGGATCGATCCCTCAAATTGACAAGAGGTCCAGGCGGACGAGGAGGACACACCTCATTACCAGCACGATGATCGTGTGCTTTACCGCTTTCCCCGCATAATAGGGAGTCCGGTTTATTCTTGCAATCGATTGCTTTATGTGAAAATTCTCTACAATTGAAGCAAGATCCAACTCGGTTAATCTGATTAATGCATCTATGTCGAGTATGACCTCTTGCAAAGCAGCGGAAACATTTGACTGGCAGGAGGTAACAAGCGAATTCTAGCCGAATACATCCATCCAATTTTAATAATCTCCACGTTGGACAACAAGATTGCAGCTGCGAGAGGGTAACGTACTCGAGTCGAGCCAAATCCATTTCTTCCTATCCACATTTCTTTGCACAGGACATTTTCAGGTGAGCATTTGGAAATTTCTATAACCTTTTGTTCAATCTCTTTTTTCGAAACCGAGTCATCAAAACCGCTAATTAGAATTTTTGCCATTTTCTGAGGTCGATTGACTCTGACATTATTATCATTAATAATCTTTCTCATCTTTTTAGCGAGTTCGTCTGCTTTATTTCCAGGGTTATCGTCCCTAACCTCTAGGATGATTCCTCCGAAGAGGGCTCTTCACACTCGCATATCATCAATATTAATTCCGTCAACGAGATCTCGTTTCTAGCTTTACTCAGGATAGAAGAGTACGTAGGGCCATCGTTTTCCGTGACAATGGTGACTGCAGCCATTAGGCGGCGGTCTTTTTTTATTACCGGGTGTATTTACAGAAACTATTCTTTGTCGTTGCCTTGCATTTATATTTTCTGTCACCACTTGTACTCTTGAAGAAGAAGCTATCATTAAAGAATCATCATTACGAGAGTAAGAAATAGCTCTACGTTTTTTACGTTTAACGACTTCAGATCATTCCGTGGAAGAATCAGTATTACGGCTATTAATTATATTCTTTTTAATTTCAGGTACCATTCTTCGAGGGTTAGGGACACCGAGGGATCCATCATCGAGGAGTCAATCCTGTCAGCCACATGAGGAGGAGCAGGTAAGCTATCATCGATACCTAATAGTTTCTTCATAGTGTTAGTGAAGTAATTAGCAAACTCATTAATGATTTCATTCTTGTCCCTAGATACAGAAATGTCAGGCTGTGTAAGGGAAGGTCTCAACTGTACCTTCGTATTAGCCAAAGAAGACTCAGAGCCGCCACGAAAAGTCAAAGGGAGTTCCTGGCGAGCTCTATCCAGTCTAGAAGACACACCGGCTGTTTCTGGGAAGTTGTACGTTTGTTTAGTATTACTAGAGCGTCGCTCTTCAATCCTGATAGAGAGAATACATTTATGCTGACTGATTTCTGTTTTCATTTTATCAATTGTATTACGTAATTCATTATTTTCTTCGCGAATTCTTTTCATTTCTTCACGCATTTCTGTAAGTTGTTCTCTATAATAACTGACATCTCCGTCTCTTTCAGATGATGCTCTGTAAAGTAACTCATTGATACCGCATCTAATAGATGCCAAATTTATCTTCATTCTATCGCTTACTTCACCTTGGAGAGAGCCAGAGAGCCTTTGCGTAACAGATCCGTATCAGCCGCCCATTCAGTGGTTCGTGTCGCCACATCAGTCGCTGAATGTTTTTAGATCCTTCATTCGCCGCGCAATTTCATCTTTCTGTCCAGGAGTAAGTCTGCTTCTATCACCGTCGACTGGAGGTGACCGAATCATTCTTTTTCTAGGTTTTTTTTTAGGAAAAAGAGCACGACCAATTAAATCTCTAATGTTGAGATATGATTGGGATCTCTGAGATTGAAGCCCCTCATCTTCTGAGTCCTCAATCACGATGGAACTACCAGCAGCGACATCAGTTGTACCATGCGACGTAGACGCTCTGTCGGCCTCAACCACGAAGGTACGTTCTCAACGTAAGGTTACATTGAAGTCAGAGGTACTAGCATGTAGTGAACTGCTTGCAGTTCCAGGATTACTAAAAAGTGGATTAATCTGCTCCACAGACCTGATCGTTGGGCCCGAAGCCTCTTTCGTCAGATCAATCACAGCTTCCAAGATCCTCCCATAAGTTAACAGGAAGCAAGGACCTACCGGAGTCACGATCCTCCTGAGAACGTATCCCAGGAGGACTCTTAGCCTTTTCAATCGCACACCAGTTGCTCGTTGTCAACCGAAGTAATGGGACCGGGCTAATCCCCCTCTGCCTTTCCCCAGGTATCCGAATCTCCGGGGGTGACTTATTATTTTTCTTGTCCATTATTATGAGAATTAATTAGTTTGTTCACAGAAGTGACCGTCCCGCTATACAGTGTAATCTGGGAAGGACCACACCATTCGTCAACGTAAAGAGCCATCCAGCAAAAAGAGAAAAAAATATATTAAATAAAAATATACTAAACAATTTGACTACCCCTCAGGTCAACCCTAAAAAATAGCTACCATCAGCAAAAACTGCGAGGTATAGGGAAGTACCATGAGTACTAAATTCAGCAATCATGTGAGTATAAGCCAGTTATTACCAAAAAACTATTTACAATATATACAATTTAACTTAACTAACTAAATCTAAAATAAGAAACTAACAAACAAAATAAACAGAGTAGCTAAGAAAAAAGAAAAGACTAACCAATAAATGAATAAAAAGAAAATAACACTAAAAGATAATCGATAAATCAGCAATAATTACTAGAGAAAATAATATATAATAACGCATTAACTTAAATAATAATCAAAATGACAATATTAATAATAATCTTAATAATCTGACTTATTTACAGCGAAGCATCTATTCACTTCTCGAGTGGTTCAGTAAAACGTTTTTACTCTGTACATTGTGCTATGTTCATAACGCAATCAATGTGTATATTACCTTAGCAAAAAACATCTATCGAATACAATAAATAAGTAAGTATTGAGAGACCATTCCTCAAATCAGATGATATACAATATAAATACAAAACATAACTGACAATCATATGCGCATTAAGAAGACATTACAAGCATAGTAAAGAATATAAAGAAATATATCTGAACATGATTGTATCTCAGAAATGAGTTGCGTTCATAGTAGTAATAAGGGCATAATAATTCTATCAATCAGACTGATGACCAAAGTAATACACAAGACTATCTGTCGAATACGATGTGTATTGAAAGACTATTCTCACTTACATTGGAATGCGATAAAAAAATAAAGCAACCAGATAAAAGTAAAAGTGTACACATAATAGACGCTACGTGCATTATAGAGAATATACAATTTAATTATAAAAGTAGGTATATCTCAGAAACAAGCTATGACTAAATCTAAGTGACTAAAGAGATATAAACATAGTCAAGAGAAAATCTATTATTTGGTGTGGACTTTAAAGTGAATAGAAAACATGGACTTAAGTATTCATGAATATGTATAATAATTAAAAACAGAATATTACACAAATCAGTAAAAAACTTAAATAAAGAATCGTGACCTTGATTTATAATTTCAAGTATTAATTAAAAAGATAAAAAAAGGATGTCAAATATAATGGAATACTTCAAAATGTCTGATATTACTATAAAATTACCTTTTTTTAAAAAAAAAGGTAAAAAAGGGTGTTAAGTATAGTGAATATTGCCAACTCAAATTTTATAAAATTTATATAAAAGATTTGATATCAATAATTGGCACCTGTGTGACGATAACCCCCCAACATTGAAAAACATAAAGTTTCTATAATTCATTCTATTGCTCATCGTTTGCACATGTATGCACATTTCGAATTTTCGTTTGCACACTTCTAGTAAAAAAGTTATTAACAAAACAAATTTCGGGGGGCCATCTTCACACTAGTCCCCCAACTATGAGTAAATTAAATAAAAAATAGCTCAATTGATAGATATTCGTTTGCACATTGCCAAACAGGTCGATTTTTCGTTTGCACACCTCTAGTTAAAAAGTTATTAACAATTAAAGTTTCAGAAGCGAGCGAATTCGGTAGATGAAATAGAAACAAAAATGTTGTGCTTAAAATGGTATTATTCGATAGATTTTTGTTTGCACTTTTCCGAACAGGTTGAATTTTCGTTTGCACACCTCTAGTTCAAAAGTGATTAACAAACAAAGTCTTGGGGAGTAGCAGTTCTACTATCAAAAAAATTCGTTTTCAGGATGAATTCCGAAGATACGCGATTCAAAATAGAACCAATCGATAGATATTCGTTTGCACATTGCCAAACAGGTCGATTTTTCGTGTAACAGAGCATCCGAAAGATGCTCCATTACTAACGCGCGCTAATGCGGCCCGCGCCATCCGAGGCCGCCCGAACACTCCCGACCGCGACCGACCGACACACGCGCGCCGACAAGCTGTCACGCAACGACGACGTGACAGCTATTGTTACATTAACAAACGCTAACAAACTAAACGGTGACACGTGGCGCGGATACGGGTATAAATACCCGACAAATTTTAAGACGAACAACCAGTCCTATCCGCTCCTCCGACCTGTCCAGCACAGACAATCGTTCCGACCAGAACAGCGAGAGAAGATTCTCTCAGCGAATACCGAGCGTTCTCCATATTCCTATTCTATCCTTTCTCGAGAATTCGGAGTGTTCTCAGCTTTCTCGCTCTCGCAACGAATACCGAGCGTTCTCGATATTCTTGCATCTCCCGTCTGGGGAAAAATCGGAGTGTTCTCAGATTTTCCTCCTCCTCCCGACAATACCGAGAGTTCTCAGTATTGTCGCTCCATCTCATCTCGAAAGTCGGAGCATTCTCGGACTTTCCCGCGACATCCGCCCCACGTGCCACGGCTAGCGTCAACGGTTGCCTAGCAACGCACACGCGCGGGCCCGGTTGCCTAGCAACGCGCATACCGATACGGACCTGCGTCTGACATATCCGTAATCGAATCGCGTTACATCACAAAGCGACCGGCGAAGAAAAACGGCAAAGAACGACTGCGCAAAACGAGAGGCGTCACAAATTTATTATAATTAGAAATTAAAGCTCAGCGGCCGCAGCACCTCACACGAACCCGGCATTCGATGAGCGATAACCGAGCGCACGTCCCCGCGTCCGTGCCCAGAGATAAAATCCGAGCGCACAGGGACGTACCGTTACATTCGTTTGCACACTTCTAGTTAAATAGTTATTAACAATTAAAGTTTCAGAAGCGAGCGAGTTCGGTAGATGAAATAGAAACAAAAATATTGTGCTTAAAATGGTATCATTCGATAGATTTTTGTTTGCACTTTTCCGAACAGGTTGAATTTTCGTTTGCACACCTCTAGTTCAAAAGTTATTAACAAACAAAGTCTTGGGGAACAGCAGTTCTACATAAAAAAATTCGTTTTTAGGATGAATTCCGAATATACGCGATTCAAAATAGAACCAATCGATAGATATTCGTTTGCACATTGCCAAACAGATCGATTTTTCATTTGCACACCTCTAGTTAAAAAGTTATTAACAATTAAACTTTCAGAAGCGAGCGAGTTCGGTAGATGAAATAGAAACAAAAATGTTGTGCTTAAAATTCAATGCTAAACTTATCAGTTATCACAAGATATAACGTTTAGGTACAGATATTAAAGATGAGCGAGAACATGCAATAGATTTACGAGAAATAAACAAGAACCGAATATGAATGAAAACGCCACAACTTTTCGATTGATATCATTTTAAGCACAATATTTTTGTTTTCACTTCATCTATCGAACTCGCTCGCTTCTGAAACTTTAATTGTTAATAACTTTTTAAGTAAAGGTGTGCAAACGAAAAATCGACCTGTTTGGCAATGTGCAAACGAATATCTATCGATTGATTCTATTTTGAATCGCGTATCTTCGGAATTCATCCTGAAAACGAATTTTTTTATGTAGAACTGCTGCTCCCCAAGACTTTGTTTGTTATGTTACGTCCGTGATTCTGGATGTAAGATAATATCTCTCGTCAGGAGGAGGAGAACTCGGGTGGACGCACAGAACCTCTTCTGTTCTCACGGAACGACGTGAGGTCGATCCGCGAGTCGAACGCGCGTTAAGGGAGCAGGGATCGGGTCAGCGTCGGTGACGTTATTACCCTTGCCTGCGCCCGCGCTATCGGTAGTCCGTTTCTAGGTCAGAGAACCGAATCTCTTTTACCAGGGATGGACCTAGTGCGATCCTCAGGGAGCCGGGAATGGCTTGGGGTCAAGTTTTAGGGTAAAGAGATTAAGACGGAATTCAGGTTAACTAATTTAATAATAATAATAAAAAATGAATTACAATGTTTTCTTTGTGTACAATCAAAAGGGTTGAGATACTGGTTACAAAAAGAAAAGAAAAAATTTTATACATAAAGTTTTGAAATATAGTAAATGACAGCAGACAAAGGAAAGTCTGGATTTATATACCTAATTGTTCCAATTGGGGTAAAAAATTGGTAATCGCGAGCATGTCGATGGGATCGGGTTGCAGGTGTGGCGGGGGATTAGGGTGCGCGCTGCGGAAAGCCTTGACTGGGACGAGATAGGAAAGAGGATCACGGGAAATATACGTAGGGATGGTATCAGTGATTTGGTGTTTGGAGATCTAATCCCAAAACTGGCTGTCAGGTTTGAACTTTCTTTTGATGAAGAAGGTGCCAGGAGGTGGATGGGTGGGAGAGCGAGGAAATTGGCGGACGAGATTAAAGAACTTCTCCACGTCGAAGTTCTCTGGAGTGCACTGTTTTTCGAATTCGGTCGCGGAGCGGAGGGCGGTGGCGTATTGGTGTAGCGAGATGTTGGCTAGCCCCGGTTCTACTTCTATCAATTGTTCCGCGAGTTCTTCGGCGTGGCAGGTTTCGCGACGAATCCACTTATTTGACTTCTTCCGACGGTGTCGCAATGCCCGTTTCGTTCGTCTATTCGGGATGACGTTCGTTTGGTTCACTATGTAAAAGAGAGTAAGATGAAAGAGAAATTGAAGAATCGAGATAAGGCAGCTTCACCGAATCAATCGACGACTTGCCAGGTTGGAATGTTGTGGAATCGGGAGAGGCAGCTTCACCGAGTTAATCGGCGGTTTGCCAAGTCGAAGTATAAAGAAATCGGGGAAGACAGCTTCACCGAGTTAATCAGCGGCTTGCCAATTTAGAATGTTGGAGTGTTTTAATGAGATAAATATGTAGAGGTCGCGAACCAAACTGCCAATTACCGCAGGAAAAAGTGATAAAGATGGACTTACTTTTATTGTAGCGGCCGCTGGTGATGGTCGAGAAGTGTAATGAGATCGTCGAATCACACGAAAATGTAAGAATCGCGCACAGATTCTAACTGATAAAAAAGATTTGTTGACAACTTCGGATGGTCCCGACCGTGAAGGCGTGGAGCAATGAGAAGCGGGAAGAGAGCGATCCGCTCCAAGTCACGGTTTTTAAAGGGTTCCGAAGGGATGGGAATATCTGAGGGCGTGATGGATTTCCGCGTTGACTTGTCGAATGATAGTTTAGGAAAATTGTGAATATAGAGGAAGGAGGGGAGCGGTGTTCTGTGAATTGTGGTTGTTTTTATATTTCCAGATTTCCTAGCGAATGATGGAATTAGTTAGTAAAAATTTTCCCGCCAGTCCACATCCTCAATCGTTCATTGGTGTGGCCGCCAATGGCCACTAATCGTTTCTTCTTGACTGGCGGTTTTTTTTTTAGTTTCCCCACCAATTTGGGGAGTGTCACCCTCGAACGATCCGACGCGTTTCTTATCCGTTAGGAATTTGCTTTTGTTAATATTAATTTTTTATTGGTAGGTCATAAACTTGTCGATGCCGACAAAGCTGTTTATCCCAAGAATTTTTTTTGATAGTGAGACATATCTCGAGAGGAAATTTTGTTTATTTAGGGTTTCTTCAGATCGTTCGAAGCGCTTCGTTTATAGATTAGCAGCCGTTGTTTTTTTCTTCCCGAAAGAGAAGAATTCGTGAAATCCCCGGACGTAACAGTTAATAACTTTTGAACTAGAGGTGTGCAAACGAAAATTCAACCTGTTCGGAAAAGTGCAAACAAAAATCTATCGAATGATACCATTTTAAGCACAACATTTTTGTTTCTATTTCATCTACCGAACTCGCTCGCTTCTGAAACTTTAATTGTTAATAACTTTTTAACTAGAGGTGTGCAAACGAAAAATCGACCTGTTTGGCAATGTGCAAACGAATATCTATCAATTGAGCTATTTTTTATTTAATTTATTCATAGTTGGAGGGCTAGTATGAAGATGGCCCCCCGAAATTTGTTTTGTTAATAACTTTTTTACTAGAAGTGTGCAAACGAAAATTCGAAATGTGCATACATGTGCAAATGATGAGCAATCGAATGAGCTATAGAAACTTTATGTTTTTCAATGTTGGGGGGCTATCTTCACACAGGTATAATTGGCGCCAAGTTATAGTCCTACAAACATGGAGCTACAAGTCCATTTTAGTCAAATTAGATATTTCAATCGTATAAAAGATTTGATAAACCACTGTTTTAAAAAATAAAACTCAAGTAGTAGTTTCTTTAATTTAAAAATAATAAAAACCAAATTATGTGTACATATTTCTATCCATTAAAAATTTTCTAACTCAAATGGTAGTAATTATTTAGCTTTAAAATATTATTATATCACAAAATTGCTTTACTCAATCTACGTTTTTATCACAAAGAATTATAAAGTAACAGTATAAAATAAATGATAAAATTTTATTTAAATAAAAAAAATTTTTATGTAAAAACACTAGGCGCTGCTTAGATCAGACGAAAATGCAAAACTAATGATGAGATTATTTGAATGTTATAAATAAAGGCAAAATTTATTATTTAATATGAAATTAAATTATAATTACACATATATTACATTACATATATTAAATTATAATTACACACACACACACACACACACACACACACACACACACACACACACACACCGTCTTATTCATGTTCTTTTTAGAAGTATAAGCCCTTTTTTAAAAAAAGGTAATTTTATAGTAATATCAGACATTTTGAAGTATTCCACTATACTTAACCCTTTTTTTATCTTTTTTAAAAAAAAGATAATTTTATAGTGATATCAGACTTTTTGAAGTATTATATTATATTACCAGCGGCAATCGATAAAATAGATAACAATTTTTTTATTCAATTATTTATTTTTTTTTTCTTGTAATCTCCTATCTTATTATGTTATCCTAATAATTTTTACGATTTTCGAAGGTATCGAGAGACACGTGAGGATAACATGATGAGGTAGGAGATTACAAGAAGTTGTACAACTTAAATTTGACGCCATGCAGATAATAAAATATTATTATATTACCGGCGGCAATCGATAAAATAGATAGCAATTTTTTCAATTTTTTTTTTTCTTATAATCTGCTATCTTATTATGTTATCCTAATAACTTTTACGATTTTCGAAGGTATCGAAAGACGTATTCCAACTCTCTTCCGCTGGGTCGATAAAATTAATAGTGATCTCGTGATAGACGTTGCAGCCATACAAAGGCAACGATGATGACGTTTCTTAAAGTAAAAATTTCCAAATCGGACTTTGCATAGCAATATCTCTGCTTGTAGGACACATAGCAAAAAAATAAAAATAAATAAACTGTTAAACAGTTTTAAAAAAAAGGAAAAAACAAAACATGAGATTGATAGACACACATAGTCCATGGTTTGCAAGCGATAAGTTTACGTGACAATTGCAAACGCCCAATACACTATTCCGAGAAAGTAAATGCTTGTTGAATAGTTTATTGCGCAACACACGATATTGTTAACTGTGTATAATTTTAAAAATGTAATATTAAATATAGTTCAATATTACGTGATAATACGCAGGGCGCTGTATAAATATTTCTAAACACGCAAATATATTATAAAATATTTTCCTGAAAATCATATTTCTCGCTTCATTATGCGATCTTCCTCCGATTCTATCGAGATTTGATAAAATTTTTGCTTTTATTATGCAAGTCGGACTCAAGCTATCGATCAAGCCTACTTGGAACTTGATCGATTTAGCCATTATTAAAATTCGATAATTTCAGATGCTCGAACCTTGACGACTCGCATAAAGTCACACGGCAGTGTTCTCGGTTGATTTTGACTTGACACCCGAGACACTACCGTGTCTCCTGATTTAACTATAAATTTATTTTCATCATGTATTCGTAGCACAAACAATACACGTGTTTCTTCAGTCATGAGACAGATGTCAATCTGCGTTGTTAATATAAGATTTTCTCATATACTAAGAGTCCAAGCCGCTTCATTCCGATTCAGTGACAATATACAAAATTGTCTTCCCCTTACAGTATATTCATTAAGTAATTTGAAAACGTACACATGTCATAATGCATCTTCACATTGAAAAATAAGAGTTGCATATGATCTCTTATAGCGTTAATTGACCAAATTGTATACGCAATGCTACATAGGCCATACATGGTCATCTCGAGGAGAGAGATGTATATTCCAAAATAAGATAAGTATTTCAGCATAACAGATAACTTATGCTTTCTAAGAATGCATATGTAACTTATAAATATACAAATATTTAAGACACAACAATATGCAAGTACAGATATTATATTCAATCTTAGTTTCTAAGACGTTAAGAATAAATAAGTAAATGTTGTTCCAATACATTATAATAAATAATTCAGATGAGGAAAGGTACATAAATAAATAAATAAGTAAATGAATTCAAAACATACATTAGCAAGCCAGACGAAGTTCCTCACTGGAGGAACGGAAGTAGTGCCGCTTTTATGGGTAGTACTTCCGGACAAAAGATCGTTCAGACGTGTCTCACAATATGCCATCGATCAGTTAGTGCACGATACACATTTATTAATAAGGAAAAGATTTCTCCAATATATCTTATTGGGAGCTTCACTGCGCACCATCCAGGTTTACTCATCTGTAAAAGTATGTTACCAGAAAATAGTCGTTCAATAATTAAATATAGTTATCATTGAGTTTTGTAAGAATAATAATAGTAATATTATAGTAATATTATTTTTGTGAGCACTATCATTTGTAAATATCCACTCACTTCTCTAAATTAAGTACTTGAATGACACTAATCAATCATTCAACGAAACATCATACACTTGTTATATGTGTTTGACACAAAGAACTCCTGTGTTTGTTTCAAAGCTTCTGTGAATATACTAATTGTTCGATCTTCTAATTAACTGAAGCATAGCATAGAAATATTAACGTATATCAAACTCAAAGTAAATAAAGTGTTCAGAGAGTATAAATATAAATTGGATGTTCAGATAACCTATAATATGCCACGCTTACAGGGCAGCTAACTTACGCTCCCTGATTTGTGGCTCCTCCATTAACTTCAAAATTATGTTTATTGTATTATGTAATTATGTAACTCTCACATTAGCAAACTTGTACGAATGTTCTTTAGTTTCTTGAATTTTATTAATTAATAAAGAAAAATTGTATCTTTGCGATTTAAGAAGAGAACATAAGTGCCTATATAAATTCAATTATTAAACAATAATCCCAAATCAGTCTTCATGATTATTTGGAAAAATCTTTGTATCAGTAAAATCTAACATAAATAAAACAAATACAAAGAAAATATAAGTATTAAGAAATTAACATATTGAAAAGATACAACGAGGTATCTATTAACCTTAATATTGTTTTATCAATGATTAACTAAAATTTTTAAAGAAAAAAATCTATCTGATGTTCTATTATAATATTAAAAAATAAGAAAAGTAAGATGTGTATTGTATTCTTTCATTAATATATCAAGTCTGCATCTGTCCAATTTAGCCAATTAATAAGTATCTACCATAATATCGACACATTATGTCTTAAGAATCCATTGGTTATGTCTCAACAGTAATTCATCGCTTAGATGTAACATTCAATCTATTCATAAATTAAGTAGGTTAGAATTAACATAAATCAACACATCTAAGGAACATAAAAAACATTTATTACCTTACACTTAACTTACATAATCCAGACTATCGTCTGAGATATTATAGGATATATTTCCCAGCCAATAAGTTACGTTTCTTCTCTCATCCGTCTAAAACGGAGCAATCCGTCCACATAGTGTCTGGGTTCACGATAGCCAGGTTGTTATAGTAGAAACATCGAGAAATCCAAAAGTGAAGCTCTCCGCAACCATCCACTTTCACTGCCACGAGTAAAAGGAGAAAGCCGAAAGCACTCAGGAGATAGGCACTCACTACACTCGTATAAACGAGTGTGTCACAGCAGTATCACAGATGTCAACATGAATTCCAGTCAAACCAGCGGAACGGAAATTAATAATTCATGTTACAGCACTAAGACATATGACAGAGTGTTATACATACTATATGATTACATTCAATAGGATGATTAATTATAAATTAGAGAATCTCGATTATAATCATTCTCGCATGTGAAAAAACATAAGTATATACATGTGTCTGCTTAAAATGATCCATTATAAGTTCACTAATTAGGCTAGGAAATGGAAAGATTTATGATAATATTAATCGAATATAAGGAGTAAAGAAAAGTCATTAATATTAAATACATTACCTAAATAAACGAGGGAAGAGATCTATACTGTCTATTAATTAACATTAAAAGATTAATCAAAAGCTGCATTATTCACTCAGTATCCTTTAATTATGAAATATATCGTCACTCACTCACCCAAAGGCAACTTATAAAGTCGTGATAATATGTACTATGACAAAGACGTACGTCGCTAGGGGCAGGGATAGCACAAGACACTTCAATAATTAACTAAGTTATTATAAAGCAATCACTCACATATATGTTATAAAAATTATATCATTGAGCTCCGTAGAATATAATAAAACGTCTAATAATAAATTCACTTTCCAAAAACAGTTAATAAGACTAATGACTCACCCAGCGGAACTCCGAGAGAGCACGTCCGCTCGCTACCGCAGCCCCTGCGCGACTAACCTAACCTAACCTAACCTTTTTTTTGTTTAGAGAGGAGAAATCTTCGTAAGACTCCCAACGGACAACAGTTGGGGAGTGTGGGATTCGAATGGGCGGCATGTCGAACGAAAAGTCCAGCCTCGCCTACCCACTAAACCTTCTCTATAGTCCTATCGATCATATTGGGGAGGGTCCTGGAACGTTGACGGAACAATACATCACGAACCCTCCCCCGATCTTGGCCCAATGGGCAACGTACGCACTCGTCAACTTAAAATACCTGCGAATATATGTTCACACACATAACTAATTAAAGAAGTTTAAAAGCTAAGATGAGAAACATACAATTAAATAAATTATATACGAACACACCTGTAACAAAGGGACATACAAGGAGAACAAAGAACATACCTCTATAAGAGGTGATTCGATGGAGATAAAAATTATATATAATATTAAATTACATGAAAACACGCTATAACGAGGGAGACATTTTGAACACATCAGAAAGTGTGTTCAGAAGAAGAACGTACGAACACACCAGCAGGTGTGTTCGTAGGACATAATGTTACTAAAACACGCATGAATCAACGAGAACCAAGATAACGGACAAAAAGGTTTAACAAAGGGATATTTCCAGACGCATACATACACATAAGGACTACCCAATGCCCTGCCGATCCCTCTCCACCTGTTCTTTAGCGGGTCATAACTTTCTCGGCAAACAGATGCACAGCTATCCATTGCTGCTGTCCATGAAGCATCGCTTCTAAGATCTTCCCAAGATTTGGAAGATCGATATCTCCCAATTCAAAATCGAGGGAATCATAAAGATTATAACGATTCCAAAACCATGCCTTACATTCCAACAGGGTATGATCCGCGCTATCCCGCCTCCCACTTGTACAATAAGCACAAACGGGGGAGGGAGCCTTATCTATCTTAAACAAGAATTTATTAAAGCAACCATGCCACTCAAAAGTTGAGTCATACGAAACGTTAGTGATTAATGAGTGCGACCCAACCATGCTCCAAGAAAAAAAGTTAACGCCTCCCTGATTCTAACCCCAGACTGCCTATGATCCTCCAAGAGAGACCTCCAGTCCTCGACTGCCCTAAAGTCTGCCTTCTTTCTCAGCTCTCTCCTCGCACGAAGAGAGAGAGTTGCAGTCTCTGCTCCTCTCTCCCTCTCCCTCCAATACAAGTGCGCTAATCGCTCTAATTTTAAAGGGGAAAATCCCAGCCAACAGTATTGCATCTACATATGAGATTGTTCTATATCCACAGATTGTTCTTATCGCTAAAGTCTTTACTATGTCCTCCATTTCCTTAAGCGGAGATGATTTATAATTTAAACGATTCGCCCAGATAGGAACATCGTAGTACATGACCGATTGCACGACAAAAGCGTACAGCCGTCTATTGCTTTGTCCAGGTCCTTTCAGATTCGGCATTAATCTGCTAACAGCTCCTACCAGCCGTCTTGCGCACGAGATGACATACATAAGGTGCTCTCTAAATGTAAGTTGCGTCAAGTTGCATAAGATCAAGATATTTAATCTTGGTAGTTACATCTATAACAGATCCTCGAATTCTTACTTTGGATAGGACTTCTGGCAAGGGAAGATCCCTCTTGCAGAAGACTGCGACTTCAGTTTTCTCGACAGTTACATTTAAACCTAATTTTTCAATTTTATTTACCACTGTAGCAGTAAAAATTTTTGCTCTTTGGACCGCTGCCCTAAAGTTTCTAGCCACTGCAACCAATAGTGTATCGTCAGTGTAACATGACATGTGACAACCATCAGCGTTTTCTTCAAAAAGAATCTGATCATACGCTATGATCCATAATAATGGTCCCAAGACTGATCCTTGTGGAACTCCTCTAGTAATCTGGAAATTCTTCAAACATCCGTTTTTATCCGTGTACCGCTTTCCTATTGCATAAGTACACCCTAATTATAGTACGTAAATAATACGGTACCTTTCCTTTCCAGTGCTGATATTATAACACTCCAATGTATGGAATTGAAAGCGTTTCTGATGTCCAGGCTGACCAACACTGTGTAGTAATTCCCTACGTTCGCTGCATCAATTATATCCACCACTCTCTTAATAGCGTCGACTGTAGATTTGGACCACTTCTAAAATCGAACTGATAGTTCGATAACAGTGTCACGTCGCGGGCGATGTTGCCAAGCAAATCATCACGTGGCACCGGACAAAGGCGGGAATACGCCTCTCGGCAACGCTGCCAGCAATCGAGCGACAAATCATCAGCAGCGGTTCGGAAGAGTTAAGGAGTATTAACGTACGAATCCCTGATCATTAGAATAAACGTGCGATTGAGCAGCAGGGAATTGATCTAATTCTTAGTATTAGCGCGATCGCGTCTAGCTATTATTCCTCACGGTTAAGCAACGAGACAGAAAAGTTCGTGAGTCGGCGTGAGACAATAACGTCTGAAGCAGCGTTAGTATCGTCAAGATAATATCGAGCGCGGACGTGTTTGATAGCCTCTCCCTCTTCTTCAAGTACTTCTAGGGCAACAACGAAAACCTCGGAACACGCGTCGCAGTGCTCGATTTCGCGGATTAACGAAAGCGGGGTACGACTCGCAGAAATCTTGGGACCTGGTGAATCCGAATTGAAATGAATGAGTTAATTCCAAATGGTAAGAGAGGGTGCCCTCGGGTATTAATTCCTTACAACGATAACAGAGAAACTCGGCGCTATTAGGATAATTGTCGGCAGCTGAATTATTTACGCGGCGATAACCGAAGGAAGTAATGCAGCGCACTGAACCGACGCGATGTTGGAATACGGCGACTGGATGCGTGCGCGAACCGCGGGTGGCATCAGACCGAGGGAAGCACATCACACTAATTAATTAATAGTATCCGCGAAGGTAAAATGCATCCCTGCATGTCATTGAATAATATTACGGAATATTATCGGAGCTAGAAAGTTTGAAACAAGCATTTAAGAGTGCATTTTCCGAGTGAAGTCGTCGGACGGGGCAAAAACTATGCCCAAAAAAAACAAAGGGGTCGGTCGTAAACCCTTCCGGTCAGGCTTTCCCTTTGTAGAAACGATCATTAAACTTGCACGGACACGTTCGGCTGACGCAACAGGGAAAATAGCGCGAGAAATATACGCGTATACATATATCTTATAATAATTTGTTAACAATTTAGCTACTTATCTTTCGTTGGAAGCTTTCTGCAAATAGTCTTGGAGAGAGATTCGCGGCTGGGAGCGGGGTTCTTGGGTGGTGCTGGCTGATGCGGACTGCGCGGACAGGGCGCCCCAGAGACGGTCGTGCACCAGGAGCTCGTATTTCTCGTCGAAGATTACCTCCTCGCCTATGATTGCGTTGTGATTGAAAATCGCGGCAACATGAAGATCGTATTCGAGATGTCGTATAGCGTTACTACGCCCCGCGCGATTTTTCCGTGCCTTAGGAATTCGACGGAGGTTTTAGGTATATATTATATTTAATAAAAAGTTAGGGTTAGGATATCATATTCGGCTGCGAACCAATTACGCATTGGTTCCGCGTTGGAATGCAGGAGCTACCACGTGCTCGAAGTCCGATGTTTCCTTCGTGGTAAGTGCGGATGACGCACAACACCTTGCCCCCAGAAACGATCGGAATTCTTGCGTTAATTATGAATTAATCGATTAATCAATATTAGACTTGCTATTAACACCTATTCGCCTATTGCCCTCGCGAACACTTCCGTTAATAGAACTAGCGGTGATGAACTGTATGAAAGAGCAAACACGTGGTGATTCGAATTTAATATTAATATATTTAAACAATTAACTAAAAGTTACACTTATGAAGCTTTATTCGCTAATGTGGATTGAAGCGGTGATGGAGCATATAAAAGAACGAACACGTGGTGATTTGAATTTAATATTAATATATTTAAACAATTAACTAAGGGTTACACTCACGAAGCTTTACTCACTAATACGAGACAAACAATCAAAATCGCTTATTTAGAACTAGAAATTGTAGCGGAATATGAGCTAGAAATAGAACGACTCCGAACTAGAAATTGAATAACCAACTTAAATTTGAATTACATACTAGAGATCGGAGCAAGACGCTTGCGATGTCAACTGTTCGACGATGCGCACAAGAGTGTCGATGTTTCGGCGGACACTGCAGCGCTCGGCCGCGGCGGCGCTGTGGCACAAGATGGCGGGTGGCGTGGGTACGTCAACGCACGTGGCGCCGGCATAGCGCGGGTTATGCAGCTAAGCCAGATGTACATGTCTATGTCGTGCATTAGTCGGCCAATCAGAACGCGGCTGGCAGGAGATGATACGCGGCAGCAATGATGCAGGCATTATTGCAATATTGATGTCATTAATATAATCCCATTATTGATAGGCATTATGTTTAGGTAGGTTTAAGGAACATTATATTTAAAGTATAATTATAAAACTTTTCATGCATTATAATAAATACTATTGTTTATGGCTAGGAAAATGGTTAGCATAATCGAATATGTGTTGTTAAATGTTAATGCTTATAATTATCGAAGAAGGCGATTAAAATAATATTACATCTATGTAGCATAATAATGGTGGGGCGCGCCATGTTAGGTGGAACGGCAGGAGAGCCAATGGTCGTTCTTCGTCGTGGGCCCGGCGGTGAATTACATTAAGGCGATACTACATGCGCGCTAGGAAGAAAAAGAGGAGAAAAAAAATATATGGCGGTTCTCCGGACGTTACAACAGGTTATTTTCTCTAGAAATTCGTATAATCTATTGGCTATTATTTTCTCAAAGAGTTTCCCTATGATTTAATAGACAGATTGGTCGAAACGAGGATAAAGAGTCCGGAGGTTTGTTTGGTTTATTCAGTAAAACTAATTTTGATAATTTCCAATCTGTAGGAAAATACGACTCTCGGAGATATCTCGAAAAAATCGTGGCAAACACATCCTTTGTCAAGTCAACCGTGGGAATGAGGATCTTATACAGATATCCGTCTGGCACTGGGGACTTTCCATTATTTTTCAATCTGTTTGCAGCAATTTCCAGTTCCGAAACAGTGATCTCGGGAATATCATTTAAAAGCACATAAGGACGGAAACTCCACGGCGCATCATGACAATCATCATGCGGGAAAAGATGGGTTATCACATTACTTACGAATTCTGGTTCAAGAGTTTCACATATCGGCGGAGTAAATGCTTTTAGTTTCCTAGTGACCAATCTATAAGGACGACTCCAAGGATCATTCTCAATCGAATCGATTTATTCTTGCCACGCATCATCTTTGGCTTTCGCAATGACTATTCTAAGCTTTCTCCTGGCCGCCTTTAACTCCATCCATAACTGGTGCCAGATACTGCTACTCTTTCGAGCCCGTGCTCTTGTATACTTCCTTCTCGTCTTCTTACACTTCTCGCGGAACCCTGCAATCTCCTCGTTCCACCAGTAGACGTGCTTTTTGCCGGGATGTCCAGAAACTCTTGGCATTGCAACATTGCACACGTCCCTGACGATCCTTTTCACCCTCTGAATAAGGAGGTCCAGATTCATCGTGTCGATTCCTGAGAGAGTCCAAAAACCCACATGTAGTGACGCCAGGAATCCGTCCTTATCTAGTTTATTGAGACTCTACATTGGGAAATATTCTAGAGTCCTAGGGATCTTTTTGGAGCTACCATATGGAATGTCAATAATGAATAGTTTTATGATCAGACGCATTATAGTCGTCCAATATCCTCCAACGTGGAGTCGAGTTTCAAAGTAAACTATTACACCATGATAGATCCACCGTCGAGTCTCCTTGCACTCTGCAGCAGGTAGCTATTTCAGGAGTATTTAATAAATTTAATTTTAAACTGCAAGACCAATCAGACAGCATCTTACCGTGGATATTATTACATTTGTCCCATTCATAAAAACGAGCGTTGAAATCGCCGGCCAATAAAATGTATTACCAGCAGATGCGATGATATTTAACAAAGTCCCCAGAAAATTCTCAAATTCCCTGATAAACCGACTGGAAGCGAAATAAACACTGATGATTAAGTAGTTGTCAGCCCTAACTGCCACAATGCCTGGAGCAGAATCATATAATTGCCAATTATGTGTAAATTTATCATTCACGAATAAAGCCGCCGTAGAGGGGTTGTCCTGTAATAAAAACCATCGATCGTTGTTACGGCTCGCAAAATATGGCTCCAAGATAACAGCAACATGAGCTTTTAATTCGATAATCGTGTTAACTAATAAATCCTGTGCTGTCGAACATTTGTTTAAGTTAATTTGTATTATTTTCATTTTAGAGGCTCGATGTCCATATTATTAATATCATTCGCATTATTAATAGTATCATTCCCGTGTTCCTCCGGGCTGTTACTCCGGCTAATGGATTTCCCTTGAGGTGATCAAGAAATTAATCTATCCCTCAAATTACATAGGGGGCCAAGTAAAACAGGTGTGGACATTCCTCATTGCCGGCTCTATGTCCACAAGATAAGCCCTTATCCCTGCAAACAGGGCAGTTCGGACGACTCTTACACCTAATCAATTTGTGTGATGAATCACAACAAATAAAACACCAGCCAGATCTATCCACATTGCTGGGACAACGATGTCTGGTATGTCCCCTGGCAAAACATTCATAACATCTTACTGGCCTGACCGAGAACAAATCCACTTTGACAGCTTTTATCCAACCAAGCTTTATATTCCCTGCATTGGAGAGCTTTAGCGCAGCCTGCAAAGGGCATTATACCCAAATTATTCCGAGGCCATCTCTAGCAATCTTAATTGGACCTGATACTCTCAGGGGAGCAACATCCAGCAGAAAAAATTTGCTGTTTAATTTCCTCTACAGTCACCGAATCATCGAAGCCTGTAAGTCTTATGTCCGCGTTTCGTTGTTTTGGTCTATTAATTCTAATTCTTAGATCGTCGATTACATTCTTCATTTTTTCCACCAGTAAATCAGTTCTGCTAGACGAATCATCACCCCTCAGCTCTAACAGAACACCACTCGATAGCGCTCGTCTGACTCTGGTATCCAGGTCCTTAAGCTCCTGTTGAGGAATATCTTCTCTGGCCTTACCAAGGATGGATGCATACGACGGATCACCATCTTTCACCACTATTGAAATAGCCGCTGTATTCGGAGAGAACGCCCTCGGCTTAGACTTCCCAGAAGCCGCAGGACGAGGAGTACATTGTGGATGTATAATTATTCTTAATCCTTTCAGCTTGATCATTTCTTCTTCCAAAATTAGCATCCGGTATTCTGTTGCCTGTCCTTCTCCTCTTGCTTCTTCTGGCAACTTTCCATCTTTCCGATTCTTTCCCTCCAACATCTGAAGATGAGGCAGGCGTATTGTCCGCTAAAGACGGCACCAATCGTGACCTCAGATATCCTTCTGTTCTCTCTCGCCGAGTCTCCAAGTTATTAGGTCTAGTTACATTCTTTCCACTAGTCGCTCCTGAGTCATCGACAAGCAGCGATCTCATCGTATCCGTAATACGAATAAGTAACTCATTCGCTACTTCTCATTTTTCACATCTACTACTATCTACTTTATTCACCTTTCTTCTATTATTCTCATTGAAATTTATATTATTTGTTCCAGGTAAATCCCGTGCAGCCGCGGAAGGACAATCACTCATGCCTTCATCCGAGCGTATCCTAGCTACCGCAGAGTATATTGATTGTTCTACAAGGTTATTCTCAGCCAAAGACTTCTTACTATTCAGTTTGTCCGTAAATGACTTAACTGATTGCCTTAGCATCCTGTTCCTCTTTAAGCTTATTAAGTTCCTCTTTAAGCTCTTGATAATGATCTCCATGTAAAACTTCTTTGTTCCTGACGTCTCTCCTAGAGACAATATCCTCAATCGCTCCTTTCGCCGACCATAAGTTAACTTTCATTACTTTGCTGACCGGGTCCTGCAAGGAGCTTGACTTTCTCCTACAGTTCTCTATTTCGCTAAGCCATTCAACAATTTGATTTCCAGCATCAGCTACACTGAGATATCTAACTATGTTCTTTCTGTCTTCAATTTCTAATTTCTGACCTATGATCAGGCGATCTCTATCTTTATTTTTAAGGGAAGATCTTAGTCTTCTTTTTTTGGATCTACCAATCGAAAACGCAGGATTTTGTCTCCAAAATTGGCTGAAGACTCCATGCCCGCATAAGAGTAAGAAACAAAACTCACATCGTCATCGGACTCAATTAAGCTAATTACTTCATCAGTTTGTCCATTCGGATCCTTGCTACAGCCAGCTAAATTATCCCTATCTCTATCTCTATCTTTTCCAAAGGAACTGCCTTCAATAGGATAGTCAATATTCTCCTGAGATCTATCCACATTCGCAATTCTAGGGTCTGGAAACCTAACCGTTTCCGCAGTAATGCTAGGGGTCTCCCTGGGATAGGAGTCACCCCTGCCAAAAGTCACTCATCTGACCAGCCGATTCAATGCCTACCTGCCAGTTAACGAAGACCTACTGAAGGCAGGGACTCGACCTCCAGCGCCACGACCCTCTTGCTTTCCCGCAACAAGAAGGGTCCCGTTACTCGATGACGACCGCATAGAGAGCGGGTTCTCTCCACGAGGCCGCCCCGCCACCATCCGAAAAGCAGCAGGGGGTGATTTTTCCATTTTTCTGTTCATATCCATGTAATTAAATTGTTTTTTTAGCAGGAATCATCCTCTCCTGTTCCGCCATTGTTATGATGGAGTGGGAAGTTCCAGCATAGTCGTCAATAAACATCCGTCCGGAGTATAAAGAATACATATGACTTTTCTACAGAAGTGGTCATCCTCTGTCCCACAATGTTGCATTAAGGGTGGAGATTACAACATAATAAAAGTCATCAAAAGATCCATTCGACTAATAAGAAATTGTTCAGGTAAGAGATTTAGAAGTAATTAATATATTCAAATCTTATCCTAGTTTCTATACATTACAGAATAGCTGCCCGTATCCAACTGAAATATTACTAACAAAATGATACTAAGTATTCATAATTTTAACAGCATATAGACTGGGCCGGCTCGACGTAGGGGCGGAACTCTCCTCCGCTACTCCCTCGATGCAGATTGCTGCCTCCGGTGGCTCCCAGAACTCCATATACAATAAAAAAGAATCAATATTACCTACGCTGACCTCAAAAGCCAGATCTCTGCGAACAGCGTGCCTGGAGGATCATTTACCAAGTCTACAGCGACTGGGATAGGTATGTGTTCCAAAGAACAAATAAAGAATATATACTGTTTATAAAACTATCAATTGAGATGCTGTACCTAGCAGAACAACTATCTAATGCTCCTAATCATGTTGCTAATAAATATATAATAATATAAGATAAAATAAAGATAATATAAATAAGTGTAAAGAAAAATTTATAACAATAAAATAACACAAATAACAAGATAAAGATATAATATGATGAAAGAGAATAAAATTTTATAATATATATTTAACACTACATTAAATTATTAAGATATATATAAAAGATATATATAAAAGATCAATAAATCAACAATACATCTAACACAAAAATTAAACTAAACTGCAGTGTATAACAAATAAATAAATAAATAATTAAATACTAACGCTTATACATACAAAGATAATAATAATAACAGTAAAACGCAAAAGAGAAATATTAGGTGTACAAAAAAATTCTGAGCTTTAGACTTCATACAACCGAAATAACAATTTAAATTTTATATATCTTCCCGCCCTTTTGCGAATTTAAAGCGTTGACATTTGATTTTCTAAAATGCCATTCAGTTTGGCGTTTGATGCACATAACCTCAAAAATCAGTAGTGTTCACGATGGCAATAACAAAAGAGCGTATTCGATTTTCCATCCACTTAGCGTTTCATCTGGAGAAAAATGCTGCTGAAACCACTGCAATGATTTATGCTGCATATGGAGAGAACGCTGTAAGTCATACTACATGTAAAAGATGGTATCAAAAATTTCGCCAAGGAGATTTCAGTCTTGAAGATAAACCGCGTGTTGGACGCCTTCAAAAGATTGAAACGGACGAATTGCAAGCACTGCTGGATATAAATTCTGCGCAAATTGAAAAGGAGCTTGCAGAACGCTTAGCGTTACGCAGCAAACCATTTCCGTACATTTATATACGATGGGAAAAGTTCAGAAGGAAGGTAGATGGGTTCCACATGAATTGTCCGAAGACAACAAAAATCGTCGGCGTGACACTGCATTCATTTTGCTTTCAAAGTTCCGGAAAAAAGATTTTTCTGCACCAAATCATTACAGGCGATGAAAAGTGGATTCTTTATGATAACCCTAAACGTAGAAAATCATGGGTTGATCCTGGTCAACCTTCGACATCGACGCCGAAGCCCAATCCACGCCAAGAAAGTTTTGCTCTGTATCTGGAGAGATTGGAAAGGTGTGTTGTATTACGAGTTGTTACAACCGGGTGAAACAATCACGGCAGACCGTAACAACAATTGACCAATTTGAGCGATGCATTAAAAGAAAAGAGGCCATTTACTGGCCAAGGACGTCGTAAAGTGATCTTGCTTCATGACAATGCTCGACCACATGTTGCGAAAGCGACTCAGGACCATATCTTTGCGTTAGGCTGAGAACTTCTCCCGCATGCGGCGTCTAGCCCAGACATGACGCCTTCCGATTACTACCTATTCCGGTCACTGCAGCATCATTTGGCTGATACACATTTCATGAGATTTGAAGAGATACGAAAATGCATTGATGACTTTATCGTTTCGAAGTCGGTGAGCTTCTATCATTAAGGAATTCGCAAGCTACCCGAAAGATGGCAAAAGGTTGTTGATAACGGGGAATATTTTGCTGATTAATATTTTTTTGTTTGTTTTTGAATAAAGATTGAATTTTACAAAAAAAGCTCAGAACTTTTTTGTACATCTAATAATAAAAACGTTACATCAATTAAAGCAGCTTAACTAAACAATATAACACTAGCAATTTAATCAAAATAATAGCGATTAAATTAATAAATAAAAATATATGTATACAACAATAACAAAAACAATGCAACTCAACATGATTGGAGTACATTTACGTCGACATCATAACTCATAAAATTTAACATACGCAAGAGCTAATCGCTCAATTATGAACTAATCGCCAAAAATACACTATTCTCATTCAGAAACAATAAACGTAAAATAAGTTAAACAATCAGAGTGATTTAAGATGTATATATATATATATATATATATATATATATATATATATATATATTGTTCTCTAACGGTTATAACTTGTTTCCAGACATTGATATTTTAGATAAACGAGAAAAAGAAAATCGAGGCTTATTCAAAAGAAAATATTAAATAAGTCCACTCAAACACTGCGTAAGATGCCACTCATTATCAAAACTTCAACAGTAATGACGAGGGAAAGATTTATTGATGTAGAGGGACAGAAAAATTTGTTTATAAATACTGTACTTATCCTACAATAATTCGTGTAACACAAATATTCGATTCCAAAATGAGATTATTAAATAAGACATATTATAAAGTTTAAGTGTTCGTAAAGTGATAAACATATCTTAGATACACTCCTTAGCAGCAAACAGTACTTAATTAATAAGTATATAGAGATTAATGCATACGGCATTAATACTACGTCAAACAGTATCTTATCATTAACAAAGGCTTGGCTTTGCAATCGTCACACAATAAGCCAATTCACTTAAAACTAGCTGAAATATCCATACGGTAATTTCAGAATAGCCAAGTAACTGGAGTATACAAACACAATCTTAATCTAGAAACTGTATCTTGTATTGCAGGAATAAGAACTCAGTCACTGCCCCAGTCAAAAAAGAAGGCAGACGCCAGACAGATCAACTCGAAAACCACGCAAAAATATCAATTATTATAGAGGAAATATGTTACAATGAACTAAGGCATGTAAAATACCATAATAAATAAAATTTATTAAATATCATAGTGCATAGACAAATATATTTAGCCTCACAAGAGCATTTAACAAAAGATCTCATATTAATAGAGCTAAGATAATTATAAGAAAGATCGGTAGAGTCAAGAAAACCGACAGATAATACAACAGAGCAAGCAACAACGCTACAATAAGTATACAGTAATTGTACAAACAAACACATATATTCTCTTAGGAATGAAATCGAGAAAGTAAGACTATAAATAATCATCCTACCATTGACGCAATGAGATGACCGTAACAGCCCAGAATGTAGGCAGACAAGAAAAATATAGTAGAATCTGCTGATAAACTTTTCCATTAACAAGTAACGCATCTGATCCAAGATAAAATATATAATACAGAGATTTTACTGATACAAAGATTTTTCCAAATAATCATGAAGACTGATTTGGGATTATTGTTTAATAATTGAATTTATATAGGCACTTATGTTCTCTTCTTAAATCGCAAAGATACAATTTTTCTTTATTAATTAATAAAATTCAAGAAACTAAAGAACATTCGTACAAGTTTGCTAATGTGAGAGTTACATAATTACATAATACAATAAACATAATTTTGAAGTTAATGGAGGAGCCACAAATCAGGGAGCGTAAGTTAGCTGCCCTGTAAGCGTGGCATATTATAGGTTATCTGAACATCCAATTTATATTTATACTCTCTGAACACTTTATTTACTTTGAGTTTGATATACGTTAATATTTCTATGCTATGCTTCAGTTAATTAGAAGATCGAACAATTAGTATATTCACAGAAGCTTTGAAACAAACACAGGAGTTCTTTGTGTCAAACACATATAACAAGTGTATGATGTTTCGTTGAATGATTGATTAGTGTCATTCAAGTACTTAATTTAGAGAAGTGAGTGGATATTTACAAATGATAGTGCTCACAAAAATAATATTACTATAATATTACTATTATTATTCTTACAAAACTCAATGATAACTATATTTAATTATTGAACGACTATTTTCTGGTAACATACTTTTACAGATGAGTAAACCTGGATGGTGCGCAGTGAAGCTCCCAATAAGATATATTGGAGAAATCTTTTCCTTATTAATAAATGTGTATCGTGCACTAACTGATCGATGGCATATTGTGAGACACGTCTGAACGATCTTTTGTCCGGAAGTACTACCCATAAAAGCGGCACTACTTCCGTTCCTCCAGTGAGGAACTTCGTCTGGCTTGCTAATGTATGTTTTGAATTCATTTACTTATTTATTTATTTATGTACCTTTCCTCATCTGAATTATTTATTATAATGTATTGGAACAACATTTACTTATTTATTCTTAACGTCTTAGAAACTAAGATTGAATATAATATCTGTACTTGCATATTGTTGTGTCTTAAATATTTGTATATTTATAAGTTACATATGCATTCTTAGAAAGCATAAGTTATCTGTTATGCTGAAATACTTATCTTATTTTGGAATATACATCTCTCTCCTCGAGATGACCATGTATGGCCTATGTAGCATTGCGTATACAATTTGGTCAATTAACGCTATAAGAGATCATATGCAACTCTTATTTTTCAATGTGAAGATGCATTATGACATGTGTACGTTTTCAAATTACTTAATGAATATACTGTAAGGGGAAGACAATTTTGTATATTGTCACTGAATCGGAATGAAGCGGCTTGGACTCTTAGTATATGAGAAAATCTTATATTAACAACGCAGATTGACATCTGTCTCATGACTGAAGAAACACGTGTATTGTTTGTGCTACGAATACATGATGAAAATAAATTTATAGTTAAATCAGGAGACACGGTAGTGTCTCGGGTGTCAAGTCAAAATCAACCGAGAACACTGCCGTGTGACTTTATGCGAGTCGTCAAGGTTCGAGCATCTGAAATTATCGAATTTTAATAATGGCTAAATCGATCAAGTTCCAAGTAGGCTTGATCGATAGCTTGAGTCCGACTTGCATAATAAAAGCAAAAATTTTATCAAATCTCGATAGAATCGGAGGAAGATCGCATAATGAAGCGAGAAATATGATTTTCAGGAAAATATTTTATAATATATTTGCGTGTTTAGAAATATTTATACAGCGCCCTGCGTATTATCACGTAATATTGAACTATATTTAATATTACATTTTTAAAATTATACACAGTTAACAATATCGTGTGTTGCGCAATAAACTATTCAACAAGCATTTACTTTCTCGGAATAGTGTATTGGGCGTTTGCAATTGTCACGTAAACTTATCGCTTGCAAACCATGGACTATGTGTGTCTATCAATCTCATGTTTTGTTTTTTCCTTTTTTTTAAAACTGTTTAACAGTTTATTTATTTTTATTTTTTTGCTATGTGTCCTACAAGCAGAGATATTGCTATGCAAAGTCCGATTTGGAAATTTTTACTTTAAGAAACGTCATCATCGTTGCCTTTGTATGGCTGCAACGTCTATCACGAGATCACTATTAATTTTATCGACCCAGCGGAAGAGAGTTGGAATACGTCTTTCGATACCTTCGAAAATCGTAAAAGTTATTAGGATAACATAATAAGATAGCAGATTATAAGAAAAAAAAAAATTGAAAAAATTGCTATCTATTTTATCGATTGCCGCCGGTAATATAATAATATTTTATTATCTGCATGGCGTCAAATTTAAGTTGTACAACTTCTTGTAATCTCCTACCTCATCATGTTATCCTCACGTGTCTCTCGATACCTTCGAAAATCGTAAAAATTATTAGGATAACATAATAAGATAGGAGATTACAAGAAAAAAAAAATAAATAATTGAATAAAAAAATTGTTATCTATTTTATCGATTGCCGCTGGTAATATAATATAATACTTCAAAAAGTCTGATATCACTATAAAATTATCTTTTTTTTAAAAAAGATAAAAAAAGGGTTAAGTATAGTGGAATACTTCAAAATGTCTGATATTACTATAAAATTACCTTTTTTTAAAAAAGGGCTTATACTTCTAAAAAGAACATGAATAAGACGGTGTGTGTGTGTGTGTGTGTGTGTGTGTGTGTGTGTGTGTGTGTGTGTGTGTGTGTGTGTGTGTGTGTGTGTGTGTGTAATTATAATTTAATATATGTAATGTAATATATGTGTAATTATAATTTAATTTCATATTAAATAATAAATTTTGCCTTTATTTATAACATTCAAATAATCTCATCATTAGTTTTGCATTTTCGTCTGATCTAAGCAGCGCCTAGTGTTTTTACATAAAAATTTTTTTTATTTAAATAAAATTTTATCATTTATTTTATACTGTTACTTTATAATTCTTTGTGATAAAAACGTAGATTGAGTAAAGCAATTTTGTGATATAATAATATTTTAAAGCTAAATAATTACTACCATTTGAGTTAGAAAATTTTTAATGGATAGAAATATGTACACATAATTTGGTTTTTATTATTTTTAAATTAAAGAAACTACTACTTGAGTTTTATTTTTTAAAACAGTGGTTTATCAAATCTTTTATACGATTGAAATATCTAATTTGACTAAAATGGACTTGTAGCTCCATGTTTGTAGGACTATAACTTGGCGCCAATTATACCTGTGTGAAGATAGCCCCCCAACATTGAAAAACATAAAGTTTCTATAGCTCATTCGATTGCTCATCATTTGCACATGTATGCACATTTCGAATTTTCGTTTGCACACTTCTAGTAAAAAAGTTATTAACAAAACAAATTTCGGGGGGCCATCTTCACACTAGCCCCCCAACTATGAGTAAATTAAATAAAAAATAGCTCAATTGATAGATATTCGTTTGCACATTGCCAAACAGGTCGATTTTTCGTTTGCACACCTCTAGTTAAAAAGTTATTAACAATTAAAGTTTCAGTAACGAGCGATCGAAAAGTTGTGGCGTTTCAGTTATTACAAGATATAACGTTTAGGTACAGATATTAAAGATGAGCGAGAACATGCAATAGATTTATGAGAAATAAACAAGAACCGAATATGAATGAAAACGCCACAACTTTTCGATTGATATCATTTTAAGCACAATATTTTTGTTTTCACTTCATCTATCGAACTCGCTCGCTTCTGAAACTTTAATTGTTAATAACTTTTTAACTAGAGGTGTGCAAACGAAAAATCGACCTGTTTGGCAATGTGCAAACGAATATCTATCAATTGACCTATTTTTTATTTAATTTACTCATAGTTCGGGGGCTAGTGTGAAGATGGCCCCCCTCCCGAAATTTGTTTTGTTAATAACTTTTTTATTAGAAGAAGGCAAACGAAAATTTGAAATGTGCATACATGTGCAAACGATGAGCAATCGAATGAGCTATAGAAACTTTATGTTTTTCAATGTTGGAGGGTTATCTTCACACAGGTCACGAGATGTCATTATTAATCTTATCGATCCAGCGGATTATCAAACTGATAAGTCAGGGTTATTATAGAATCTAGCGAATCAATGTTCGTTGGGTCCTGCAGTGACCCTAATTTATCGGCCTGATTTATCCGCTAGGTCGATAAAATTGATTGATGTAAACACGGTAGTGTTTTTGGTTAGACCTCTCGGGTATCAATATAATAATAAATACGCGTATATTAAAATTAAAAAGGAAACATTAGCAGTATTAATAAATTGCATACTACTATTATTCTTTTTCTGCACGTCCGAGTGGTGGCCAACGATGTTGACGTTCGCGACGAGTTTGACAATTTGTAATAATTTCGGAGTGTAACTCATGTTTGTGTCTATACTTTCCAGGAAAGTTCTATTTTTCATTTTATCAGAGAACAAAGATATTATTCTTTTATTCAATCTTATCTACATACTCTTGTTATGTCACTCTAGAAAAATCAGTTCCAAATCGAATAAAAATGAAAATTTGTCAAAAAAATAACATATCTAGAGAACTATACATATATTATAATTTTGAATCATATTTCTAATCAACTATTTATTATTAGACAATTACATACATATATATATATATATATATATATATATATATATATATATAATTGCAAAATTTACAAAGAATTTAAAGATTGATATTTGATAATTTCCAACTTATATTGATCTTAAACTATTTAATAACAATATATATGTGTGTATATATACACATTATTTGATCGGATTGCATGAATGATTATTTAAGTTTATTATTTCTTCCAATATATATATATATATATAGAATATATGAAATAATAAAATTACATGTTTATTTATTAGGTATATATATATATATATATATATATATATATATACACTATAAAATTACCTTTTTTTTTAAAAAAAGGTAAAAAAAGGGTGTTAAGTATAGTGGATATTGCCAACTCAAATGATTGTGTAAAATTTTGTAACGGAGCGCATCCCTCCGCTCCGTTCCTTTTCCGATTTTCCCCCGACCGACCATCCGTCGGGGACCGCCGAACAACAGGCGGAGTGGCCGCAAGAGACAGTTATGCCTCCTTTTTTAAAATATCACAATACGCGAACTCCGAAGCGTCGGAGAATACCACGAAAACATGTATGTTTTCGTGATATTTCCTCGCACCGCGCCACGCGTCGCGCTACCAAGCGCTAACACACTCCGCACTGCGCCACGCATCGTACCACCGAGCGTGAATGCGTCCCGCGCCGCACCGACGCCGCGCCACGCAAGCCAGCGAGCATCCCGCACCGCGCCACGACCGCATCCACAAGCGCGTGATCACCCCCGCACCGCGCCGTTACCTTCCCACCAAATTCCTTCCCTACCTTTAACCATCCCTCGCTCCTATTCCGTCTAATCCCCAAAAAACCAATTATACCCGATCCTTTTTTCCGCTCCTGGGGAGAGGGATGCTAACCCCGAGATCGACCAATCCGACCGAAAATATCGAGGTCGATCTCGGGTATAAAAAGGCATCACTCTCCACAGGAATATACTCCTCATTGACTCCTGTTCCTAGCTTGTTTTCCGAGAGCCCGTCAGTAGGCGAATAAGGAGGGTCCTAAGCCTCTTAGGCATGTTGGGGGGGTCAGGAGGAGAGGGGGGTCGTAGAATCTCCCGGGGGCTTAGGACTCCCCTTGAGTCGGTAAGAATGATTTTCTTTCCTCAGAGGGTTCGTAGCCGGGGAGAGAAGGTGGATCCCTCTGGCGGTCGTCGAGACAAGTTTATCCCTCTCGGTCGGTAAGGCGCTCGCGGGATTTCCCCGGGTCGGTTCCCCCGTTCTCGACGCCGCCCGCGCTTTCTGTTTCGGGCGCGTTCTCGACGCCGCCCTAGCGTTTTTTTCGGGCGCGTTCTCGACGCTGCCTCCGCTTCTTGTTTCGGGCGCGTTGCTTCTTGTTTCGGGCGTGTTCTCGACGCCCTAGCGTTTCCCGCTAGGTAACCCCGGGCGCGTCATCGACGCCGCCCTAGCGTTTTCCGCGCGGTCTAGCGCTTTTCGCGTAGTCTTGGACGCGTCCTCGACGCCGCTCTAGCGTTTTTCGCGGGGATCTAGAGCGTCCTTTTTCGCGGGGTGTGGCGCTTCCCGCGTCTGGGCGTTTTCCGCGGGGTCTAGCGCGTCCTGTTTTCGCGATTTGTCGCGTCGCCTTAGGCGTGCCTGTTTTCCATAGTGTCGCGATTTGGCGCGTCGTCGAGGTGATTCGCGTTGTTTACAGGATGTTGCGATTTGTCGCGTCGCCTTAGGCGTGTCTGTTTTCCATAATGTCGCGATTAGGCGCATCTCGCACGTCGCGATTAGGCGCGTCTCGCGTCTGAGCGTTTTCCGCGGGGCTTAGCGCGTCCTGTTTGTGGTTTGACGTGTTTTTTACGTCACTTTAGAGAGTATTTAACTAGGAATGTCGACGATACATTGTTAGTTTGCGAGATGGAGAGTCAGTCTAATGTTTCGGAGAGTCAATTTAATGTTTTGGAGAGTCAATTGAAGGATCCGGAGATAATATCGCTTTTAGACGATTCGCTCGAGCTCTCGAGAGAGATCGCGAGATAGTGGAAGAGATAGTGGGAGAAACACGCGATGACGATGGGGCGTGAGAAACGGCCTACGATCGAGCGGGAAAAGGAGAACGAGATATCGGCGGAAGTCGAGAGCGATGCGGTCGACTCGCTTGAGTTGATGCGCGCGATGTGGACGTCTATGCATTCGACGTCGTGTAATTTGCGACTAATGATGGCGTTTTTGTCTAAACATCTGGCTTCATCGAGGAACGGAGCCGATCGCGCGTATACGCGAGGCTGAGCGTATGAGGAACGCTATACGTATCGTTACTGATGTCTGGAGTCGAAAGGGTCCGTGGAACTCGTACTGTTCTGGGGACAGTATGGTTCGCTTGGTCGAGAGTTCCGCGACGCCGGACGAGCATGCGTCGCTTATGAAAATCGAGATAACGAAGGAGGCTTCTTCGAATTGGATACGAGATTACTGGGAATATCTGGCGCGTTTGAAAACGACGAAAGGGGATCTCGACGACGAGTACGAGAAGTATCTTGCGCGTTTGAATACTACGAGAGGGAATAATGAGAGTTGTGGCAGTGGTTTAGACGCGTTGTTTGCGTCTCTATCGGGAGATAAGGAGGAGGCTGATCGATTCGTTTAGTATGTGACGAAGTTGAAGGGTGGACGACAGCTCGAGGCGAGATCTCCGTTCGAGAAAGAGATCGATTGCGAATTGGTTCGAATGTATATGTACAATGTCAAGGATATAATTAAGAAGAAGAGACGCAACTGATGGAAGTATGCGAAATTGAGAGTTCATCGTGATCCGCGATGACGTCGCAGCCGAGAATTTCCTCTAACCACTTCTTTTTCTCCAAGCCTTTGACGTACACTTGTTTAGGCGCGTCTCGCGATTGATCGCACACGCTGTTTCGAATCATGTGCTTCGAGAGTCTGTCGCCGTCGCTCCACTGCAGGCCGTGATAATTGGAAATTATCCAACACGCTTTAGATTTTTCCGTTTTTGTAAGAAGATTCCAAGGTATCGCTTCTCGAAATATTCGATGGGTCAGCTCTTTTCCATTTTTTAATATTGCCACCTCTTTAACCGTAAATTTTTCTCGAACGGTAAAACCTTGCAGATCGACGAAGATCGGTATGTTCGGCATCGTTATCGTAGGAAAACCGCGATTACGTGAGTTTACGTACGATGTTCGTCAGTGAGTTATACTCTACAACTCTATCGTGAATGATGAGACAATAAGCCGTTGTGTTAGCCGGAACGTTCTCTTTGCATTCGAATTCTACGCGAACGTCGACGGTGGCGCTCTTGATCGATTCGTTCTGGTGGGAGCAATCGATGACCACAAGCGGACCGTATTGCAGAAATCTAATGACAGACATGAACGGTTCGCAAGTCTCACACCCGTAATACGTCTTTCGAAATTTTAGATACATATCGTATAGTACTGCGAACTTGTTTCGCTCGAAATCTAGATTCATATCGTCGTAGGGATAGAACTCGGAATTCAAATAGAGTTTTACATTAGTCAGCTTACAATTGTCGAATTTAGAAATATCTTCTGACGGTACGTTTTTTTTCCGGTCTGTAGCGCAAAGATCACGGTTTCTCCAATTGCCGCTTTTACCGCCCAGGAATGCTTGGTCGTACTTTGCAACAGCAGAAATTCGTATAGATCCCACGAACGAAAGCCCATGCTCAGATATCGTCCACTGTCCAATGTTCGCAGAAGCGATAGTTTGTTAACGTCATTAAGTATCACGTGTGGCATTCGCCACTGTATTCTTAACAAGGTGATCTTCGGTCTCTGATCTGAATACGACGCAATTGTTATCGTTGCGAGTGCGTATCAGAATGAGTTCGTGTCGCCCGTTTATCACTATGCGTTTGTAATCCTCGCAGAAACCAAGGAGTACGTTGAGAGGCACAAAAGTTGAAATTATCCAACGCTATAGGCGATATTTCCCATCCGGTGTTCTGTAAAACTCTATCTCTCTCGTAGCTCAACGATGCATAGTTTTTCATCAAGGTTGTTATGCCGACGTTTCTGCTCTTATCGATCTCTATGCCATTAAGCTTGTATCGAATCTCGTTGAACATAAACGCGACGCAGTTATTGACTAGCTTTGTTCTCGTAACTTCTTTCGTCGTGCCTTCCTTCGCCGTGCCTTCCTTCGCGCTCTCTCTCGTTACGAATTTTCCCTCGATGTATAGAAAACTTTCACACGGCAACGTATACAGATCCTGTTGCTGAATAGGTATTCGTATCTCGTCGCTGTATCCGAACGTAGTGTTAGCATATGGATTGTAAGTGTGAGTTTCTATTTTCATGATACGATCGTCAAAGATCGGGGCATCTCCAATACTTAAAATGTCGCTCGCCATGTCGATTTTTCACGACGAAACCTAAAGATATTAAGAATGCAACGTTCGCGGCGTTCAGCTCGTTCGCTCTTCCCTCGTGTGCCTTCCTCGTCGCGTCGTTTTGCGGTGGGATCGCGGATGTAGCGTTTGCGTCTTCTCTTCCTCTCGAGTACCATTCATTTAGAACGAGCATCTTTTGCTCTCGCGCATTTCTCTCTAATGCCTTCGTCGTCGCATGTGAAGTCGCGCCGTTATCTCTTCTCCGCGAAAATCGATCGGTCGCCTTGATGATCCACGATTCGAAGCGTGATATCGGTAACGTTTCGCGCATGATCGGAAAGTAAATGATCGATGTTGGAGCGTTCGACAGTTTATATCCCGGAGAAACATTCGGCGAAAACTCGTGTATCGTGTGAAGCGGCTCGTTATTGCTGTACGCACCTGCGGTGATATTGCACTCCACCCGAATGATATTTACGCCCATGATATTCACGAGTCCATCGGACGTATGCCATTTGTTCGGTCATAGCACGCGCGACGATGAGAATCCCAGGAGCGAACCGATATTGTTCGGTTTCGCGAAATCGATTTGATGCTCGCATCTAATTTCACTTCTTATAGTATTCTCATTGGCTCGAATGATCAGAGACCGCGCGCTTCTCTCGCCCTCGTCGCTCTCGTCATAGACGATGTTGTCGCTCTCGTCATCGTCGCTCGTCTTCTTGCTTCGATCTTTCGCTTTTTAGAGATAGCGGCGTTTAGATATCTGTCTATCGCACTTAATTCGTACGAACCTTCGGGAATCACGATCGTTTTGTCGTCGTAATAGAACTTATTATTCGTGGAATCGACATTCGGTATAATGTTGTACGTCTCGAAATTCGTGAGACCTAACTCGTAATCGTCGTCGCTCAGATCTAAAGCGGGAAAATAACACGCCGTGAGAACGCTACTCCTACCGGTGAACGAAAGACTCAGCGACATCGCGACTGATTTTCGAGAGAAATCGCAGGCACAACTAACCGCAAATGTTCTGATCGTACGTCTGATACGATCCGCGATTGTACGTTATATTTACGCCGCCGAGATATCTCTCGAGTTCCCTCGGCAGTCGAAGATTGCCGAAACCGTCGAAGTAAATCGCGTCGTTTCCCCTCTTCGCATAGGCGACCCAGTTAGTCCCGAACCCATCGAGTCGTCGAGATTCACGATGCCACTCTCGTTACGTCGCGCTTTTAATGGTAATGCGTCACGCATAAACACTCCTCTAAAGAAGGGTACTCGTAGACGACGCGCCGAACGATTCAATTGTTCGCTCGTCGTGATGTCGGAGAACGGTAACCTGAGCGATCCTAACGTTTCTTTCCATGATTTTTTTTTTCGTTCTTCTCGTCACACCGCTGCCACGTTTGTAAGGCGCTAGATATAATCCGTGACCCTCCATCGCTCGATTGTGACGTTGCAACTCCTCCAGTTGGCGCCGTGCAGTTTTACTGGCGTTTACCGACACCTGCCGCGCCACTGATTAAAGAACCGAGTGCGCCTAATATTGGAAAAATGGGTAACAAGCCTCCACGTTTCACTGTTGGAAGTATCCTCCTTCTCGTTATCGTCTTCCTCCTCTTCTTTCTCAAACCCATGCCTAGCTTTGTCTTTGTTTTGATAGCAGCCGATATGGCGGTCGCGGCAGCTCTCTCGCCGAAGGTGGAATCTCCGGCTGTTATACGTTCGCGCGCTTTCTCGGCGAGAGCTCGGTCGGCGTTGTGGCTATCGGCGCGTTTCTTATTTCACAAATAGGCGATGTTGTGCTCGCGGCACGCCGCATCCAACGGATTTACGCCTCGATCGCCGCGCGCCAATCGTTTCGCGAGATGGGTGCCGGACCCACAAAATTAATATCCGGGAATATGTAGTTCGAAGGGAAGCGCGTTTATCGCCGTATTGAGTAGTCCCACGCCGCTAAACATTCGTTACAACTTTTGATAAGAGGCGCAGGATCTATATGCGATTGTTGCCACGGACGATTATAATGTTCCAGACACACGCGACAACGTTGTACCTCGGGATCCGCTCTCAGATGATCGGGTAATCTGTCCGACAGTAGCTCCACGTATCTGTCGAAATCACGCATGTATCACGCACGAGAACGAACTTCGGAATAAGTTGCAACTGTTGAGTGGATAGATTGAGAATCGAGTATAAATGGAGCAATTATCGGTCGCGTCTTCTCGAAGCGCGTAAATGCGATTCGTTCGACGATCGCCAGCTATAGGAGTGCTCAATCTCGATCGTAAGGCTCGACGAATCTCGGACAACGCGGTCGGGAGGGCGCGCAGACACGGCCCTCTACTACCGAACACGATACGTTGCATCATTTGCAGCCCCTCCAATTGCGGTAAAACGAACGTGTTGATAAGCATGCTCGAAAGTCTGCACGCTTTGAGAATGTGTACGTCTACTCGAAATCTCTGCAACAACCAAAATATCGATATCTGGCGGAACTGCTCGAGTCGATGGACGAGATGGGCTATCGCGCGTTCTCAAACAATAGCGACGTCGTGCCAGCGAGCGAGGCGCTTCCCGATTCGATACTCGTGTTCGACGACGTGGCCTGTGACAAGCAGAATGTGATCAGGGAATATTTTGCCATGAGTCGACACTCGAACATCGATTGTTTCTATCTTTGTCAGACATACGCTAAAATTCCGAAACACCTGATACGCGACAACGCGAATCTCTTGATTCTGTTTAAACAAGATGAACTAACCTAAAGCACGTTTACAACGAGCACGTGAACACGGATATGTCGTATGAGAATTTTTACGCCTTATGTCGCGCGTGTTGGAAACGCAAATGGTTTCGTAGTCGATAAAAACAGCGCGTTAAGAAATGGTAGATACAGACAAAGATTTAACGATTTCGCCGTGGTGTAAAGCGATCAGTTGTGCTACGAGAATGGACGTTGACGCTTCGAATCGCTAAGGTGCAACACACGAATCCTGTGACGTATCTGTTAAAAGACTATCGTAAAGAACCAATAGCCGGAGGGTTTTACGAACACGAGTTACTACGAGTTTCCAATCCTGATATCTGTCTCGTTGAGAAAGTATTACGTAAAAAGGACGATAAAGTTTTTGTCAAATGGCTAGGAATGGACAATACACATAATTTTTGGATTCACAAAACAGCTGTATTATAATGAATAAAGAATGTACAGTATCACTTATTCTATATTAGTACACATTTTACTTATTCTATATTAGTATTATTACAATTTTTTTATACTACATTAGTATGTAATAATGGTATCTTATAATGGCCCCACGGTAATGTATTAGTGGAGTCAGGTATTAAGTATCGCTTATCGTCGTAAGGACTCAAAACTAGCTTTAATTCAGACACAGTGTAACCCTCGTGCAGCATCGAGCATATGCACGTCTCGATTGCTGCAACGATTCGTTCAAGCAACACACGAAATCCTCGAACGTTATCGTTTTCGCGACGGTATTCCTCCTAACGCCCTTTATTCTCTTTGTATCGCTCTTTCCCAAAACTCTCAGAGCATACATCTTCGCCCTAAGTCCTATGAACTCCGTCATTATCGCACCGTTGTTCTCATCTTTCATCAAAGAACCTTCTTATTCGCGCGCGGTATATCGTACGCGTTGTCGTCGGAATATTCGCTAGTATCAAATCTCGCGATATCTCGCTTCATATTCTCGTAAACATTTTGACATTCCAAAAAATATATCAAGCTATCGGTATCCGTGTACATAATTTTGCATTTAGAGTGATAAAGCGGTATCATATAATCGTAATGAAAATCGTACAATCGCATCTTAGATATTTCTAGAATGCACATACCGACGCAGATTGGTTTGTTAAATTGAACCTCGAGTTTGCGTAACTCGATAGCCATAAGATTCTCGTCGCAAACGCTCCAACTGTGAAAATTCGGTTTCGCGATCAGCACCTCTGCGCCATATCTTCCGTCCCAACGCGTCACGAGTCTCACGTCTACGTAATTGCGCACGTTCTCCATTGTTTTATCGAAAACCGCGTTGTTCATCAGCTTATACAGATTTCTCTCGAACTCGTTGCTCGCGCGAGTTCTCCGTTCCGTATTGAGCTCAATGTACGCGCGCAACCAAGGAGACTGCGCGAATCGCAACGCGCGATAGATCTTTGTCACGCGTAAACCGTGTCGCACTGCTGAAGATTGCGATAATACGTCACGTAATGCGACTTGTACAGCGTGGCGAGTAGCTTTTCGTTTCGATTTCTCGGCGGTCTCTCGCGCGTCGGGCAAAACGGAAGATCCGCGTGGTCGTCGTGAACATGTCGCGGATTTTCGAGATCGACTTCTAGAATATAACCAATATCGGAGTCAGATGGCACGGACATAATATCGAGACCCTCGACATTCTCGATCCACCGAAATTCCGCATACGGTAAAGGTTCGCACATGGCCCAGCCGTAGAGATTGTTCACATCGTAATACATAAGATACGACGACGGCTGAGACGAGTCATATGACGATTCATATCGATTATTAACTCGCGCATATCTATTCGAGCATTGACTTAAACCGCCGCGTATACCGCGCTCTACGAACATCATCATATCGATATCGGTGAGCAGATCGAATCGAACGTTCGTATATTTCAACATAGCGTCCCACATATATCCCGGTAATGTGAAATAATGCGCTGGATCTAAATTGTAACTTTCCATACAAGTATCTCGAAAATTTTCAAAGACATCCGCCAAGAGAAGCACATCCGTTTTCAAATAATCTTTCCATAGATCGCTGTATTCGCCGAGAGTTTTCACGTGAAAACGTTCCCATATCCTTCGCGCGTGTTCGTAATCACTAACACTCACAGTTTCACCAGTTAAAGAACTGTAAAAAGCTTCGATCGGCGGTAATTCGGTCACTAACAACTTTATCAACGCTATCAATATACTCATAAGGAAATACGCCCTTGCGCGTGAGCAACTCGAAAACCTCCGCGATGAGATCAGAAAATTCGAATCGCGAGATCCTCAATTTTTCTCGATCTAGATACGAAGCTACTTTTTCTAAACTAGTATTAAGAAACTTAAACGAATCCACGAAACGTAGCTTAACACAAGTTTTCCATTTTCCGTACGTCGAATCGTTGACGATTTTCGAAAACGCGATGTAATTTTCCTTAGTCAACGGTAACAAATCGGCTCTACCCTCGAAAGCGTTCGCTATATCCTTAATAATGAAATGTGCATCATAACCGGATAGATTGTGAAAAAAAACAGGAATAACGAACGCGTTCTGATAGTTCTGATAGTTCAAATTGCAACTCGCGTGCGCGGGTCCTCTATATCGTCCGATAAGATGACAGTGATCACGCACACAAATATCGTACGACTCAAAACTCTTTCCGCACACGTGACAATTTGTCGCCTTTTGAAAAGCGTTCCACTCGTTCGGCGTGAGCTCCGACATCGGTACGCTCGCGCACAGAATCTTCTTCACGCGACACGCGAGAGCGCGCAGCTCCTCGACGAACCACGAAACGCAGTCGTCGCCTCGGCGAAATCAATACGCGGAAACGATTCCGTCGTACGTGCTATGCAAATAATATCCTACGCTAAACGCCTTGTGGTGTTGATAGGCGAATCTATTGTTGAGACTTCCACTGAATCATTGATTTCCCTTTTCTAAGACACACTCCAGATCTGCATACACGACGAATCGTAGTCTCTCCTTTCTGTCGTGATTGTGAAAAGAGAGCAACTTGTCGTCCTCGCTCGGAAAAATAACAGCACAGTCGTTCGCTTTTCCGCACTCGATGCTATGCGCGACCAATTTCTCATTTGAATAAAAATAATGTAGACATCTGAAAAATACAATATATAATTAATACACAATTTATCTCGCAACGAGAATAATCTCTCTTACGCTTACCGATCGCATATGTATTTTTTTTCCTTATGCTTATTTATTTGCGTTAACATTAACAGTCGAGATAAGTGCCTTATCCATACGAAATGACCGCCATTATCGCCTCGCCGTTCGTTCGACAGATAGAGCAAATTTACGTGCGTAGACTTTTTGTTTTCCATAAGCGACAAAGGAACGATCATGATATCGTTTCTTCCCGTTTTCTCTCGAATAGCAAATATGTTAATAGACAAATCATTGAGACGTTCGAATCTAGCGATATTTCGTAGTGTCATAGGAAAATCAATACCATCGAAATTCAGCACCAACGAATAGTAAGGATACAACGACGATCTATCCGAGTGTATATCAACGGGATATAGAGCGGCCATCACCGCCCACGCGAAACACGCATTATCGTGTGAACGTACATTAATCACGGCTCTCTTATATTTTATCTTCGGAGGAAGTAACACCCAACATCCAGCGTGCATAAGATTACACTTATTTACATTAATCATTATATTTAATATTCGAAATAACGCTCAACCGCTATCGCGTTCCTGAAATTCTTCTAGCGACGTCAGAACAACATTCATAACGTTCCCGTCGTACCATTCTCGTAGATCGGACATACCGAATAGCTGACAATTCTTCGTGCGAATGCTCTTAACGGCGCTTTTCTCATTCGCGACGAACTCCCCGTGAAACACGGTGTTGATCTTTAAACACGCGTGCATATCAAGATCGACTCGCACTCGCTCGAGCACCGTAGCCCTCGCGTTCTCAAGAAACCGTCGAGGTTCGATGTACTCGATATTTACCACAGCACCCGTTCGTACGCGATTCGCGAAAGCCGTCTCGATATCCACCCATTCGAATCCCTTCGAACCGTCTGCACCCAAGTGACTAAAACGTCGACTCAAAGCGAATCTCGCACCCTCCAACTGCGCTATTCGAGAGATTAAAGAATTTATCGTTCCGGTAACCGTAGGATCGACTCTATTCTCACATCTTTCTCTCAAGACCTCGAAACACTCGATACACTCCTGTTCCCAAATACGATAGGCGCACACCCCTCCAACTCCCGCCGCGCGTTCGAGAAGATCACGACTCTTCTCCATGTCACAACTTCCCACACTGTGTTACCCCAATTGCCGTAGGAACGACGAATTTAACGTCTCGAATTTTTTTCTCGCTGTTCTCTCGTAGATTAACGCTCTATTGCTCAGAGCAACGTTTCGATCCACAGTTTCTCTCGCGGACTCTCCGTACCGATCCCCCGTCGCAAGTGATACGTGGCCACATTCCAGCGAACATTTTCTCTCGTCACGATCCACTCCTTGTCGTTACCGGGCGCAATAGTCTCGTGACACTCTAAACTATCGTCACTCTCAATAAGCAACTCGCAACCATCGTCATCGGAATCGCGATACGTCACGTTACGATCGAAAGCGCGTAAAAACGATTCGTCGCTCTCGCTCGAAGACGAACCACCGTTAGACGCGACTGTTTCTATATACGTTCCTAACAATGACAGAAAATGCCTCTCACGACTAGATATATACCCCCCGAGACAGCGTCGAAAATGCGACAACCGCGACATTCCGAAATAACAAAATACGTGACATCTTACATAATCAAAACGCCCGTCTTCCCGTTGCAATGAAAACAGGATGCGCTAGATCTCCGCGAAAACCGTCTAGACACAGAACGCGCCTAACCGCAACATAACCTACAAATAGCTCTTTCCTGTTTTTATATGCCTGATACAATAATACAACAATAGAGTAATAAAATAATAACAATAGAGTAATAAAATAATAACAATAGAGTAATAGAATAACAATAGAGTAATAAAATATTCTCTCATCATTAATACTCCTACGACAATTCCCCCTCCTCGCACGACCTCCATCTTTCATACATTCCCAATACCGTTGTCCTTGATATTGCACATTAAATCTCTCATTATTAATATTCGTGCGACGATTTTCCCCTCGCGCGGTCTCCACCTCTCGTTACTCATACGTTCCCAATAATATAACGTCATCAATAATATAACATCCTCGGTATCACTAATTGAAGATTCCCGACGCATCGTCAATCCGCCTCTCGTCTCCGCGATACGCCGCAAACGAACGAGGAAAAACTCCGTTTCTCTCTCGCGGTTAATCTTATTCTCTCATACATATTCATATATACAATCCATAGTTATATTACGATTATAATACATACTTACATGCGCGCACACTTAGTTGCGCCAATTGTTGCCAACGCGCTCTCTTCTTTTTCTCTCTTCCTTGTACGCGGCTGATGAAACGACACCGCTTTTCCTTCCATACTTACGATGAGCGCAAAAAAACATCTCGTCGTCATTGTTATCATTAAACACATCGTAATAACCGCTTTCGTGAAAATTCACCATGTACTCCTGTCGCCTGTTAATCTCGATCGGCTTCTTCTTTTCGTAGAGTACCTCCAATAACAGATTATATGCCATCCCTCGATAATGATGACATACGCACGCCTCTATTATCTTTTTAGGCGAAATCTCACGTTGAGGCGGAACTCGACAACCGCGCCTCTTTAATTGATTGGAAATCGGTGCGTATTGTCCTCTCACGACGTATTCCGTCACATTGACCGATGGATACGTCGTGATATTTCGCAATGGAGAGGATGTTAGATCATCCAGCGAATGGCACCAACACATCTCATCGTCGTCGATCATTCGTGTCTTACATATCTGGCACCGATTCGCCACTTTAACGGTTCTCGCCATCGTAAACACATGGCGACAAGTATCGCTCAAAAAATCGCCGACGCGTCAAACCACAACGTTCTATAAAACAAGACAAGCGGGCATGCGTTATATATCCTCATAGTCACCTAGACATAAAAACACGCCTAAGGCGATGTAACAAACCGCGACATCCCGCGCAACAGGACACGCTAGGCCACGCGAAACGCGCCTAATCGCGACGTTATGGAAAACAGACAAACCGCAACATCCTGTAAATAACGCGAGTCGCCTCGACAACGCGCCTAATCGCGATGTTATGGAAAACAGACACGCCTAGGGCGACGCGACAAACCACAACATCCTGTCAACAACGCGAGTAGCCTCGACGGCGCGACTAATCGCGACGTTCGCGCCCAAGGCTACGCGAAAAGCGCTAGATCGCGCGAAAAACGCTAGGGCGGCGTCGAGAACGCATCCAAGGCTATGCGAAAAGCGCCAGACCGCGCGGAAAACGCTAGGGCGGCGTAACGCGCCCAAGACTACGCGAGCCCGAAAAAAAACGCTAAGGCGGCGTCGATGACGCGCCCGGGGTTACCTAGCGGGAAACGCTAGGACGCGCCCGAAAAAAAAAACGCTAGGGCGGCATCGAGAACGCGCCCGAAAAAACGCTAGAAAAAACGCTAGAAAAAACGCTAGAAACAAACGCTAGAAAAAACGCTAGAAAAAAACGCTAGAAAAAACGCTAGAAAAACAAACGCTAGGGCGGCGTCGAGAACGGGGGGAACCGACCCGGGGAAACCCCGCGACCGCCTTACCGACAAACCTGTCTCGACGACCGCCAGAGGGATCCACCTTCTCTCCCCGGATACGAACCCACTGAAGAAAGAAAATCATCTTACCGACAAAGGGGGTTCGAGGTCCCCTGGGGATTCTCTACGATCCCCCTCTCTCTCCTTGCCCCCTTCCCATGCCCCTAAGGGACTTCGGACCCCCTTTGTTATCCTACTCATAATCAATCATAATCATAATAAATCATAATCAAAATTTAAACATGCATTTATTATTTACGTATTTTTATGTATATGTTTGATGCAAGACGTAATCGTCCAACAAGGAAGTTAGGGCAAACTCTGTTCGATTTTTGCCGCCAATCTGTTCGCATAGCATGTCAACAAACTTTGCTCGATTTCTGTCGCCAATCTGCTGGCATAGCACGTCAACAAACTCTGCTCGGTTTCTGCCGTCAATCTTCTGCATAGTATGTCAGCAGGCTTTGTCGATAAATCCCAAGCCTAATGCGGACACAGATGGCTATGGATTTGCAGTCAAATCCATAGCCATCTGTGTCCGCATTAGTTTAATTTAATTCGATTAATCAGTTTAATCGAATTTGTTGCCAATTTGCTAACATTTTTGCTAGCATTTTGCTTGCTGGGAATATGAGTTGCATAACAATCTGTACAAACCGTAGTATCTAAACATTTGTAACTTTCATTTCTGCAAAAAAGCATAAATGCGTATGTAAAGGATAATAAAATGAAAAATAGAACTTACCTGCAAAATATAGACATGAGTTATTTGCCCCAAATAAGAAGGGAGGATGTGCGTCACGACGGGGCCCGACCACGAACCAGTCGTGAAAACTCGTAATTATTTTTGCGAAAAAATACCACCTTAGTCAGGAATCAAACCTGGATCTCCTGCTTACCGGGCAGGCATCTTATCCTTTCGACTACCGAGGTATGTGATGATATTTATCGCAATAACATGTTTAGAACAAGTCAACAATACAATGACATACACACATATACATATATTACAATATACATATATATATATATATATATGCATATTTTCTCGAATCCCCACGACCGGTACTCCAGAGAGATGATGGTCCTATTCTCTAGATGGATGCAGGTTGGACTGCAGCTGCGACACCCTCCAACGCCATTGGCAAATATACAAATAATCCTCCTGGAGCACGACAGGAGAGATTGCATCAAGCATGGCTCGAGCCCCCGAATAAGAAGGGAGGGTGTACGTCACGACAGGGCCCGACCACGAGTCGTGAAAACTCGTAATTATTTTTGCGAAAAAATACCACCTCAGGAATCGAACCTGGATCTCCTGCTTACTGGGCAGGCATCCGAAACAAATTATCACGAACTATCAAACTCGCTGCGAACATTAACATCATTGGCCACCACTCGGACGTGCAGAAAAAGAGTAAGCATATTATGCAATAGTAGTAAGCAATTTATTAAATATATTGCTGTTTCCTTTTCGATGCACGCGTATTTATTACACACGCGCATTTATTATTATATTGATATCCGAGAGGTCTACAATCAAAAATACTACGTGTTTATATCAATCAATCAATCTTATCGGACCTAGCGGATAAATCAGGCCGATAAGTCAGGGTCACTGCAGGACCCAGCGAACATTGATTCACCTGATCTCACAGGAACTCTGACTTATCAGTCTGATAATCCGCTTGGTTGATAAGATTAATAATGACATCTCGTGACGTTGCAGCCATACAAAGATGGCGATAATAATGACGATTTTCTTAAAATAAAAATTTCCAAATCGGACTTTGCGTTACCAATATCTCTGCTTGTAGTAGCAAAAAAATAAAAATACTTTTATTATGCAAGTCGGACTCAAGCTATTGATCAAGCCTACTTAGAACTTGATCAGTTTAGCCGTTATTGAGATTTGATAATTTCGGATGCTCGCATCTCGCCGACTCGTGTAAAGTCACATGGTAGTTCTCGGTTGACACCCGAGACACTACTGTATCTCCTGATATATAAAATATGATATAAATATTAGGATGTAATTAAAAAGTTATATGCTTCTTTTAATTTGTTAATGGTTTTGCTAGTAAATAATTTTTTACTCATACAGAATTTGCAAGCAAATGCAAAGTTATTGTTTTTATTTAAATTAGGTTTAAAAATGAACACGGAAAATGCCGACCATAACATTATAGTCTTTTTCATTTAAGATTTCATTCAAAGTATTCTCCATGTTCTCATTCATTATTACACTTATTCTTCAAACTTGTAAAACTTGTAAAAATTCCATTCTTGTACAGATTGAGTGCTATTCACTATTTGTATAGTTTCTAAGAATAACATTTAATCTATACAAGAATTTTACAAGTTTTACACGTTTGAAGAATAATTGTGAAAAAATGATTGAGAATATGAATATTTTGATTAAAATTTTAAATAAAAAAGACAATACGTCCTCGAATAAAAAAGTAGTGAAGAAATAAACACTGATGTGAGTGTTATTCGGAGTCTCGAGCCATGCTTGATGCAATCTCTCCTGCCGCCCTGCAGGGGGACTCATTGTTCTTTCTTCGCCTTTTGAAAAAAAAAAAATGCGGCTTCGCCGCGCTTCACTTAGAGGGAATAATTGGTTTTTCCGGCTCTACTTTGCAACGAGAGAAACCATGTCGTTTCGATGACGTTGGCGACTGAGAACTGATCGAACAAGCATAAGCGGTGGAGCACTGGCGCACCAGGAGGATTATTTGTATATTTGCCAATGGCGTTGGAGGGTGTCGCCGCTGCGGTCCGACCTGCATCCATCGAGTGAGAGACCAACATCGCTCTGAAGTACCAGTCGTGAGGATTCGAGAAAGATATACATGTACATGTATATATATTGTGATATATATAATATGTGTGTGTGTGTGTGTGTGTGTGTGTGTGTGTGTGTGTGTGTGTGTGTGTGTGTGTGTGTGTGTATCATTGTATTATTGATGTGTTACTCTAAACACGTTATTTGCGATAAACATCATCACATGCGGTAATCGAAAGGATAAGATGCCTGCCCGATAAGCAGGAGATCCAGGGTCGATTCTTGACCTGAGGTGGTATTTTTTCGCAAAATGATTACGAGTTTTTCACGACTGGTTGGGCTCCGCCGTGACGCACACCCTCCCTTCTTATTTGGGCGTACTGCGCATATGTGTGCGTTGGCTGATGTGCGAACATTTTGTTCGGAGGCAATGAGTTCGTGTTGGAGGTGTCTAATAGTTCAGCTCTTTCTATTCTTTATAAATAGTGCTTTGTGAACGGCATTTAAATTCTATAGTTTTTATAATTTTTATGATTCTTCAATACATTAATGTACGGATGTTATGCACATGCGCAAGGCATTGACGTATCGCGCGTACGTATAAGATAAAGCCTGTTCTTTTTGGCTGAACTGGTTGTATTAGTTCACATTTTATCTTTCTTTCTTACACTAAAAGAAAAAAGATAAACTTTGAACTAGTGCAGCCGGTTCAATTAAAAAGAACAGACCCATAGTTGTACGATTTACTGAATGGAATGAGTTGTCTTTCGTTGCCTCTGAAATGCATTTGATCAAGAGATTTTATGTATTGGATTGTAATTGCTTTTAGAAGTGCCTCTGTCAAAAGACACAACATATATCTACACGTACTCGATAGCCAATCTAGCTTGTGCGTGCGTATTGTGAATGCGACATGGAGCATGTGTATGAGTTGGAATACCGGAACGAAAGCGAAATTAATATGGCCGTGACTAATGATTGATCGGAATGTCTGAAGTGAAACCATTTAGATTTCAGTACTTTGCTAGAAATATATACGGTATATAGCTTTTAACTGAGTGGGACCGTGTGTGCTGTCCGAGAAGTCGGTATGACTGTGCGCGGCTTGATTATTGTTAATATTTTATCATAGATTATGTGATATAAGTAACACAAGCGATATAAGTGACCGGACATTGACACGTGGCAATAAATAATACGCAATATTCATATAATATTTGCGAGTTAAGTCGCGTCCTCCGGATATTATGTAATATGTAATCTACTGTGATGGATTCAGCGAATTATTTCATCAATATCATTTTGCCGATCTGGCGGTGGAGCGGTTTGAAGTTCGTGCTCTTGGATATCTTTTACGTTCCCTCTACGGACATATATCGACATACATCTACATATATTGGATTCAATCTGAAATTGCTTTGAAATATTGGAGTTCTGGTATTTATCATATCATATATCTATAACTTTGTTTCAATCGAAACCTGATATGTTCTTTTTTATTTATTCTACTTTATTTGAAGTGTGATACTATGTAATATGCCTTTTACGATAAATTATAATATTATTTATTTATTATTGTAATTATTATATCTTATTCTTTGTAGCTTATTAATTTTAGTGATTTGCTTATTAGTCTTTTGTTGCTAATATTATTCTGATTTTATTTATTCAACTATTTACTGATAATAAATTTTTTGTATGTGCTATTTTTTAAACTCTTAGATTTTATTAATAATATACTTTTTCATTCTTTTTTATTTAATTTTTTTACTATACTGCATCATTATTATATTTAATTATCTTTATATTGATCATAATAATAATTGTCAGATATTGATACATACTGCTTTTTAATATATTGCTTGACTTATATCACTTGCTTGATCACTTGCTTATTTACTCATTTATTTATTTATTTTTTATTATCAATTGTTTTGATGGTATTATACTATCTGCACTGGAATGTATATTTAATCTGATTTATGCTTGTTTATATTTTTAGTATGCATTATTTTAACTGCTTTTACTTATTAAATTGCATATTAATTTAGTTTGTTTATTATTTTATTGTTTTATTGTTTAAATTTATATTTTTATAATTTTTATTTATCTCTGTATAGTATTATATATACTCATTAATATTGTCATTTCTATTTCAATCTCTGATTTAACTTAACTCAGCTTAACTTTAATTTAATTTAAAATCTTAATTCAATTGAGTTCTATTCATATTTCTTATATTCTTACACTATTTACTATCTAAATTTTCTTATCCTGTAATCATGAATTGTTATTCTAATTATTTATCTTATTTAATTTTAATTATTTTTGATTATTAAATGAATAATTCCAAATTTTTTCATATCAATTTTAATTTAATTTTATTTTGATTTAATTTATTTTAATCAGATTTAGTTCATTTGTAATTTTTATTCATATAATTACATCATTCTATCCATTAATTTCATTTTATTTTACTTATCTATCAATTAATTTCTTTTGAGAAACTATTTTCATGGGCGTCAGGTAAATAAAATAAAAAGTAGTACAAACAGGTACAAACGAGGTACAAATCTATGGTATAAACAATTTTTTAATTTTTTAAAGTTGAGCGCTAAGTTCACATCGGTCGCCGGATAGCTATTGTATTATAATGCTATTCCCTGGCTGTCCCTATATATACATTTGCACACTTTTTACTTGCTGCCTATATATTTGCCTTTTAATTTGATTTTATGTTATTACTTAATCATTATTGTGTCTATTTTGTGTAATTTTTTTGCTGTATTTATTTCAGTAATTTATTTAAATCTTTATCTTGTTAGCCAAGTGCTTAATTTGGATCATAATTTTGATCTATGCATTTAAATAGAGAGTGCGTAGGGCCTAACAAGATATGTGTGCTACTTAATATCCCTAACATTTTTATTTATAGAGATCAAGATGTATCAACGATTATCAGGATGTAATATACAGATATTTTTGTGCTTACTTCGCACAAAAAATACACAAAAACTTAATCCATTTACTGAACAAAAATAAGATAAATAAATGAATTCTTCAGTTGATGATTAATAAGCAAATTTGCTGCTCATAAATTAAGCAGTTTTGTTCTAGTAATATTTCATATTTTGTGTTTGCTAATTGTAAAATTTCAAGGCTAATGAGATTCATAATGCAAGAAATCTTTTATGCATAATATATATTATATTAAAAATAGTAAAGCATTATATTCTGAAAATTTTCTGCACTATGGTTCTCATTAATCTTATTGTTACATTGCCTATATCATGAAAACTTTATATTTTTTTTTTTTAAAGTTTTATTTTCAAAAATTAATTATAACTATATATTTGCTAATAATAAAAAAAAATTGTAAAATGTAATGTTAATAAAAATAGAAATTAAAAAATGGATGTGTTGAGAATAATGTTACTAATCTATTAGGAACACTAACTTTATAATATCACAATAGAATGGAAAAATTGTATATATAATAAGAAAAAAAATTTATATAATTTCTTATTTTTTTCTTGTTTGATTCTTCTTACATAGATTGAACAAATTCTATTTTTTCTATTTTATCTTTTTTATTAATTTATTAAAGAAGTGTTTGTGCCGTTCTACTACTTTTATTTTCTGGCGTACTACATGTTAAATTTGAAGTAAGTGATATTGCAATCACATTATTAACTTGCTTTCTTTCACCATCCCAGTCTTGAGTATTTGATAACTTTTCCTAAGGAACTCAAAATGTCCTTTTCTGATACAGATATTTTTGCAATACTTTTGTTAAGTGGTATCACATAATAATATAAAAAAGAAAATTGATAAAAATAAAAATTGAAACATTCATATAAATTGAATAAAATATTTATAACGTAAAGATATTAAAAACATCTCTCTTCATGCTCTTCATGCAATTAAAAAAAGGTTGTATTACATAGGAAGCTTATTAACTTTCTTAGAACTTGTAAATTTTATTGCAATTTGTGCTGTTATAAACTCTTTTAACATTACTGAAGATTTAGTAATAATTCCATTTTTATCTAAACAGAACCTTAGCATGCTATTCTGGAAACAAAGAGTAATTTATTTTAAATGTTTTTATGTTTTTATTGGAGTAATATGCATAATTCAAAATAAATTTGCCAAAGCCTCAAAATTCTATCTATTTAATTCTCTTCGGCTTTGTAATGGTTCACGATAGATATAATTTTTTAAATGTTCCTACAGAAAAAAATCTAATGGGATTAAATCTGATGATCTAGCCAATCTGACAAATTTTGAGGCCCACTCATGCCGTCCGACCCATTTGTTTGGATATATTACATTCAAATAATTTGTAACATTTCTTGATATATGTGAAGGTGTGCCATTTTATTAAAAATACATATTTCTTTTTATTGCCACGGGATATTTTCCAACAATATTGGCAAATCATTTAAATAAGTTTTACTGTTAATTCGAATGGACCAATCTAAAAAAAGTTCAAATTATTTATTTTTTTAAATCTAAATATTCATGTAATGACATGATGACAATTAAAGAATATAAACATGTTAAAAGATAAAGATATTAAAATATTGTCCACTATACCAGCCCACAAACTGATACTAAATCTATGCTAGTAATTTATTGCAATGTGCTCATGAGGATTTTCATTTGCCCAAATGTAACAATTATGTCTGTTGAAAATTCCTTCATGGGTAAAATAACATTCATCGCTAAACATTATATGATGTACAAATCCAAGTTGTTGTTCTTGATTTGATAATCATATGTTTAAAGTTTATTTGCCGTGCATAATCTTGTGGCATCAAATGTTGCACTTTCGAATAATGAAATGCGTGCATTCTGTTTTCCTGTAAAATTTTATTGAAAAAAAATTGTTGTATCAAGTTAAAAATAGAATGTAACTGATAATATCTTTTATTTTTAAAAAATAGAATCCAAATGGTACGTATATCTGTTTGTTCATTGGAGAGTCTTTTTATTTTATACTTAACACAATTCTAGTTATGATCAAACTAAAAAATAAAATCTAAGTGCTAGTATCTTTGTATTTTCATTGAAGAGTTTTCCTATTCCAAGTGATAGTAGCTTTAATTCTTTAAAAAAAAATTGATTTCCACATTGCTAACTTAACTTATATGATATCATTTGTATAAAAGATTGATATTAATAATTGGTGCCAAGTTATAATCCTACTATAAAAATTGCGTCATTCTACCAAATCCAAGTGATATGTATCAAGTAAAGGGACATACGTGCCCTACGAGCGGAGATATTGCTACACAAAGTTCGATTCGTAAATTTTTACTTTAAGAAACGTCATCATTATTATTTGTATAAAAGACTTGGTATCAATAACTGGCGCCAAATTATAGTCCCATAAACATTAAGCTATAAGTTCACCTTAGCCAAATTATATATTTCATTTGTAAAAGATATTTCATTCATAAAAGATTTGATATACCACTATTTTTAAAAATAAAATCAAGCGGTAGTATCTTTAATTTAAAAATAATAAAAACCAAATGATATGTATATCTTTTTACCCATTCAAGACTCTCTTTCCTAACCCAAGTGATAGTAATTATTTAGCTTTAAAATATATCACAAAATATATTATATCACAAAATTGCTTTACTCAACCTAAGTTTTTATCACAAAGAATTAAAGAGTAACAGTACAAAATAAATGATAAAATTTTATTTGAATAAAAAAAATAATAAATCCAATTGAATAAAAAATCAATTGGAACTTAACACTTACTTTTTCAATAAAACATACCAAACCAGATGGTAAAAGAAGTTTTATTTTTTCTATGTAATCAGTAGTTGTATCTTATACAACTGAAATGATTAGCTATTGTACCATTTACAAATTAGCATCAATATTGCGTTTTATCATAACTTTTGCTCCAATTTTAATTATAATTTGTTTTGAAAGTCCAGCTGTTCTAGTATTATCATCATCGTTACTTGTTAATATTTACTTTATTACCCTTTTTTTCATATATGAAATACATTTTTTCACATTAATTAGTTGTATCTTCAGCTATTAATAATATTTCTTTTGAAACAATACGATTTAACAGTGTTAAGAACGTCACACATATGACAAGTAGGCAATAAACAAACGGTATCATTTGGCAAATTATTAATAAAATCACACAATTTACTTTTGCTTCGAAAGATATCCTTAAAACAGATTTTTTTCGAGAATCTCATAATCATATTTTATTAATAAACCAACATGAATTCTCGAGAGTAATTCACGGTAAGATTCGTCTCCTTGTTGACACATTATTGATCGTCAATTCATCATAGTCAAATAAATTAATCCATAGATTAGTAGCACTTAAAGAATCAAGATATTTACGAATTTTTTCATCTGATAAATGTATAAAAGCAGGATCTTCACGTGTAAGAGGTAATTGAAGCAAATCTCCAAATAAAAGAACATGCTTTTGACCAAACCAACCATCATCACAATCAGTAGTATCGAATATTTCAGACAATCGTAAATGTATATACATTAAAATCAAATTTGATACTTCATCAATTGACACTTCATCAATTATTATAAAAACATCTTTGAGATCAACTCGTATAATTTTCAAAACGTGGTCAGATAATTGTTTATATTTAGGAATATGACCATGTTCAACAGGTAACTGCAGTAATTTGTGAACTGTCAAATCATCTATATTAAATGTTGCTATACCTGTAGGTGCTGTTATAGCAATATTTTTGTTAAGATTTTGTTTTATCTAATATTTGATTATTTTAACCAAGAAATTCTTACCAGTACCTCTTTTTCCACTAATGTATAATTGTAATATTGATTTATTTGACATTATTGTATTAATAACTTTATCAAACTCTTTTTTGATTTATATTCAGTTTTGAAATCATTTCAGATATATCGATTTTTTCGCGTTTGTCAACAAGATCTTTAAAATTTTGCACGCTTCAATATTTTGAACACCTATTGGGTTATCAGGATCAGAGACACATTCTTTTGCCAAATTATCTAAATGTTCTTGAAGTAATTGTTTTGCAGTTTCAAATGTTTCTTGCAATTCCTCTAATTTTTCATGATACTGCAATCGCTGCTTTCGCAAGATGTAATTTTACATTGTGAAATGATTCCGCATAAGTATCACATCCATTTTTAAGTTCTTCTATCTTCCGCCATGGTTTAAACATAAGAAGTAATGAGAAGAAATAATTTTCTAGCCACATTTGACATCTATAGTGATTAATAAGATATCCACGTTGTCGTTGTTTAAGATAATGACCATTACCGCTCTGCAAATTCATATAATGACATCGATTCTAATTTTTTTTGGTCTATCTAGATAATGATTATCTATTAAAGATGAATAAAATATGTCTGTAGAATCTTTATCAAAAGTTTCAATTTCCTTATAGCTTTTGATTTTTCTGTATCGTATCTGATTAACATCTAATCATTTAATAGTCATATTTGTACCATATAAAGGAATACCTAGCAATGTATCAGCAACTTCAAAAGCTCCATATTCTCTATTATTCGTGAATCGCAAAGCGATATTCCAAAGATAGCTCGCTAACGATTTGTTTTTATTATTTTTACTATCAAGGATAGAATCAGATAATTCACATTTTCCTGCTTTATTCATATACTTAGTAACATAAAAAGTAGATTTTTTAAAAGATGATTTTTTATCTATAAATTGTATAATATATCCGGCAAAGATGATTTTTCACCTATAAATTGTATATTCATATTTTCTTCCCCCGCAGTAAAATAGGATTATAATCATTTATACCAATTTCGATATCAGTTCGAGGAAGGTTATAAAGTCTACTTTTATATTTTAATTGTTTTCTACCTGCTATTGAACTTATAACATCTCTCATAACAAATGTTTCCGTGATAGGATGAGAAAAATTGAAACGACATATACGAACATATACGAACAACTTTACGTCTTATTTCCTTAGAACGAAGATAATAATCGCTATGTTTGTGTTGTTGATATGTATTGACTCGTATAATAATGGTGTATAATAATGGTGAAATATTTTTATTCGGCAATTTACAAGTTATATGTTGTAAAATAAATGAAGACACTTCTTTTGAAGAAGATTTATCAATAATTGATGAATTTTTAACCCAAAGTAATAAGTGAAAATGTTGGATACGTCTACCTTGATATTCTTATCGTCAGAAGTAATGTATTACTTCTCCAATCGGATGATCTTTGGAACAATAAAATCAAGCATTGTTCGAAATTTATTGTCCAGAAATCATTAGACCATCCATTTACTTCACGAATATATTCGCCTAATTCCACATATACTCGCTAGGACTCAATGTTAGAAACCACGTTGCAGGACCGTAATGTTGCGTCATACAATTTAAATCACCTCTTTACGCCAATATTGTTCCGTATTTCTTAAAGTAGAAAAAATAGTACTTAAATCAGATTCTAATAAATCTTTTTGCAATGCTTCTAAATGCTTCTGAAGCCGTAATGGTCTCGTAAATTAGTTATATTCAATTTATCATAAATATCATGATTTAGTTGACGCATATTTGCATTATTTAATGGATAAGACAAATATTGGTTTAATCTTATTGTGAATGTTTAGATTTCAAACGATATTTAATCTTTTATTTATGATCAAATTGAATTTATGATCATGAAGTTTAATCGGTCTAGTTTGACATTGTCCACTAACACCAAAAGGATATAAATCTGGAAAACACAATAGATCTAAATCTTTTTCATGATTATCTAAGGGTAAATCGATATTTTTACATAATTTGTTCCATGTTTCTTGTAAAGGTAGTGGTAAATGAAAAATCCTATCTTTTACTTTTTGTATCATTCACCTATGAGATAATTTTTTATTAATAACAGTTCCCATTTTAACAACAGTTTGAAACGCTTTAGCTCTTTGTATGAGAATTTTTTCGAATGTGTTAAAAGATGCTTACATCATGTACAATGAGATTATTTAATACGCAATATGCGGGCATTAACCTGTTCCGGAATTGCGTTCGCAATAATCGCATATATACTGTGAGTTAATATTTTGTTCCTTTATATATGTCATTATATCTCTCCAAACTGGAATATTTATTTATGCTTTAAATTTATTAATTTCGAATACATTTCTTTTGTAACAAAGTCTCTCACATGATACACAAACATAATGAGGTATGTTCATGGAGCGCTTAGTTAAAGCTTTAAACGCGTTTTTATATTTATAAATCCTTATCACTCAAATAATATCACTCCTATAATATCCTCATCACTCAAAATAGTATTAGTAGACTGATGTCTATACATACGATTTGCTGTTTTCTTGTGCCAAAATTATAATTTGATTTAATGTATCTAAATCAGCAAATGTTAAAGCCTTCTCTAAATTTAACATTTTTTTAATAGAAATTTGTCATATGATAAACTAAACGTTTAAAATATCTGACCATTGGGAAATGAGGTGATAACAATTGAACAGGAAGAAATATTGCTTTGCAAAGAGTTGTATCAATGTAACAAATATGTGTGACCCAACTTTGTATTCGAATTCTCTTTTATTGTATTGTATATTTATGAATTTTCTGTAATAATTTCGGTATTCTCTTGAAAGTACATGTACTTATCGTTCGGAGGAACGATGTTTCATAACAATTAGAAGTGAATTATTAGTTTTACATAATTCGTTACATAACCATGATTTTTTTGTTTGTTCTTTCATCAAAGATAATACATATGTATTTTGATCTTTTAAGTCCACAGATTGTGGTACGAGGATAGTTTGAAAAGTTTTGAGCCTTATCATGAAGATGACGTTACTTGTTAAAACCATTCTAGTACTACAATAGTATATGCTTTGAAAGGCTTTTGTGAAAATTTCAGCCATTTTGGATGCTTAGTTATTGTTTGACAGTCGTTTGTGTCAGTCGATGTCAGTATTTTGTAAAAATGAAAAAATTGAATATCGTGTCGTGATTGAATTCTTACATTTGAAAGGCAATACGCCTGCGCAAATTAAAATCGAGTTGGACACTGTTTACGGGGACTTTGCTCCATCATTTGCCACCGTAAAAAGATGGGCAGCTGAATTTAAACGTCGTACCAGCTTGGCTGATGATGAGCATTCGGGACGGCCAAAAACTGCTGACCACTGCTGATAACATTGAAAATGTTCACCAAATAGTACTGGACGACCGTCGAATCAAGGTTAGAGAGATAGTAGAGGCTATGGGCCTCGAAAGAACGCGTTTGTCATATATTGACTGAAGAATTAGATATGCGTAAGCTATCCGCGCGTTGGCCCGCGCTTACTCACTTTGGATAAAAAAACGAATTCGAATGAACATTTTCAAGGCCTTGTTGGAGCGGTTCAAGCGAAACGAGTCAGATTTTTTGCGTCGATTCATAACTGTAGATGAAACTTGGATCCACCACTATATTCCAGAGACAAAAGAACAGTCAAACCAATGGACTGCAAAGAGTGAACCTGCTTCAAAAAAAAGTGAAGACGGTTCCATCAGCTGGGAAGATAATGACGACTGTTTTTTGGGATAGTCACGGAATTGTGTGTATCGACTATCTTGAAAAAGATAAAACAATAACGGGAGCGTATTACGCATCATTACTTGATAAGCTGAGAAATTGCAAAAAAACGGTCGCATTTGAAGAAGAAGAAAGTGCTGTTCCATCAAGACAACGCACCTGCTCACACTTCGGCGGTCGCCATGGCCAAAATTCATGAACTGCACTTCGAATTGGTTGACCACCCACCGACTACCGATTGGTTGACTATTCACTAGATCTGATCCCCAGCGACTGTTTCCTAAGCTTAAAATTTCGCTTGGAGGACAGAGATTTTTATCGAATGAGGAGGTCATCGCATACGTAAACGCCTATTTTGCGGAGCAAGACGCCAACTACTATTTGGAAGGGTTAAAGAGATTAGAGCATTGATGGGAAAAGTGTATCGACTTAAAAGGAGATTATATTGAAAAATAAAACTATATTTAACCGAAAAAATACTTGTTTCTATGTTAGGCTCAAAACTTTTCAGACTACTCTCGTAAAGTAATGTTACGATACATAGAATCGTTAAAATAATTTTCAGATGAAGTTATATGCCTCGATTTACCACAAAATGCACTTAATTTATCACTAATTGTTTTACATTTAATATCAAGACTCAAGCACATTTCTGACTTTTTTTTAAGTAAAGTTAATATTTTATATATATTCGTTATATAACCATGATTTTTTTGTTTGTTTTTTGTTTGCGAATATAATTGTCTCGAATATGTATACAACAACGTACAATTTTTTCGGCTTCTTGTTTTTGAACATAAATTGTTTTTCAACATAATTTTTAATATCAAATTTGTTATAAATACTCCAACTTATGTGGTAATAATTTTAATTCTTGAAAAAAAAATTATGTTACGAAATTGCCATATCTGATGCAATTTAGCTGTGATCAAACTAAAAAATAAAATCTAAATGCTAGTATCTTTGTGATCTTTGTATTCATTGAAGAGCCTACCTATTCTAACTCAAACTAATTTTAATTAAAAAACAAAAAAAATTTGTTTCCATATTGCCAACTCAATTCAAATGATATCATTTATAAAAGATTTTATATCAATGTCGCCAAGTTATAATCCAATCTTCCTATTCTCACCTAAATGATACTAGCCTTAATTCTTCAAAAAAAGAAAATTTCGTTTCCACATTGCCAAGTCAAATGATTGTATAAAATTTGTATAAAAGATTTGATATCAATAATTGGCGCCAAGTTATAATCCTACAAACATGGAGCTATAAATCCATTTTAGTCAAATTATATATTTCAATCGTATAAAAGATTTGATAAACCATTGTTTAAAAAAAATACTCAAGTAGTAGTATCTTTAATTTAAAAATAATAAAAACTAAATTATATGTATATCTTTCTATCCATTTAAGACTTCTTTTTCTAACTCAAGTGCTAGTAATTATTTAGCTTTAAAATATTATTATATCACAAAATTGCTTTATTCAACCTATGTTTTTATCACAAAGAATCAAAAAGTAACAGTATAAAATAAATTATAAAATTTTATTTAAATAAAAAAAATTTTTATGTAAAAACACTTCCCTCGTTCCACGAGATTCTACTTTGAACCCGTTTAAATTAGGATTGCTCTTGTAATTCGAGCAATCTTTAACCTTTTTAAAATCAAAATTTCTCCGCTCTTTTAAACAATTCTCTCTAATAATTTTAATTTAAAGCCAAAGCTCTTTCTACCGCGGCCCTCAAAGATATTAACCCTTCTAGCTACAATGTCTGTTTAACATTCACATCAGACAATGCAATTACGAATTGAGAACAAGCAATTTTGTCACGAACTCCGGGAGAACATTCAGGATAAGCTAATCGAGATAAACGCTCGATATTCGAGCCTAATGCAGCTAAATCTTCTCCGAATCTCTGTTTTCGATTCGTAAATTGATAATAATAATTTTGCGAGGATAAATTTTCTCCAAAACGTAGCTCTAAACGCGCGACCAAATTTTCAAATTGAGAGTTCTCAAAATCCGTGCCCCCTTCCAACATCACACGCGCTTTTCCTCGGAGACATGCTAATACGACAGCCTTCTCCGCGTTTCCCAAATTATTCGCCCGCGCAATTAAATTAAACTGCGTAAGATATTCGCACAACGGAACACTACCGTCATAAGTATCGGGCTTAAGTTTCAAGTCGGAACTAAAATTTGAAAAAGGAAATGACTGGCCTGATATCGGACGTTGCGAAATTTCTTCCTGTGGACCGGGTATTGAAGATGTTTCCATCTCTCGACGAGCGCGCTCCTCCCTCAGAGAGCGAAGCTCCTCCAGTGTCAAGCGAAGAATCTCCTCCAAGTTCGGAGACGCCTCCGGCCCTTCCGCTCGAGTACAGGGCCTTTTTCTAGCAGAAACCACTCTCCGACTTTTCACCTCTTCCTGTCCAGTCCCCGTCTCTTCCGTTTGTCGCTCCGCCATTATCACACACACACACACACACACACACACACACACACACACACACACACACACACACCACACACGCGCACGCGCACACACGGATCGAAAAATTCGATCCCGGAGGGGCCCTCAAAATTGTTGCGTTCGCGGCGTTTCTTCCCGAGATCGCGATACTCGGCGGAGCGCTTTCGAAAAGGAAGAACACTGTTTAAAGAAAAGCTCGCTTTTTATTTAACCAACGGAACAACGGAACAGAAACGCGTCCGGCCATCACGGAATCTGGCCGTGAAATCTGAATAACAGTCGGAGAACGACGCGTTGCCAAGGGCCGATCCTCTATTCAAACTCTTATCGATTGATATTGATTAATTTCACGGAGCAGCGCTGAACGGAACATCGCACGGCCGCAACAATATGTATATATACATATATATATATATATATATATATATAATATATATAAATAATATTTAAAAATATTAAAAATATTAAAAATTAATAAAAATAATAAAAATAATTAAATAATATTAAGAAATATTATCTTATCTCCATTTGTTGCTCGGCCATTTTTTAAATTAACAAATATATCACTGTGGTTTCTGTTGTCACTGTCATTTGTACTGTCAGTATTACTAATGTTGCACTATATTCACTATCCGAGGTTTGTTCTTTTTTTCTTGCATTAAAAACATTTTTATGGAAGAATGCAAGAGTATAAGAGTATTTAATGAGATTAAATTAAAAATCTTTCGACATTTAAATCATACAAGAAATCTATTTTATTTTGAAAAGATGTGATATTTAAACTAAAATTGGTACCAATTTTTAATCTAATATATAAAATTACCATACTATAATGAGATAAACTAACTTTTAATCTCATTAAATAAATCAAATCTTACGACAGTAGAAACTATATACAAGAAATTTATGTATGTGTGTATAAAAAAAATTTTTATATCAAAAAATAAATTTTTAATTGGTACAAACATGTAATATATAAAAAAATGGCGCCAACTTATAATCCAATAAAATAAAAAGAAATAATCTTATAAAGGTAAAACAATAATAATATTGTACTTACATTCATACATTAGATATCAAAATTAGCACGAACTTAAAGTCAATAATTATAATTTTATAAAAATGATGTTGAAAACATTCTCACGAAAATGACCACAATGTTATATTTGCATTGATTCGAAATACAGTACAAGATGTCAAAATTGTAATAAATTTGTTTATAAGAATTATACGAAAAAAATACTTATTTTATGTATCAGTATATATATATATATATATATATATATATATATATATACATATATATAAGTATTACGCCATGGGAATCGCTGATGCATGCGATCATATTGATTGTAATATCAAATGTATAATATTAAAAAATTCATTGACATAGTTCAATGTCTGTTAATATGTGTTACAAGTATAAGTATTACGCCACAGAGAGTCGCTGATGCATGCGATCATATTGATTGTAATATCGAATTAAAAAATTCATTGACCTAGTTCAATGTCTTACGAGTAAATATTAATGCGATTTGTTTATGATATTTTAGTATTCTTAATAAATATATAATCAGACAGTGAGACGGAAAGAAAGAGAGAAAGAGAAAGAGATAAAGAGGAAGAGAAAGAGAGCCGAAGATTGCAAAGTAAAAATTTTTTTATTTAAGAACATATATAATAAATAAATTCAATTAATGTTTACATATTTTCATAAAAATCGTGAAAAAATATTAAAATTAGTTAATTAATTGAACAACTATAAAGTTACGAAGAATCAGAAGTTAAATTGAAATGTAATAAAATGGTAATATTGTTATATTTTTATACTCATCTAAAGTCATAATTTTAACTTCATCATTAATTGTTTCATTTGTACAGACATATTAGGTCCTTTTAGAATTTCATTTGTCTCTTTTTAACATTGATAACTTTTATGTAACTTTTATTTAAACCTGCAAGAGGAAGAAACATTATAATAGATAAATATCTTTTCTTCATAAAGAGAAATGAAAGAATTATTAAATTTATCAATCAATTATTACACGACTATAAAAACAAAAACAATTACAAAGAATCTAAAGTCAAGTTGAAACCTTTATGTAAAATGATAATATTATAATGTTAATATTAATTTCAACTTCCTATTCTTCTGAACTTTATTCTTTGTCGTTCAATTAATGATTAATTAATTTTTAAATAAAAGTTACATGAAAGTTATCAATATCAAAAGAGATGTTAAATAATATCCTAAAAGGATTTAGTATGTGTGTATAAGAAAACGATTAAAACGACGACGTTTAAAAGAAACATAAACGATATTCTAAAAAGGGATCATTGAATGAAATTGTTTAAATTAAAAATGAAATTAAAATATGTCTTAAAGTGAGTATAAAAATATAAATGTATAAACTATTTTATTATATGAACATTTCAATTTGATGTTTCTGGATCATATTCATATACATGTTTATATTATATAAAATAACTAGCTTTATCTAACTGTGATTGAGAAAAAATGCTAAAATTAATTAATTATTAATTTGTTGTAGCCAGATCTACAACCAGTAATAAAATAACAACCAATAATAAAAGTAGTCCGCATGGCAACAAAATTAGGTCGCATGAATCTCGAAAAGTCTTTCGAAAGACGACACAAATGTGTGACCGCCGAAATTGCGACTAGTCTTTCGAAAGACCGCAGAAATGTATCACGCGAGAACATTGCGAAAAAGCCTATCAGCAAATTCCTAAATTTGATGATCAAACCGAGCGTAATGATTAATCAATATCACGCAACCGATCGACGCAATCGATCAGAATACTGACCGGGCATCGATCAGACTATATAACCGGTTACACAAGGCGGAGAGTCAAGAGTCAAAAGTAAAGAATAACGTGTCGTTCGGAATCATTATTATAAACATCGTGCAAGATATTACAAGAGCGCGGCGAAGTTCACGCGAGCCGTACTATCAGCGTCTCAGGTGACATTTGGTCGTCGGCCGCCAGAGTAACGCAATACGCGCCGAGCCGCCCGCCGACGTTTAACCGTGTGTAAAGAAATAAAATAAGCAATACTAAATTCAAGAATTTGTGCATTTATTAATAAACCAATTAAAATAGGTGTGTTAGTGAATTCAAGAAGATTTCCTTCCATTTTTTTGATCCTGCTCGGAGTCCCAACTCCTTAGGCTTAACGAACCCGACTATCTCTAATATTATCGTTGTAGCCCATCCGGGATACAACATAATTATTAATTGAATGACAAAGAAATAAGTTCAAAAGAATAGGAAACCAAGTTGTTATTATTAATTATTATTAATATTAACATTACCATTTTATATAAATATTTCAACTTGGCTTTCGATTCTTTGTATTTTCTCTGTTTCTGTAGTTATGTAATTAGTTGATAAATTTTGTAATTCTTTTATAACGTTTCTTCTTCTTGCAGGTTTAAATAAAAGTTATTAAAAATAATAAGTTAATAAAAATTAGCAATGTTCAAAAGAGATAATACCCTAAAAGAATCTAGTATGTATGTACAAGAAAACAATGTTTAAAAGAGCCATAAACAATACTCTAAAAGGACTCGATATGTATGAATGAATGAAATCTTCTAAATTAAGGATAATTAAAATATAGCTTTAGATAAGTATAAAAATATATGTAAATGTTCCCATTTTATTATATGAACATTTAAATTTGATCTAGATTTCCCCACCAGTTGGAGAATTAGGAGAGGCTAGAGTTGTTTTATGTTATATGTATTTGAATATGAATCTATTAGGTGTACAAAAAAGTTCTGACCTTTAGATTTCATACAACCGAAATAACAATTTAAATTTTATATATTTTCGCGCCCTTTTGCGATTTCAAAGCGTTGATATTTGGCTTTCTAAAATGCCATACGGTTTGGCGTTTGATGCACATAACCTCAAAAATCAGTAGTGTTACGATCAGTAGTGTTACGTACGATGATATATATAACAAAAGAGCATATTCGATTTTCCATCCACTTTGCGTTTCATCTGAAGAAAAATGCTGCTGAAGCCATTGCAATGATTTGTACTGCATATGGAAAGAACGCTGTAAGTCATACTACATGTAAAAGATGGTATCAAAAATTTCGCCAAGGAGATTTCAGTTTTGAAGATAAACCGCGTGCTGGACGTTCTCAAAAGATTGAAACGGACGAATTGCAAACACTGTTGGATATAAACTCTGCGCAAACTGAAAAGGAGCTTGCAGAACAGCTTGGCGTTACGCAGCAAATCATTTCCGTACGTTTACATACGATGGGAAAGGTTCAGAAGGAAGGCAGATGAGTTCCGCATGAATTGTCCGAAGACAACAAAAATCGTCGGCGTGACACTGCACTCACTTTGCTTTCAAAGTCCCGGAAAAAAGATTTTCTGCACAAAATCATTACAGGCGATGAAAAGTGGATTCTTTATGATAACCCTAAACGTAGAAAATTATGGGTTGACCTGGTCAACCTTCGACATCGACGCCAAAACCCAATATCCACGTCAAGAAGGTTTTGCTCTGTATCTGGTGGGATTGGAAAGGTGTGTTGTATTATGAGTTGTTACAACCGGGTGAAACAATCACGGCAGATCGCTACCAACAACAATTGACCAATTTGAGCGATGCATTAGAAGAAAAGAGGCCATTTACTGGCCAAGGACGTCGTAAAGTGATCTTGCTTCATGACAATGCTCGACCACATGTTGCGAATGCGACTCAGAATATCTTTGCGTTAGGCTGGGAACTTCTCCCGCACGCGGCGGGAGAAGCCCAGACGTATAGTCCAGACATGGCGCCTTCCGATACTACCTATTCCGGCCGGAAGCCGACAGATTCCCTGAGAGCTTCATCTTGGAAGAAGAAGCCGACTTTTCTGCGAAGGAGTTCCCTGGAATTGTCAGGACGACAATTTCAAAGAGAAGGAGGGTAGTGTTACGACCGAGCCGAGTTCCGCTCGACGCTACTCTCATACATTTCCAGCCTGAAGATCGTTCCTTGCCGACGCGATCATCAAGGTCCTTCCCAACTACTTTGCAACTTGGGAGCCCTTCCTCGCATTCTTTGAGGATTATAAAATCAAACTTTCTGGCCAGGCATAAAATTTAGTCGCCTATCCTTCCGATCGTAATTCATTTTTATCCTTTGCGACCTTAAATTCATACGTTGACTCGCAACATTATGTATATTAATCATTACACATTTTTCTCCCTCAATTTGAATATCCTTCTTCTTGGGAAACATTACTGGTTTCAGGAGGACAACCACGAAGAAGATCTAACGGTAATCTTAATTCTCTACCCAAATTCAACTCTGCAGGAGTAAAACCTGTGACCTCATGCTTAGAAAATCAAATCAGGAGATTCCCATCTCCTACAAAGAACTCCATCCCTAATAACCAAAGAATCCCATTGTGACCAAAAATTTTCGAAAAAGCATTTCTGGAAACAATCTCATGTCGAAGAGGGCGTCTGCTTAATTCTTTACTCCGAAGAATTTCAATAATCGAAGAATCTTCTAACTACGCTGTACGCCAATCCTTCAATTCTCCTCCCTCCAAAACTATCCTTCCCAAACATTCCCCTTTGTTTTCCTCCTCTTTTCTTTCCACTCTGACGCAATAATTGCAATCACTTTCCGCACAGGGTCGCCTTGACAATCCATCAGCGTTCCCATGCGATTTCCCTGTTCGATGAAAAATTTCAAAATTATGTTGCTGAAGACGTTCCAACCAGCGGGCTAACTGACCTTCCAGTTCCCTAAAAGACATCAATCAACGGAGAGAAACATGATCAGTTCTTATTAAGAATTCTCGTCCATATAAATAGTGATGAAAACTTTTCAAAGAATCAACTATTGCTAACAACTCTCTTCGAGTTACACAATAATTTCTTTCGGTTTTACTTAAAACCCTACTAAAATAAGCAATTAGACTTCTTCAGGCTGGAAATGTATGAGAGTAGCGTCGAGCGGAACACCGCTCAGTCATAACAATATTATAAGAATATTATATTAATATTAAGAAAAAATATTCAATTTAAGAGCATCCACTCTAATTCTTAAAATAATTAAAATTACTATGAAAAAGTTTATCATTTGATCTTTTTTAAATTTTAAGTCTATATAATATTTTTAAAAGTCTATATAATATTTTATCTATAATATTTTAAATATGTGAAGTATATGTGTAATTGATCGAAGTGGATAAGAAACTGTAAAGATAATAATATCACAACAAACTTACTTTTTATAAAAAAAATTAAAAAATCGCCAAGTGTACGCGTAGTGTGTATGTGAAAAATTATTATTATATTATATATAAAAGTATTATTTTTTAATGAAAAAAAAGTTTTCAATTACTAACGCAAACTATATCTTCTTAAAAAAATAAAAATAAAACTCAAGATTCATATCTTTGCAATCCAAGAACTTTTTATTTTTAGTTGTATGTACAAGATATATCATCATATTATAAATATATGGCAAAAAATGGAAATGGTATTTCTTCATCTTGAGCTTGATATATGTTATAGAGATGAGAGTACTGATCAACTTTTTCTTCTAAATTAATCGGCAGTCTCGTTTTCGAGATATACTTACATAAAGCTTAATTTTGAAATATTATTTTGTTTATATGACACTTTGTATATGATGGATAGTACATACATACATATATATGTTATTTCGAAGTAGTATTTATATAAGGTAGTATTTTTGGTGATTTTCCAGTTTATTTATTAGGTATTAGTCGTGCGTCGTTTGCGTCAACATTCATTTTCACGAATCTTCTCAGCGTTATCGATGATAAAGATAAATTGCTAAATTATTTAATTGATCTGTGGGCTGAGTTAGGTTAGATTTTTTAGTAGTGAAGCCCCCCCCTAGGGGGAGCGGAACAAACTGTCTTCAGGCATATACTTCAATGTAAAGCGAGATTCTATATGGGTTTATATTTTTCATAATGATGATATACATAATGATATTTAATCATCACTGTAATACGGGTTGGGTTAGATTAGATCTTTCGGCAGTGAAGATCCCTATAGAGTGGAGAAGAGATGGAACATACTGTCTCCAAGCACTTCAATGCGAAGCGAATGTTACGTCCGAGCTTCGGAGAAAAGGAAAGGTCGATTTGTTTAAGAGAGAGAGCTCGGGTGGACGCACGGAACTGTTTTTATTCTCTCAGATCGTCGCTGAGGCAACGATCTGCGAATCGAACGTACCCTTTGAGCACAGAATAACGGGTCAATAACGGTCGATGATGCTATAACTCGTGCCTGCGCTAGCGTGATCGATGGTCCGTTTTTTGATCAGAGAACGAATCTCTTTAATCTGGAATAGGATTTTGTGCAATCCTTAGAGCGCGGGAATGGTCGAGGTTTTATTTTAAATAAAAGATAAATAAGGAATATGAATTTTAATTTTAACATTGAGTTCTAATTAAACAGATAGACAAAACAAATAGAATATAACATAATTTAATTTTACAAATCAAAGTAAAAATTTATTGGAAGTTACATTCAAATAAAATGATAATAATAATAATAGATTGAGTACATAATATTTCATCCGAGCAAAAGTTTGTTAAAAGATATATTCTCCAAAAAGATAAAAATAATAATAATAATGATAATAATTTATAATTGACATTTTAAGAATGTAGTTGTTTTCTTAACATAATTCGTGGGTGCGTGTGCGTGTGCGTGTGTGTGTGTGTGTGTGTGTGTGTGTGTGTGTGTGTGTGTGTGTGTGTGTGTGTGTGTGTGTGCGTGTGCGTGCGTGTGCGTGCGTCTGCGTGTGCGTGCGTCTGCGTGTGCGTGCGTGTTGCATGCGCGCGCGTGGTGTGTGTGTGTGTGTGTGTGTGTGTGTGTGTGTGTGTGTGTGTGTGTGTGTGTGTGTCAGAGATGGAAGGAAGATTTGATGAATTTGTATGACGTTTTTTTTTCTTATACATTAGATTTCTTTTATATTTTATTTTTATATAAACACAAATACAATAATTCAATAAAATCTTTTGGTAACTACAAATTGACATTAATTTTGGATTGATAATATCTTTTTTCCTTTGCAAAATTTCTTTTCTACTTTATAGGATTAAAAGTTTAGGCCATTTTTTTGATATCATGTTTCTTATAATAATTACGTAATTTTGTAATATAATACTTGAATTAAAATAGAAAAATTCTTGGATGCAAAGATATGTGTCGAATTTTATTTTTATTTTTTTAAAAAGATCGAACTTTCCAGTTAATATAACTATAACTTGGAGTCAATTTTTTGATATCAAATCTTTTATACAAATGATACATGTTATTAGAAGCGAGTAGCATATATTATATATATTATTATTGAACAGTAAGATGACGTAATTTTGTAATATTTGGATTGAAATAGAAATATTCTTAAATGTAAAAATATGTGCTTGAATTATATTTTTGTTAAGTTTTTTTTTTTAAGAAGATATAAATGGCGCCAGAAATTGATAAAAAGCTTTTAATTGATACTTATCACGGGTTTTATATTTTAAAAGCAATTATATATTGAACTTCCAAGATAATGTAACTATAATTTAGCGCTACTTCTTTGATGTCAAATCTTTTGTACAGATATTAGAATTGAATATTATATACTATTCGAACATTAGACATAAAATTGCGTAATTTTGTAAATATTAGATATATAGATCGAAATATTAATATTACTCTCGAAATAATGAAATAATAAAAGTGTTACGTCCGTGGTTCTGGAGGAAAGATAATACCTTCGTCAGGAGGAAGAGAACTCGGGTGGACGTACGGAAACTTTTCTGTTCTCACGGAACGACGTCGTGAGGGCGATCCGCGAGTCGAATGCGCGTTAAGGGGGGCAGGAATCAGGTCAGCGTCGGTTATTACCCTTGCCTGCGCCCGCGCTATCGGTGGTCCATTTTTTTGGTCAGAGAACCGAATCTCTTTTACCAGGGATGGACCTTGTGCGATCCTCAGGGAGCCGTGAATGGTTCGGGATCAAGTTTTAGGGTAAAGAAATTGAGACGGAATTCGAGTTAACTGATTTAATAATAATAAAAAAATGAATTATAATATTATTCGGAAATTTCTCTGTGTACATTGAAGGGTTGAAATACTGGTTACAAAAAAAGAAAAAAAAAAGTTCTTTATACATAAATTTTGAATAATAATAAATAACAACAAACAAAAGAAAATCTAGATTTTCCAATCTAGATATATCCAATTGTTCCATTTGGGGTAAAAAATTGGTGATCGCGAGCATGTCGATGGGATCGGATTGCAAGTGTGGCGGGGGATCAGGGTGAGCGCTGCGGAAAGCCTTGACTGGGACGAGGTAGGAGAGAGGACGGGAAATATACATGGTGATGGTATCGGTAATTTGGTGTTTTGAGATCTGATCCCAAAACTGTCGGGTCTGAATCTTCTTTTAATGAAGAAGGTGCCAGGAAGTGGATGGGTGGGAGAGCGGGGAAATTGGCGGACGAGATTGAAGAACTTCTCCACGTCGAAGGGAGTATATTGTTTTTCAAAATCTGCCGCGGAGCGGAGGGCGGTGGCATACTGTTGCAAGGTGATAGCTAATCTCGGTTCTACGCCTATCAACTGCTCCGCGAGTTTTTCGGCGTGGCCGGTTTCGCGACGAATCCGCTTATTAGACTTCTCCCGACGGTGTCTCTCGCCCGTTTCGTTCGTCTATTCGGGATGGCGTTTGTTTGGTTCACTATGTAAAAGAGAGTCAGATGAAAGAGAATGTGAGGCGAGAGTGGTAAAAAAAAGTAAATTGAGGAATCGTGATAAGGCAGCTTCACCGAGTTAATCGGCGGCTTGCCAATTTGGAATGTTGGAGTGTTTTAATGAAACAAATATGTAGAGGTCGCGAACCAAACAGCCAGTCTACTGCGGGAAAAAGTGATAAACTTAGAAGATTTAAAGATAGACTTACTTTTATTGTAGCGGCCGCTGGTGATGGACGAGAAGTGTAATGGCTAGGCTAGATCGAATCACACGAAAAATGTAAGAATCGCGCACAGATTCTAACTGATAAAAAGATTTTTCGACAACTTCGGATGGTCCTGTCCGTGAAGGCGTGGAGCGATGAGAAGCAGGAAGAGAGCGATCCGCTTCAAGTCACAGTTTTTAAAGGGTTCCGAAGGGGTGGGGATATCTGAGAGCGTGATGGATTTCCGCGTTGGCTTGTCGAATGATTTTTGTTTAGAAAAATTGTGAATATAGAGGAAGGAGAGGAGCGGTGTTTTGTGAATTGTGGTTGTTTTTATATTTCAGATTTCCTAGCGAATGATGGAATTAGTTAGTAAAAATTTTCCCGCCATCCACCCTCAATCATTCATTGGTGTGGCTGCCAACGGCCGCTAATCGTTTCTTCTTGATTGTTTCCCTTAGTTTCCCCACCAATTTGGGGAGTGTCACCCTCGAATCCGACGCGTTTCTTATCCGTTAGGAATTTGCTTTTGTTAATATTTTTTTATTTTATTGGTATGTCATAAACATGTCGGTGCCGACAAAGCAATCTATCGCAAGAATTATTTTTTTTTGATAGTGAGACGTATCTCGAGAGGGATTTTTGTTTATTTATTTAGGGTTTCTTTAGAACGTTCGAAGCGCTTCATTTTCAGATTAGTAGCTGTTGTTTTTTTCCGAAAGAGAAAAATTCGCGGAGTCCCCCGAACGTAACAAAAGTATAGCAATCAAAAAAGTTTAATATTCAAATTAATAGATTAAGTAATATATTTTATAATAATTCTTAATTCTTTTTACTTTTTACATATTTAATATTTTGTATAATGATAATTTTCATACTTTATTTCTTTATTTGTAAGTCTCAGATACTTAAAAAAAACAAATACAAACATAAATTACAGACACATTGTCTGAGTACTCAATGGATACATATATTCAAACAAAGCAGATCGATGATTTTTTATGATTGGTTCTTGTCTTCAGTTTTTATGAATCTAAGTATAGATATCAATCCTAAAAATTACTCACTGATTTGTTTTGTTTATTAAATGTGCCATTTTGGACATTCTTTGCTCAAGGAAGCACCCTATTATATTACCCTATTAAAATTTTGCCTCTGAATTTTTTAAGGAAGCAAAATCCGTTATTGATTTCTTTTTAGAAAACTTATCTATCATAATGTTCAAGTATCCAATATTAGATATCAAAATTTATCGATTTGGCAATATCCTATAATTATTACGTGTATAAATTAATTTATTTTGAAAAATAAATTAATTTTAAAAAATAATGAAAAATAATTTAATCTTATCTTCTCTCTCTTCTAAATTAATAATGTACGTTTCTGCATATATAACGATGTTAGCGTGCTGTTTCGTCTCATTTTAACAATATCGTTCATTACATATTGTCACACTCGTGTCAAGAAAGGAAGAACAGTTTGGGAAAAGAACACAAATTTTATTACGCACAAAGTACAGGAGCATTAACAAGAACTTTCACAATTAATTATTATTCGCAATTATAATCCGCGTTACGGCTCAAATTCGTGCGCCGCACCGCCGACTCTCTCGCTACAACAATCTATTGACAACCGCTTAGCGACCGCTTGACAACCACGTCAGCAAAGAACGATCTTCACGTTGGAAATCGGATAGCGTCGAGCGGAACATTGCTCGGTCGTAACACTATCCTTCTCCTCTTCGAAATTGTCGTCCCGACAATTCCAGGGAACTTCTTCGCAGAAAAGTCGGCTTCTTCTTCCAGGTGAAGCTCTCAGGGAATCTGTCGGCTTCCTGCTCTACCCCGAGCTGTTGTTGTGTTACCGAGCGCCGAATCAGTCTCAAACTTCATCCCGGAAGTTCGGTGCCGCTGCGAGGTTATCTTCCCTCTTCTTTCTTTCTCCGTGATATTTCTTTATCTTGTACTTGTATCTTGCGCACTTTACACTTGAATCTTTAGATAAGGGGGAGGAAGCTTCCGTGGACTCTTTCGTCCTTACGGACATTCCAAGTCCTCGCCTCGACATTTGCGCTAAGTCCCTCGGAAAAACCACGGTTCAAAAAAAAAAAAAACCGAGGACAAGACGAACTTCTTAAAAAAAAGATTTCCTTAGCCAGATGTCCGGGCAGTAAGCAGAAGATCTTCCTCTTAAGCAATTAACAAACCTCAAACAAGAAACAAAAACACAAACAATATTTGTCTAAAAAAAAATTCTTTTCAAAAAAATAATTATTTCTCCCCTGAAAAAAAAAACGAAATATCCCCTTTTACACACCTACAGGTTCAGTTTCGATTCTTTTCCTTACAATTCTTTTTCTTTTCCTCAAACGGAGCTAATCTATGTATAATAAATGTACCACTTTATTTTTGTGTCTCTTCGTTTTTCGAATGCAATAAACTACATCGTTCATTTTTTTTACTACCTCAAAAGGTCCTTCCCATCTACTTTGCAACTTGGGAGCCCTACCTCGCATTCTTTGAGGATTATAAAACCAAACTTTCTGGCTAGGCACAAAATTTAGTCGCCTAGCCTTCCGATCGTAATATATTTTGGTCCTTTGCGACCTTAAATTCATATGTTGACTCGCAACATTATGGATATGAATCATTCTCTCTCTTATTCTAAATGAATATCCTCCTTCTTGAAGAACATTATCGATTTCAAGAGGACAATCACGAAGAAGATCTAACGGCAATCTTAATTCTTTACCCAAATTTAACTCTGCAGGAGTAAAACCTGTGACTTCATGCTTAGAAAATTTGTAAGCTAATAATCCTAAAGGGACCCAACGATCCCAATCTCTCTGATTCTTTGAAACAAATTTAGATAAATAATTTAAAGTCTGATGTTGTCGTTCTATCTGACCATTGGATTGTGGATGAAGAGGAGTAGTGCGAGTTTTCTTTATTCCTAAAATTCGTCATAATTTCTGAAACATTCGCGATTCGAAATTCCTCCCCTGATCCGTATGTATTTCCGATGGCACTCCATGCCTAGATACTATCTGATTCACAAAGATTTCTGCCACCGTACTAGCTTTGATATTTCTCAGTGGAAAAGCTTCCACCCATTTTGAGAAACAATCAGTAATCACTAATAAATATTTGTTCCCGGAAGATGAAAACGGTAAGGGATCTAACACATCTATCTGCACTCTCTCAAAGGGAGAACCCACACTATAAATCTGAAAAGCAGATTTTCCTTTTCCAGCAGGAAAGTTCCCAGTTTTTAGCTACACAAACTTTACAGGTTCTGATCCAATATTCTATATCCTATTTACAAGTCGCCCAAAAGAAACGCTTGCGAATCTTTTCAAGAGTTTTATTTACCCCAAAATGTCCCCCTGTAGGAGAATCATGAGCCTCCTCCAAAACTTGTTGCATCATTTTATGAGGGACAACAATTTGAAGAATAACAGTTTTCAAATCAGGAAACTCCCATCTCCTACAAAGAACTCCATCCCTAATAACCAAAGAATCCCATTGTGACCAATAAATTTTCGAAGAAGCATTTCTGGAAACAATCTCATGTCGAAGAGGGCGTCTGCCTAATTCTTCCGAAGAATTTCAACAATCGAAGAATCTTCTAACTGCGCTGTACGCCAATCCTTCGATTCTCCTCCCTCCAAAACTATCCTTCCCAAACATTCCCCTTTGTTTTCCTCCTCTTTTCTTTCCATTCTGACGCAATAATTGCAATCACTTTCCGCACAGGGTCGCCTTAACAATCCATCAGCGTTCCCATGCGATTTCCCTGCTCGATGAGAAATTTCGAAATTATATTGCTGTAGACATTCCAACCAGCGAGCTAACTGACCTTCCAGTTTTCTAAAAGACATTAACCAACGGAGAGAAACATGGTTAGTTCTTATTAAGAATTCTCGTCCATATAAATAGTGATGAAAACTTTTCAAGGAATCAACTATCGCTAACAATTCCCTACGAGTTACATAATAATTTCTTTCAATCTTACTTAACACCCTACTAAAATAAGTAATTACTCTCTCCTTTCCTTCCTGAATCTGGGACAAAACAGCACCAATGCCATGATTCAAAGCGTCGGTATCCAAAATGAATTGTCCCGTCCTGATTGGAAAAGATAAGACAGGGGAAGAAATCAAACATCGTTTAAGCTTTTCAAAAGCCTCCTGACAATGTTCATCCCAAACAAACCTACACCGTTTCTCCGTTAAGGAAAACAGGGGTTTTGCAATTTGTGAAAATTCTCTAACAAATTTCCTATAATAAGAGCAAAACCCCAAAAAACTACGGATTTGTTTCTTATTCCGCGGAACAGGCCATTCCTGTAAAACGGTCTCGCTTTCCCGCGCGGAGAGCGATCAGTCGGTTGCCAGAAGGGGAAGCGAGGACGTTGGAGACAGAAAGTTGTTATTAAATTGTTAGGCGATAATTATAACAAATAATGATGCTTTATTTAACTAATAGTGGTGCGATGAAATGCACCGAATCTTCGCGTTAATGTTCGTGGACGGGCGAGACGGCGATCGGCGCGCGGATAGCGCGTGAATATAAAATAAGATATCGCTCGGGCGAACGGCGCGATACTGATTCGGTGGCGTGGGGCGCGCGCGGCGGCGGCGGTGTCGCACGTGTTCGTTGCGGGCCTTTAAATCGGCGTGGATTTAAATGTACCCGCGTGTCGCGGGTGTTGTCGCGAGGATGGATATTTCGCGAGGTCGTCGGATCGTTTAGATCGGAGAACGGGTGTGCCCGTTCCCTGCCGAGAAGACTCGGCTGACGGGGGGTGCGCCCTTCGTCTATTTGCGTGAATACCGAATGAACTCGGCCAGCCGGGGAGGCCCCGGCTGCGTACGGAGAAGAAAGTGGCGGTGCCGAGTGTACTCGGCCGACCAGGCTGTACCCTGGTGCTCGGAAAGGTAGTATCGGGGAGAATCCCGATACCCGGAGAAATTTCGGGAACGGCGGAGTTGGGTCGAGCGAACTCGACGCGCTGGGGAGGCCCCAGCAACTCTCGGCTTGCCGTGCGAGATACGGAGACGGCTTTCGGCCAGGCCAAGCGAACTTGGCGCGTTGGGAAGAGCCCCAACAAATCTCAGGCTTGCTACCGGTTTCGGATGCTCGCTTCCTTGAGACGGGCTCTCGGAAAACTAGCTAGGAACAGAAGTAAACTAGGAGTAAGTTCCTGTGGAGAGCGAGGCCTTTTTATACCCGAGATCGACCTCGGTATTTTCAGTCGGATCGGTCGGATTGGTCGATCTCAGAGTTAGCATCCCTCTCCCCAGGAACGGAAAAAAAAGATCGGGGGATGATTGGTTTTTTGGTAGGGAAGGTAGGGAAAGGTGGGAAGGTAACGGCGCGGTGCGGGGTGGTTACGTGCTTGTGAACGCGGTCGTGGCGCGGTGCGGGACGCTCGCTCGGTTGCGTGGCGCGGTGCGGAGTGCGTTAGCGCTTGTTGGCGCGATGCGGGGAAATACCACGAAAACATACATGTTTTCGTGGTATTCTCCGACGCTTCGGAGTTCGCGTATGGATAAATTAAAAAGGAGGCATTACTGCCTCTTTGCGGCCACTGCCGCACTCCGCCTGGTGTTTGGCGGTCCCCGACGGATGGTCGGTCGAGGGAAATTCGGAGGAGGAATGGAGCGGGGGTGCGCTCTGTTACACCTGAACGGGGGCTATCTTTTCAGAATCAGTAGAGATTCCCTCCTCCGAGACTTCATGTCCTAAATATTTAACTTTCCTTCCAAACAGGAAACATTTCTTTGGATTTATCTTCAAATTCACTGTTCTGAGATGAAGAAAAGCTTCCCGTAAATTAACCAACATCTCTTCAAAAGTTTTACTGAATATCACAACATCATCTAAATAAACCAAACAGATTTTATTTAATATCTGATGAAGAACTCTTTCCATTAATCTTTCATCGCGAAAGTCGCCGGAGCATTACATAATCCAAATGGCATCACAGTAAATTGCCACAAACCGTTATCTATTGAGAATGCCGTTTTTTCTCTTGGCCTCACTTGCCAATACCCACTTTTTAAATCCAACGTGGAAAACCAAGAATTTCCCGACAAACGATCAAGAAGATCGTCAATTCTTGACAATGGGTAACAATCTTTTTCAGTGATTGCATTGAACTTCCTGTAATCCACACAGAACCTCAATGTTCCGTCCTTCTTCTTCACCGTAACTACAGATGAAACCCAAGAATTATGGGATTCTTTAATCACCTCTTGCTGTTTCATCTCTTCAAGAATTGCTCCACCTCATCTCGCATCTGTAAGAGAATACGTCTAGGAGTCTGCTTAATAGGACTTGATTTCCCTACAGAAATTGAATGTTCAATTACCGAGCAATTTCCCGCTACAATATTTTCCGACAAGACATCCTGAAACTCCTGAAGAAATTCAGAAAAACTTTCCTTTTGCAAATCGTTTAAACCTACCGAAGAATTCCTATCGAAGAAATCTAATAAAAATTTAGGAATCTTCCTTTCAGGGAGACTAATTCGAGAACAAGATAGGTTCTCCTCTTGTTTAGAATCGTCATTATTAAAGAGCGAATTGAAGATCTTATTCTGCCCGACTTTAACAAGAAAATCTGCTTCCAAGATGCATGCATCCTCAATTTCTGCCACATACATCGGAAATTCTAAGGAAAACTTCCCTAACTCGACTTTAACATTAGTTTTAAAATCAATGGGAACTTCTTGCCCAGTTGGATATCTCAATTTCCTATTTCCTATCCAAAACTGTTGCCTATCCGGCCTAATCAACCTCCTATTAAGAATCGACACATCTGAGCCCGTATCAATTTTGAAAACATAATTTTGATCATCTATCCTTCCTTGGAAACAAAAATTTCCTGATTTCCCACCTAAATTTCCGAAAGAAAAATTTCTTTCCTTTGCGGTATCACATTTTCGCGTCGAGCCCTGCGTTACACCGCTGCAAAGCTCGGCGAGCCCGAGTTTCCCTTCTTTGAATTTACTAAAGGGCACTCTGATTGGAAGTGTCCCTTAGCTCCACATTGCCAGCATTCATTGGTCTCCTCTTCCAAGACCGGAAGTTTCCTTTTGTCTATTGCTGAAATTATTAAATTTTCTACGATTTTGTTTATAATCACGTGTAAAAGTTCTTTTTTTATTCAAAAAGTTTCGTTCATGTCCGACCTCAAAACCAATTTTCTCTTTTCGGTCCCCCTCTTGAAATTTGGGAAAACTATTTTCTTTAATAACCTTTACCTATGGTTCTTGGCTATGGCTCTTTTTACAGCGACAATGTATGCCCTTTCATTTGAAGGGTCTGCTTAATAAAACCGTCTGCCAACGTAACAATAAATTGCGAGCACGCAATTTTATCCTGTACGCCAGGTGAGCACTCCGAATAAGCCAAACGAGACAAACGTTCCAAATCCGAGCTAAGCGCGGCCAAATCTTCTCCAAATTTCTGTTTCCAATTTATAAATTGCATATAATAATTTTGTGTCGAAAGTTTTTCCTCAAAACAATTCTAATCTAGAAACTAATTCGCTATATTGCGAATTTTCCAACTCCGTTTCCCCCTCCAAAACCGAACGCGCCTTCCTTCTCAAACAGGAAGCCAATACAATCACTTTCTCCGAAATATTATAAATATTTATAAATTTCCCCATCTATTGGCCCGAGCAATCAATTCGAATTGAGATAAAAATTCCCGCAAAGGAACACTTCCATCATATTCGTCGGGCTTTAACTTTAAACCGAAACCGAGACTTTAAAAATTGGATTTGACTGGCCTGGTAAGGAAAGTTCTTGCTCCTCGGTCTGATCTTCTCTGCTCCTCCGCCTCGCGTCGCCGCTCCGTTCGCTCCTCTCAGAAGACGAAGCTCCTCAATGGTCATTTGGAGAACCATCTCCAAGCTCGAAGTCCTTTCCAGTTCCTCCACTTGTACGCAAGTTCTCTTTCTGGCTGAGACAACCCGTCTCCCCGACGCTCCTTCCTGTCCCACCTCCGTCACTGTTTCCTTTCCCTTCGATTCCGTTTGACGCTCCGCCATGTTTTTTCTTATTCCGATCCCGGATGAACCCCCAAAAATGTCACACTTGCGGCGGGTTCACTCGCGTCAAGAAAGGAAGAACACAAACTTTATTACGCACAAAGCACAGGAGCATTAACAAGAACTTTCACAATTAATTATTATTCGCAATTATAATCCGCGTTACGGCTCAAATTCGCGCGCCGCGCCGCCGATTCTTTCGCTACAACAACCCCTTGACAACCGCTTAACGATCGCTTGACAACCGCGGCAAAGAACGATCTTCACGTTGGAAATTGGATAACGTCGAGCGGAATATCGCTCGGTCGTAACAATAATAATAAAATAAAAATAGAATGACAAACAATGCGCTATTATTATAAGCACGTTTTAAAAATAGAAACTTACGTTAATATGACACTTTATATTTGATGCTCAATAATTCAATTCAGTTAATTAACGAATAAAATTGATTTATCAATTTCTTCATCATTCGAAATCTCGGAGAAATATTTAATATTGTAATCACAAAGCTTAATAAAAATAGATAAAATAATTTGAGAAATTATTAATTAACGACTGAAGATATTTAAATATGAAGAAAAAATATTAATAAGAAATCGTACTCAAATTTAATCTTTTAGGAACTAAATTTTCTCTTAAAACAACATTTTAATTCTCTGTCAACTAACTTAGATAACAGATATATATTCAGAGATTTAAAATTATATAAAGTAGTAATCCGTATTTGTATGATTGCTGTATTTGTCAGTCTTAAACTATAATTTAGAATTAAATTAATTATAAAATTGAATTAATTGTATTACAAAACTTAAAATTTATTGAAACAGAAATTTAATTCAAATTATTGGGTTGTCGGAAAAGTCATGACGCATTTTTGTAATGGCGCAAATTTATTTTTGGAAGTACTAGAGTCATTCGCATCTATGTTATTGCTATGTCATTTGACAACTGACAGTTCTAGCTTCATTCTAAAAAAAAAAAATTGAGCAATTTGGTTGAGTTTTGGAGATTTTATAACAAGTTGAAGATGGAAGACCAAATTGTGCATTCTCGCCATATATTACTGTTTTACTTCCGTAAAGAGAAGAACGCGCGTCAAGCTTATGAAAAGTTGTGTAAAGTTTACAGTGACAATACAAGAACATTAGTGCGATGATTCACGAAATTCCGTGCTGATGATTTTGACCTCAACGACGCTCCTTGGTCAGGGAGGCCCACCGAGATTTATGACGACAAAATAAAGACATTGATCGAGTCAAACCTACATTACACGACACGAGAGATTGCAGAAACATTGAACATCAGTCAAGCATTCACGACCATCTGAAGAAGCTGGGATACGTAAGCAAGCTCGATATTTGGATTTCTCATGAACTCAAAGAAGTTCATTTGATGACGCGTATAAACATCTGCGATATGCTTATTAAACGTGAGAAAAACGATCCTTTTTTGAAGCAACTGATAACTTGTGATGAGAAGTGAATTGTTTACAACAATGTGATGCGCAAATGGTCTTGATCCTGACGTGATGATTCGCCTCAAACGACATTAAAAACGAACATTCATCAGAAGAAGATTATGCTCTCAGTGTGGTGGGATTTTAAAGGTGTTTTTCGAGCTCCTACCGAAGAACCAAACAATCAATTCGAATGTGTACTGTCGGCAATTAAACATTTTGAACGAATCATTCAGAAACATCCAGAATTCGTTAATCATAAAGGAATTGTATTCTATCACGACAACGCGAGACCACATACAAATTTGACCACCCAGCAAAAATTATTGGAGCTTGGATGGAATGTGTCGCCACATCCACTCGCCTGACCTTGCGCCGTCAGACTTTTACTTTCACTGTTTCGCTCTTTCAAAACTCCTTGCATGGTATAACATGATTTAATTCAGGCTGTAAATCAGCACTTTGTTCAGTTTTTCGCCGATAAAGACAGATTCTTCTGAACGAGGAATTATGAAACTCTCTGAAAGAAAGAAGACTCACTGAAATGGCAAAAGATTGTCGAAGAAAACGGGCAATATATCATTGATTGATCTTTGCTCTTTATAAAAATAAATTCTCTTTATATAAAATAAAATAAATAAATGACTTTTGAAAAAGATAGAAAAAATACGTCACGACTTTTCCGACAACCCAATATAAGAAATAAAAATATAAAAAATGACCATGAGGATACTTTATATGTTATTACATGTACACTATATAATATAAAAATAACAATAAAATAAGTAATAATATACAACAATATAATATAAAATTAAATTAATTGTATTACAAAAATTACAATTAATTGAAACAAAAATTCAGTTCAAATTATAAGAAATAAAAATATAAGAAATGACTATGAGGAGGACTTTATATATTATGATATATGCATTATGTAATATAAAAGTAATAAATATATGAAAAGAAGAATGTATCTGCCATCCTAAACTGCAAGGCATAGAAATTATATATTGATACATGATATAAAAAATTACCATTGTAACGGTATGTCCCTGCGTGATTGGATAATATAGGGTACGGATGCGGGGACATAGCTCGGAAGCTCGGAAATGCTCGTCGGGTTCAGAAAAAAATTTACAGACGCCTGGGTTTAATTTACAATAAAATGATTAGATTTATTTATAACAAGATTGGCAGTTTAGTGAAGACAAGATGATGTATTTGATTCTCCCAGCAATGTCGTTCGAGGCTTGGATAATATTTGAGATTGCTGCAGCGCGATCGAGCAGTAAATGCAATGAGGTATACTTGCGGAATAGCGCGTGAGTCGGATACGCAGCGCGTTGCTAAGCAACCAGGCCCACGTGTTGCCAAGCGTGTGGACGTACGGATTGCTAAGCAACTATAGACGCTTTCGCGATACGTGTTTTCGCGTATGTCGAAGGAAAAGTCCGAGAACACTCCGACTTTTAAACGGACAGGAATATGAGAATATCGCAAGCGCCCAATATTCCGTAGAAGAAAAGTCCGAGACGCTCCGACTTTCCGGACGAAAAGGAAACGAGAATACTGAGAACGCTTGGTATCTCGCGGAAGAAAAACCCGAGAACACTCCGATTTTTCGTAAAAGGATAGAACGTGTATATTAAGAACGCTCGGTATTCGATTCTCGCGTTGTTCGGATCAGATCGGAAGCGAACGGGTTGGATGATCGGACAGGTTTGGTGTCATCTGCAAAAATTTGTCGGATTTATATATGCAAATTTTTGTGTTGACGCGTTAACACGCGACTTGTTGATATTGTTTAAGACGACGCGTCACCACGTGATTTGTTAAAATTGTTTAGGATCAGCTGATCTATCATGCCGTCGGCGCATGACTGATCTGCGGCGCACGTGAATCGCTCGGTCGCAGTCGAGGACGTTCGGGCGGTTTCGGATGAGATGGCCGTATAGCGCGCGCTAGTAACGGAGCTTTTACATACGCTCCATTACACCATAATATATTACAACAGTCTTATCGTTTATACATCGTATTATATCAAAAAAATTATAATATTTACCATAATATTACAACAGTTGTATCGTTTATACATCTGATTATATCTATATATATATTTATTTTATAATTGCTAGATAACTCTATATATATATATGTTAAATTGTAAAATTTGGGGACATATTTTTTCTGTATACTTTGAGGATCGTCTCCAAAGTTCTACACATAATAATTTGGTTATGTTGGGGACATTACGAAATTTTTAAGTGTATTGATTGATTATAAAGTAGAAGTTTGAGATTTGAAAACTTCATATTATTATGTAACTAATTAACACTTAAAACGGTCTCACTTCGTCGCGGGCAGGATAGTCTCGATCGGTTCGCCAAGTGAGGAAGCGAGGATGTTTGGAGACGAATATATTTAATAATTTGTAATGAACGGGTATTAGGCTTAAGAAACAAATATAATTTATTTAATAAAATAAATGGAACAAAAAAAGATGATAATATCGTCGGCAGTGAGATGTTCGACGCTAGTATTATAATACTATATACGAGGGCGGATCAATAAATCCGTGACTTTTTGAATGAAAGATAATTTTTTCGGCAAAAAAACGTTTTATTTCTCAACTCAATTCTCAATTCAAAAAGTCACGGACTTATTGATCCGCCCTCGTACTTAACCTTTACTTATCTAAATCTTTACATTTATCTTATAGTGAATTTAACTTATAAATCTTATATGTTTAAAGAATTTGCATTCAATCAAGATTAAAAAATAACAACAAAATTCTGTATGTGTTTAAAATTTAAGAAATTTGCAAAATAAAAAATAAAAAGCATTCTACAATGAGTAGCAAGAGCGATCACAATCGCAAATATTTATTGCAATAATCAATCAGATGTGTCAATAGTTATTATTAATGTTTCTGATTGACTGTCGTAATAAGTATTTGTTACTTAGTAAGAGTGTAACAGAGCGCATTTCTAGCAGAAGTCTGTTGAGGACTCTTCAACGCGTCAGATCCGTCTGGCTCCGCTAACATCTAATCCGATCTCTATACGGCACGCCGAGAGTTGCTGAGGTCCTCCTCAGTGCGCCGAGTTCGCCTGCACCGGCCACACCATTACATCCTTTCGGCCCGAGTATCAAGCCCGCCGAGTACTGTCAATAATTCCGAAGATCCGAATTGCGAGTTTCACTCAGCCGGTCGAGTTCTCTCGACAATCTCGAGCAGAGGTATCGGGGTACACCCGGGTCCGCCGAGTTCTCTCGACTTGCCTTCATCTACACGGGGGGAGCATATTCGGTCAACCCAATCCTTCGCGAATTCCATCCGCGAAATCTCGCGAATCCTTATGCGCTCAGCTGATTGCAATACACGACGACACGTGTAATTTAAAACGCCACGGATTTAAAGATCCGCGTGTACCTACCGCCCGCGCTGCGCGTGCCCCTCATTACCGAACCGCGCCAGTATCGCGCCGACTGCCGAACGCGATACTCAATTGCGAGAACAGTAGACGAAAGAATTTCGTAAACAGGCACCGCGTTTCGCCGAATCTCGCGGCTGCGAAATTATATTACGAGGGCGGATCAATAAGTCCGTGACTTTTTGAGTTGAGAATTGAGTTGAGAAATAAAACGTTTTTTTGCCGAAAAAATTATCTTTCATTCAAAAAGTCACGGACTTATTGATCCACCCTCGTATTTAGGAATTTGGAAGCTAAAATAAAACAGCTAATACAATTAAAGTTTACATTCTTTTTTTCAAAATATGTTTTATTTGATTTTTTATCTTTTAATGCATTATAAGAATACAAAATTTTGATACATTAAACACAAAAAACAAGACAGTCACATTTAAGAAAGTAAATGCGAATACTTTACTATTTCTTTCAGTAAATATAAAAAAATACTATCGTCAAACTGTTATAAAAATGCATTACTATTATAAAGTATATTAAAGTAAATAATATTTGATTGAAATATATATCAATTCTAATATTAATTTCTTAACACAAAAAGAATAAATTTCTATGACAACATGAAAAATAAACTAAAATTAAATTGCACTAAGTTTAATTAAAACTGAATTAAAATGAACCAAAATTGAACTGAAACTAAAACATAAAACAAAACTATTTGTCATATAAAATTGCTACATTTTTTAACTTGTCTTGAAAGATGTCTTAAATATAATAAAATAAATTGCATATTTTGCATAAAAAAATAAAAAATAAATTGTTTAATAAAATGAAATGTATTTTTGTAAAACTTTTTTTTTAATAAATTTATTTTATAAAAGAAGGCTCCTTTCGTAAGTTAAATTTTAATACTTTTAATTTAATAAAATATAATAAAATATTTTTCTTGAAAGTGGATTCTACTAAATAGATTCAATATATAAAAAGAAATTCGGTAGTAAATTTTAAGAAAAACATTTTATTATTATCTGATTAAAAATGATTATCTGATTAAAAATTAAGTTATAAGAAAAGCTTTTATAAAACAACTTATTTAAAAGAGTCTTACAAAAATGATAAAATTATTTTATCTTTAAAACGTTTTTCAAGATAAGTTACAAAATGTAATAGCTATTTTATAAACAAAAATTACTTTTATGACAAATAGTTTTCTTTTATTTTAGTTTCAGTTTAGTTTATTTTTCATGCTAACGTTTATAGTAATTATTCTTTTTGCTTAAAGAAATTTATGTTAATAATATTAAAATTGATATATATTTCAATCAAATATTTATTTTTAATAAATTTTGAAATAAAATTTTTTTTATTTATTGAAAAAAATGATAAAATATTCATAAATTGACTATTGCCAACAATTTTTGCGTGATACGTAATTTATTTTGTGGCTAACAAGTCTAGTTTAAACTATTTTATTTTGTACTTTTTACTGGTGAGTAAAAAAAGTAGATGAAAATTTCAGCGAACTTTTACTTATTTTAGTATTCGAGATTTTCTTTGATTGTACAGCCATGTTTTAATTTGTGCTGTTCGGCTTTTCAAACATGGAGAGTTCTGTATTACATTATTAATCTCCTTTAAAGAAGGCAATTTTTCGTTATCAAAGTATGTGATAAATGCCGACAAAACAGTATTCTTTTCCTCTTCATTCCAACGAATTCGCTTTGTGGGTCCATAGGGAGATGCTAAAAATTTTTTAAAAATTTACATTATTGCGGATATTTGAAAGAAAATAATGAAAAAACAGAACAAAAATAAAATGAATAAAAAAATATTATTCCTTATAAGTCGCCTATTTACATAATAAAAATATAATAAAATCAATGTAGTATTTTAAATTTAAAGACTAATGTGTTATTTTTAAATATAATGTAGATGTAATAAATAAAATATAGTAAATAAGATAATAAATTATCAATGAGATAAAAAAGGATGCCAATAAGAGCCAAACACAGGATGTTAAAGATATAAAATATTGTAAGATGTCTCCCTAAACTATAAAGAAATGTCTTTAAGACATCTTATGATCCGGTTTATGATGTCTTTGGGACATCTTATAAACATCTTTTTGAATAAATAATATCTTATTTGAATCTTTTAAGTATTTTATAATGATATAAAAATTAATTATACAGAAAAGCATTGACAACAGAGAGAATATGAGACAGAATTTGGTATTATCTAATAAATCGGTATATTGATATAATATTTACAGAACAATTTTGACTATTTATTACAATTAGAATTTTGTTGTTGTGAAAATTGAATAAATATTAAATCATTGATATATCAGATAATTCTAGTTTCTGTCTCGTATCTTCCTTTTGTTAGTATGTTTCAATAGCTTTATCTTAAATATATTTCGATCAATAAATATGTAATCGCTTCTTGATTAATACGAGGGCGGATCAATAAGTCCGTGACTTTTTGAATTGAGAATTGAGTTGAGAAATAAAACGTTTTTTTGCCGAAAAAATTATCTTTCATTCAAAAAGTCACGGACTTATTGATCCGTTCTCGTATTAGTCAATAATGTAAATATGTTCAGAAATGTCATTTAGAATTTTTACAGATTGTATTGATGATAGAAAAGACATATTAAGAGGTCAAAAAACATTTTTTTATATAGTTTTAAATCTATCTTTAAAAGCATTTTTAAGACGTTTTTTTATGATGTCTTAAAAACATATATATTATGTTTAGTAAAGTCTTAATTAAAGATGTTTCTCATAAGACGTCTTTTAGACATACATGCTATATGCTACATGTATTTAAAAAACATTTTAAAGTATACATTCTTAAGAATTTACCAAGAAAATCTTAAAAACATTTTTTAAAAAAAGATTTCTTAGAAAAAAAATTAATAATAATAATTTTGAATATTTTTTTATTTACTGCAACATGTTTTTTCTGACACAACATCTTTACAATTTTCCAAATCTTTGGATGTTTCATGTTCCTCTGAAATAAGTAAATGTATTAATATAGCAGATCTGATACTGATTATGTAACTTTTTTCCTGGGAAAAACGGAAAGAATAAAAAATTTTTTATTATTTTCAATAATAAAAAATTCTCGCCTTTTGCTTTTGACGTTAGGAAAGAAATTATAAGAATATTTAAATATTATAAAAGTAATAAAAGATATAATTCAAATGACATAATTCGAATGATATAATTCGAATAAAATAATATAGCGCATGCATGCATGCACGCACATACACTTATATTTATTTGAAGAATTATATATATTTAGTTTTAATATATTTAATCAGGACATGTCGAAGGATTAATTCGTTTGAATATAATTTAAATGAGTTGCTGATTAGAGGATAAAAAAAATATGCTAATCCTTCTTTCAATAAAAATAATTTTTTAGTTACTTGAAATTAAGTTTTAAATAATTGATCTTAAATATAAAATTCTGCTCTCTATAAGAAGTTTTATATCTCTGGCGAAAATTTTTGTTAGAAATTTTATACAAATTAGAATACTTTTCAAAAATACTAAATAAATCTACATCATTCCTCAGAATATTTCATATATGTAAGTTCTGAAATATATATTTTAAGATTTCTAAGATTTCTTATTCTAAAAAAATATTTTAAACTTTTTCAAATTTCATAAAATTTTATCAAAAATTATGAAATGAGAAATCTTATAAATATTTTAGAATTTATATGAAGAATTCGAGAATAGATGTAAATTTATTTGGCACTTCTGAAAAATGTTTCAATTTGTACAAAGAAATTATTGAAAGGCTATAAAATTATATTGATCTTCTAAAAAATTCTAAAATTTACATGAAAAATTATATAAGAATTCTGAGATAAATTTCCAATAGATATAACACAAACACTCTTACAATTATAGTTCAAATAAATAGAATTTTATTGTTTTTTAAATGTTAATTCACTTTTCTGCTTACCAGAAGAAAATTCGTCTCTCACGATTGTCTTATATGAGTCATTTTCAATGGATAATGCTTCCGATTTATCTAAAATATATATAGACATAATTCTATAATAAGTAAGTGACAGAAAATAATAATATTAATAACAAATTTGAACATTATCGCACTATATTTATGTGGTAAACGCTATTAAATATGAAATTACTGGAATGTGAAAGTATATAAATATTTCAAACAATTATATAGATAAATAACAACATTTTATATTTTAATCTTATATTTTATATTTTATATACATCTTTTATAAATCTTTAAAATTGCAATATTTATTATCATTCTTAAAAATTATTAAAATTAAATTCGTTATATTTTGTAGTATTAGATAAATTGTAAAAATATGTGTTATAATTAATTTAATATACATTTAATAAGATAAAATATTAAAATTAAATTGTTATTTGTAAAGGAAGTTTAAACTTCTTTTTGATAGTTAATTGAAAATGACAGATCATGTTATTTTCACTAACGACAGATTTTTGAGACCATTTCGAGTTAAAAATCTTAATATCTATGAAATATGAAAATCCTAAAAATATCAGAGTTACAATAATAGTTTTCAAATAAGAAAGGTTTAATTAAACTATATGAAATGTGTATATCTAATGCGAATGACATATTGCACAATAATAAGTATTTTTAAACATCTGTTATTCTCTAAACTGAATAATTCTACATATATTATTGATGGAATCGCTTCTTAGTTTTATTTTCTTATGCATGGGCTATTAATTAAGTATGAAAATAATAACAATAAAATAAAAAATGTATTGAAATGCGATATGCATCGAACTATCATAGTTGTCACGTGTAAATATCATAAATAAATGAAATTAATTTCGAGAATAGAATAGATGTTTAGTATCTTTATTATTGTGTAATATGTTCTAATATTGTGTAATAAGCCTGATAAATTTCAGAGCGTTCGATTGGTCAACTTTAAAAATTTTTTATTTTAAAACTATTGTAGTCTGAACATTTTAAGATTTTTGTTTTGATCTCAGAAATTTCAGGATTTAACTTATTACGATAAATTTAGGACATTCTGTACATATTATTTAATAAAAAATACACACACACATACCATTATCATCACTGCTTTCATCCTCATTATTATTTTCTTCTTCACCTTGGGCATATTCTAATAGTTTTGATACTTGTAAAATATCTCGACTAGCAACAGGTAATCTATAATATTCCTTATGAATTTTATCTGTATGTCCTAAATGATTTGATAAGTCATCTACTTGATGCTCTAATAAATTCAGAGAAATACATTTAGTGGCAATGTGCTTTCTTAATTGTGTTCCACGTAATGTGTGTGGCATACTTGCTCCGCAAGCTTCTGAAAATGTTCGCATTAAATTGCAAGCCCTTAAATATTTATATCTCTTCTTATCATAACCTGGTATTCCAAAAAGATAAGGATTTTCATGATGCACTTTAGCATCTGAACGGAAATTTAATATAACATTGATACATTTCAATAAATCAGAATGAAGTAAGACAGGAACGGTACGGCCAAGTTTACCACGTATCTCAAAACGGATATATTTCTTTGCTAATCTTCTTCCTTCTGTTGACAGCGATTTGTAAATATCTCTATTCGTTTCTTCGTCAATACAATGATAATTTTTAAATTCTGATATTTGTATTCTTTCAGTTTCCCCAGCTCGTCGACGATTAAATAGTTGCATAGATATGAGTGTTGTTTCTAGCAAAATTAACCAATTTCTATATGAATATTCTTTCATTAAATTGTTATAAGCTTTTTGTCGCATGTCCATTAAATAATCATTCAATTTCCTAATATCCTCTGTCGATGGAAGTATAATCTTTTTTTGTCGCTTTCGTTGCATTTGTGTTTCTAATACTGTTCTATTAATGCTTGTTCCATAATTTTGTCTTAATAATTTTAAAAAGTTTTCAGCTGCTTTCATTTTTATAGGATCGTGATTTTTTATACATTCAGTAATAAAAATTTCTCCGATATGTTTCATATACGTGCCGAGATTAAATGCTACAGATGATGTTTTATATATGTTTTTATTTTCATCAAAACCTGCTATAGAATTGACAGCAGCAATTGCGACATCATAAAATTTTGGATCGTATAACGAGGCAAAATCACTAATATTTTCACTTTTTGTTCTGAGAGTTACTAGATAACGTCCTAACAATCGTAAACGAGACCGAATCATGTCATGTTGATGCTGTAATCTGTACTTTAAGCAAAGCTTATTCCCATATAGAATTATTAACTCGTATCTTATTGCACGCGTTATTTCATCGTCTCGTAATACGGGGAAAACAACTGTTTTGAGAATTTTATTAGCTACTTCATGAGTTCTTGTAACAATTGTACGACCCGATACCATTATTGATTTACTATGTTTGCTATTACGTCCAGTGCAACGACGAAAATGATGATGAAGAGATGATTTTGAAAAAAATCCTTTACATTTAACGCAAGATAAGAAATTGCTTGCAGATTTACATAATTTTTTGTTCGGTCGCCTACAAACGATAAGTTCTCCATTTTTTATTGCTCTTTTAGTGTTAAATTGAAAATTACCATTTCGTCGAATCATTTCTATTATTTTTTTTCTCTCGAAATTTCCCTTCGGTAATATTGCAAATTTTTTAACTTCCTCTTCATTGTAATGCACGATTTCTAAGTGCCGTGCTATTTTGCTCTGCAGTTTTTTGCAATAAAAACAATTTTTTTTTGTTTGTTTTCCTGATTCTGTGACATACATTTCGCTGTCGTCACACGTTTTCGTTCCTGGTGAATGAACATTGGATATGTCTAGGCCACTAAATGTATTGGATTTATTAATTGAAACTTTTTTTCTATTAATTTTTGTATTGTTATTTTCATCCGAGTAAGTTGATGAAGGACTTGCAGAACGTGAAGGAACATATTCAGAAGCTAGAAAAAAAATAATACAATTGAGATTTAAAAGTCTATGCATCTTTTCTCCAAAACATGTTCTATTAGATTCTTCATTTTTTAATGCATTATATAAATATAAAATTTTTGATATATGGAATAGAGGCAAAACAATAATGTTTAGAAAAAAGATAAAAAAATGTAAACATTTTATCATTGCTTTATTAATATAAAAAAGTACTATTATATTATATAACATATTAAAAATAAATAATACTTGATTGAAATAGACATCAGTTTCAACATTATTAATTTCTCTAAGCAAAAAGAATAAATTACCAAGACAGCATAAAAAATAAACTCTAAAATAAGTTTTATAAAATTGCTATTATTTTTTTATTAGCTTATCTCTCTAGAAAATGTTCTAGAAATAATAAAGATAGTAAACTGTTTTATCATAATTTTATTGTTATTTTATTAAGATAATCTAAATAAATTGTGCTATAATGAAAGAAATTTATAGTAAGAAATTTATAGAAAGAAATTCATAGAAAGAAATTAAATAATACATCACCTAAGATCTATAAGATCTATAAGAAAGAATATGATTAGATACTCACGTTCATATTCATCAACATCAGCACTTGGTTTAGTCACATCTGACATATCTAAAAAACAATCTTTCTGAGTATCCGATTTTTTATTATTGTTTTAATATGCTCAAAATATAAATCAGTGGATGAATGTTATTTGTCGTATTTATTAATATGATTTAAAAAATTATTATCTGTGAAATTCAAATATATAAAAAAATAAAAAAGTTAAGGAAAATACTAATGTATATGACATGTATAATGACTAACGTTATATATTAGATATTAATTTTATAATATTTAAAAATAAATAATATTTGATTGAAATACACATCAGTTCCAACATTATTAATAATAATTTCTTTAAGCAAAAAAGATAAAGTGCCAAGATAGCATAAAAAATAAACTCTAAAATAAAAGTTTTATAAAATTGCTATTATTTTTTGTAGCTTATCTTTCTAGAAAATGTTTTAGAAAATAATAAAGATAGTAAACTGTTTTTTCATTATTTTATTATTATTTTATTAAGATAATCTAAATAAATTGTGCTATAATGAAAGGAATTTATAGTAAGAAATTTATAGAAAGAAATTTAATAATACATCACCTAAGATCTATAAGAAAGAATATGGTTAAATACTCACGTTCATATTCATCAGCATCAGCACTTGGTTTAGTCACATCTGACATATCTGAAAAACAATCTTTTTGAGTATCCGATTTTTTTATTGTTTCAATATGCTCAAAATATAAATCAGTGGCTGAATATTATTTGTCGTATTATTTATTAATATAATTTAAAAAATTATCTGTGAAATTTACATATATAAAAATATATAAAAAATATATAAAAAAATAAAAAAGTTTAAGGAAAATACTAATGTATATAACATGTATACTGTTTTTAAGTTAACTGTTTTTTCATTATTTTATTATTATTTTATTAGATAATCTAAATAAATTGTGCTATAATGAAAGAAATGTATAATAAAGAAATTAAAATGTATAATAAAGAAATTAAATAATACATCACCTAAGATCTATAAGAATATCATTAGATACTCACGTTCATCTTCAGCATTGGCACTTGGTTTAGTCATCTGACATATCTGAAAAATAATTTTTCTTGAGTATCTAATTTTTTTTATTATTGTTTTAATATTCTTAAAATACAAATTAGTAGATGACTGAATGTTATTTGTCGTTAATAGTGTACAATTTGTAAAATTATTATCTGTGAGATTCAATATACAAAAAAATAGAAATGCCAAGGAAAATGCTAATAATGCATATGACATATATATAATAATTAACGTTATATATTAGATATTAATTTTATGATACTTTTTCTTTAGAATTTATTTTTCATGCTGTCATAGTAACTTTATTGTTTTTGCTTAAAGAAATTAATATTGGAACTGGTGTGAATTTTTATCAAGTATTATTTATTTTTAATATAAAAGTACATAAAATTAAGTTTAGTGTCAATTCATTAGTATCAGTATAAATCTGCTAATTAACGATTGATATACATAAATATTTATAATAATATAGATATATAATAATATAAATTAAAGAAATTCTTTATTGATTCTTTATAGATTTTAAGATTCTTTATTGAAAAAATTATAAAAAATATATTTCTTATTTGAATAATTATCTTATTTATTTGACAAAGTGTAAAATATATTTTCAATAATTTTAAAACAATATATGTATTTACAAAAATATGGAGACTAATTTGATCAGTTAAAATGTTCAGATAAAACAGTATTGAATGCATACTCACTTTTATTCGTGTTAATATAATCTAATTTGTACTCATTGCAGTTTGTATTCTCTGTATCAAGTAACATATTGAAATATACATCTTGTTTATCAGTAAAAGGTACATTCAAACATAAGACATCTTCTAATTCTTTATTAAGAAAACCTGTGAAAAGAGATAAATTTACATTTTTGAAGTATTATATATAATTTTATTTTCAAACAGTTATTAAAAAACAAATAATTTATATATCTAATTTTTTTAAGTCACAAAATGAATTATTATTATTTGTGTAATACAATTCAATATATATATATATATATATATATATATATATATATATGTATATATATGTATATATATATATATACATATATATAATAAATATATATTATATAATTATGATTTATTTACTTCTATCTACATTGAGACAGTCTTCAAATTCATTTAAATTTTCTATATCATTGAGCAGCATATTAAAAGATTCCTGTTGATCCTGAGTAAAGGCTACTAATTCTAAAATATCTTTTAAATTTTCATTAAGAAAATTTGTGAAAAGATGAAATTTTATATATTCTATATTCTTGAAATATTCTATATAATGTTATATACAGTTGTCTGATAGAAATATTTTGCTAAAATTCTCCTTCAAGTAGCCCTTCACTATTATCTCATATATATATATACAAGTTTTCACTACATTTCATGATGTAATATTTCAAAAAATTTCAACAATATTCTTTAATTTCTCTTATATTACATTAAGTTTTATAAGGATAGATATTTTATAAGAATAAATAATTTATTATAAAATCATAAAAAGTGAAATAAAAGATATTAAAAAATGTCTAAATATATTTCAAAATAAATGTTAATTTATCTTATGAAATTTATTGTAATACTGTGAAATATAAAAAAGTTAAGGCATACTATTGAAAAGTAATAAAACATTTTAAAATAATAAAATAGGGTCAATTGAGGAAGAATTTTAGTACAAAACATTTTTATCCAAAAATTTCTATTAAAAATTAAATAATTTACGTAAATATATTATGCCTGTTTTATATAAAAAATAACTTTTAACTTTATAAAAATTTATTTGTTTTGCAGAAAAGAAACGTTTCTTGTTTCTCTTACCTGAATTTTTATTCTGGTTTAATAAAACTTTTGGTTTTTCTTGATGTAAATCTTTTTTTATTATTTTTACTTTTATAGACTTTAATATCTCCGATTTAATTATTTGAGGTTTCCGATTATCTGTTTTGTGTATTGAATACAGATTTATATCTTGTAATTGTATTTTAGGTATGTTCCAATTCAAATTCCTTTTTATTTCAGAAAGATGTTCCATATTTTCTATAAACATATAAATAAATTTTAGAAATCTATATTTTTTCCTTCACACAGTGTTAGAAATATTACAGAATGTAATACTGAAAATATTACAGAATGTAATATTGAATGTAATACTTTTCAATGTAACAATTTTTAACATAATGAGAAAAATATTTATAAAAATATAAAGCAGATACAATTCTAATTAAAATAACTGTCTTTTCTTATGCAACTAAAACAAGAATTATAAAAGTAATTAAAAAGTAAAAACTCATAAATTAAATTAACAAATAGATCTAGAAAAGCCCAATGAGCGTGGATTAAGTAAATTAAATTAACCGATTTTTAACACAAGTAAGATCTTAAGATTTTAACATAAGTAAATCTTATATGAGATTTTGAATTTGTTAAAGCGATTTATGTACTTCCGTTCAGTCTTAAATAATATATATTGTAGATCTTACTTATGTTAAAAACTGGTTAATTTATTTTATTTAATTCACGCTCGTCTCATTGGCCTTTTCTAGATCTATTTGTTAAAAATTATAAATACTAACAATTATAAAATCAATATTATTTTATTAAAATTAAATATTGAACAAAATGACTGATCTTTAACAACATATTAAAATCGATTTTGGATTAATTTTCTGTTTTCCTAAGATAGATTGACGAATCAAAATAACACTTTTACAAGACATTTTTATAATAATAATTAAAATGTCTAAAAATGTTAAATGTCTAAAAACTATATTAAATATAATATTAATTAAATATAATATTAACATTGTTAAAAAAATATATATTATCCTTACAAAAACAAAAATAAAGAAATTATCAATAAGTCCTTCGTTTTATAACGGTCTCGCTTTTCCGCGCGGAGAGCGGTCAGTCGGTTACCAGGGGGAGAAGCGAGGACGTTGGAGACAGAAAGGCGTGATTAAATTGTGAGGCGAGATTGATAATAAATAACGATGTTTATTTAACTAAGAGTGGTGCGATGGAATGCACCGAATCGTCGCGTTAAATGTTCGTGGCCGTAGACGGGCGAGGCGGCGATCGGCGCGCGGATAATGCGTAAATACAAAATAAGAGATCGCTCGGGCGGTCGGCGCGATACTGATCGCGGTGCGCAGTTCGGTGGCGCGGGGCGCGAGCGGCGGCGGCGGTGTCGCACGTGTTCGTCGCGGGCCTTTAAATCGGCGATTTAAACGTGCACGCGTGTCGCGGGTATTGTCGCGAGGGTGGATATTTCGCGAGGTCGGCGGATCGTTGAGATCGGAGAACGGGTGTGCCCGTTCCCTGCCGAGAGTGCTCGGCTGACGGGGGGTGTGCCCCTCGTCTGTTTGCGTGAACGCCGAGTGAACTCGGCCAGCCGGGGAGAGCCCCAGCTGTGTGCGGAGAAGAAGGTGGCGGTGCCGAGTGTACTCGGCCGACCAGGGAGTACCCTGGTGCTCGGAGAGGTAGTATCGGGGAGAACCCCGGTACTCGGCGGTGAAATCTCGGAACGGCAGAGTCGGGTCGAGCGAACTCGACGCGCTGGGGAGACCCCAGCAACTCTCGGCTTGCCGTGCGAGCTACGGAGACGGCTTTTGGCCAGGCCAAGCGAACTTGGCGCGTTGGGGAGAGCCCCAACAATCTCAGGCTTGCTGCCGGTTTCGGAAGATCGTTTCCTCGAGGCGAGCTCTCGGAAATGAACTAGGAACAGGAGTAAACGGAGAGTGAGAGATTTCCTGTGGAGAGCGATGCCTTTTTATATCCGAGATCGACCTCAGTATTTTCGGTCGAATCGGTCGGATTGGTCGATCTCGGGGTTAGCATCCCTCTCCCCAGGAGCGGAAAAAAAGGATCGGGGGGATGATTGGTTTTTTGGGTAGGGAAGGAATTCGGTGAGAAGGTAGCGGCGCGGTGCGGGGTGGTTGCGCGCTTGTGGACGCGGTCGTGGCGCGGTGCGGGACGCTCGCTCGGTTGCGTGGCGCGGCGTCGGTGCGGTGCGGGACGCTTTCGCGCTCGGTGGTACGGTGCGTGGCGCGGTGCGGGGTGCGTTCGCGCTTGTTGACGCGATGCTTGGCGCGGTGCGGGGAAATACCACGAAAACATACGTGTTTTCGGGGTATTCTCCGACGCTTTCGGAGTTCGCGTGTATAAGAAATTAAAAAAGGAGGCATTGCTGCCTCTTTGCGGCCCCTGCCGCACTCCGCCTGATGTTCGGCGGTCTCCGACGGATGGTCGGTCGGGGGAAATCCGGAGGAGGAACGGAGCGGAAGGATGCGCTCCGTTACATCTCCCCCCTCCGTCGTAAGCCAGAAGCTAGTGGCTTACGTGGGCCTGCTGGATCGTAAGGTCCCGTTGGCGTTGAATCGCAGGACATATTTTCTGCCCTGTATGTCGGCCCGATATTTCCGGTCTTATGTACCGCGTAATGCGGTATCGGTATGACCATACCTGGCCATATCTCGACCGGGATCGGCGGCGGTCGTGTCGGGCCGGCGGGTTGAAGCGGCGGTGTCGGCTCGGCGCTGGTTTGGGTCGCTACGTCGACCATCCGTGGCTTTACGATCGGTGGCGTATTTGTGGCCACCGAGGCGGTTTTGCCGCTGGCCGGGCGGACCGAGTATCCCTCCGTGGATCGTCGGCCTCGTTTCGGAGGCGGTGGTGGTGTCTCCGCGAGCCAGATGGCTTTGCGTCGCTGGGCCGCATCGGAGCGCTGGATCGTGGTGCCAACTCTCGGCACGGTTTTTCTGGCCGGAGCGCTCTGGTGAACCGGTGGCTCGGTCTCGAGGTCGGAGTCCGGTCCGAATAGATCGAGGTATAGCTCGTCGATTCCCGGCCGCGTCGGATCGTATGGCGGCGGCGGGCGTTCCTCCAGTATCGCGTCGATTTCCTCGACAATACTCACGCGTCTTGCCATTTCGGTAATTCGTCGTGATCTGGGGATCGGATCGTTCCTCGTTGCCGGTGGTCGCGTCGCTGGCGGTCGCGTGTTTTCCCCTACTTGTACTCATTTTCAGCCGTTTATTTTTATTCCGGCTTGAAATTTTTCCGCGGTCGTCCGAGGCCTCGTTGTTGTGTTTTGTTATCGACGTTCCGCGGTTTGCCCCTTCTTTTTGCTGCGATTGCCGGGGGCTCGTCGTTGGTGGTGACGGTCGGCGTCGCGTCGACGTTGGTCAGTTGGTTGTCGGCGTCGGTCGGTTCGTTGTCGGCGTCGTCGTTCGCCATTTCGGCGGCGCTGTCGGCTTCGGTCTTGCCGGGCGACGGTTTTAAATCCTGGAGGTGAACGTGTCGATGCCATTTCCCACGTTTACTCCGTAAATCGTAGATTACGGGGGAAATGGCTGCCTTCACCTCCAGGGGCCCGATGTATCGGGGCGCGAGTTTCGCGTTAAATGCATCGCGCTTGCTGGAGAGGGGGTGATCGCGCCTCCACACCCACTCTCCGAGCTTCGGTTGCCAGTCCCGTCGCCTTAAGTCATAATTTCGTGCCTGTTGCTGGAAGGCTCGCGCTAGGTTGACGCGGACGAGCTCATACGCGTCTTCGAGTCTTTGTCTTAAGGTGTCGGGTTTGCTGGGACCGACGGTGGCTTCGTTACTTCTTACAACCGAGCATGGCTCCCGACCGAGATTCAGGTAGGCCGGCGAATACCCGGTGGCGTCATTTGATGCAGTGTTGAAAGCGAACTGCAGTTCGGGCAACGTTTCATCCCACGTTTTTTGGTTTCGCCCCACATATTGCGCGATCATAGTTTTTACGGTCCGGTTTATCCGTTCGGTCGGGTTGCAATGGGGGGCGTAAGCGGGGGTGAAACGGTGTTTTATCCCGAAAGCGCTGAGGAGTCGCTCGACTTCCTTCGCCTTAAATTGCGTGCCGTTGTCGCTTAGTATCTCGGTCGGGCAGCCGTGTCGGAATATAATTGCTTCCGCGATGGTTCTCGCGACGGATTCGGCGGTGGCGCGGCGGAGGGGCCGAATCTCGAGCCACTTGGTGAAGCGGTCCTGCATATTTAGGACCCACGTGTGTCCGCGGAGGGAGCGGGGTAGAGGCCCGATTAAGTCGAGCGTCATCTGTTGCCACGGACGGTCGAGTGCGGTTGCGTGCATGGTTCCGGGCGGGTGTCGTGTCGGTACTTTGTACGCGAGGCAGTTCTCGCAGGATCGCACGTACCGTGCGATATCGCGGTACATCCCCGGCCAATAGTAGTGGTACGCGATGCGAGTGATAGTCTTGGCCACTCCTAGATGTCCGGCGGTCGGGGCGTCATGAAATTGGCGTAAAATATCCCGCCGTTTTTCGGTTGGCACGCACTCCTTCCACTGCGTTTCACGGGGCACGTCGTGGAAATCTAATGTGTGGAGTACGTGGCGGTATAATCGTCCGTCGCGGATCGTGAAATCCGGAAAACGGTCGGGATCGCGCGTCACTCGGTCCCATGTGCGGCGGTACCATTGGCAGCGGGGATGGGAGATGGCGGAGACGGCGGGTTGCCGAGATAACGCGTCGGCCACCCGGTTCAACGCGTCTTTCCGGTATCGTATTTCGAACGCGTATTGTTGCAGCTCGAACATCCACCGTCCTAGTCGGCCGAACGGTGATTCAAGTTGCTGCAACCATTTTAATGCTTGATGGTCGGTGATTACCGTGAAGCGGTAGCCCTCCAGATATCCGCGCATTTTCCGAATTCCCCAGACGACGGCGAGGCACTCTAGTTCGGTCGCGCTATAATTTTTTTCGGCGCCGTTCAGTGTCCGACTCGCGTATGCGATGACGCGTTCCCCCTCCGGAAAATACTGCGTGAGTACAACCCCGAGGCCAATGGTACTTGCATCGGTTTGCAGAGTAAACGGCCGTTCGAAATCGGGGCAGGCCAGCACTGGGGCGGTCGTCAAATTATTCTTCAGCGCGTCAAAGGCGCCTTGTTCCTCCTCCCCCCATTTCCATCGCGTGTTTTTCCGCGTCAGCGCAGTTAGTGGTGCGGCGACGGTGGCAAAATTTTTGATAAACCGTCGGTACCAGGAGGCCACCCCGAGAAATTGTCGGATGTGCTTCACGGTCTGTGGAGTAGGCCAGTCGGCGATCGCGGTTGTTTTCTCCGGGTCGGTTTTTATTCCGTCGCGATTCACGATATGTCCGAGATATCGCAACTCTGGTACGCAGAATCGGCACTTATCGCGATTTATGCGGAGTCGGGCTGCCCGTAGTCGGCGGAAGACTTCGCGCAGATGCTGCAGGTGTTCGGCAAATGTCCGGCTGGCAACGATGATGTCGTCCAGATAAGCAAACGCGTGGGGCTCTAATTCGGGCCCGATTACGCGGTCGAGCAATCGCTGGAACGTTGCCGGAGCGGAATGCAGGCCGAAAGGCATGACCCGAAAATGCATTAGCCCTCGACTTGGTACGGTAAATGCGGTGATCGGTCTGCTGCTGGGAGCGAGGGGTACCTGCCAATAACCGTTCTTCAGGTCGATGGTAGACAGGTACCTCGCTCCGCGCAGTTTGTTCAGCGTGGCGGAAATTTGTGGCAACGGATAGGCGTCACGCTCGGTAACGGAATTTACTTTATGAAAATCGATGCAGAATCGGTTCTTTCCGTCTTTTTTTCTGACCACTACGATCGGAGAGCTCCACGCGCTGGTTGATGGCTCAATTATGCCGTCCTGCAGCATTTGATCGATCTCCGCGTTAATGATCGCCTGCATTGCCGGATTCCGCGGTCGGTATCTTTGCTTAATCGGCGCGGGATCGACAAGCTTAATGCGGTGCTCGATTAACTCGGTTGGTCCACCGACGTGGTCGAATTTCCCTACTTCCTCCTCGAGGAACACTCGGAGTTGTTCATCCTCCGAGATCGGACAACTCTGCTTGGTCGGCGTTGTTCCGTAAGTATGTGAATACGGCGGCGGTGGTCGCAAGATAATTCCCGATCCCGCCCATACGTCCATTCCGATGATCACGGCGTTGTCGAGTTGCGGTAGGATGCGAAAGGTATGCCATGTGACGCGACGGGATAAATTTAACGGTACGCGAATAGTGCCGGTGGTGCTGACCTGCGTCCCGTCCGCGAGTCGCACCTGACCGTGTTCGGCGGTCGGCATGAAGCGGAGTTGTTCCAGAGAACGCGCGGTCTTTTGATCGATAAACGACAACTCGGATCCGGTATCGATCATCGCCTTGATCGGTCGATCGTGCACGTATACGGTCAGGTGCGGCCGCGGAGTGTAATTTATTGGGATCGAGATGCGGCCGCGATCGATCCTGTTGGCGTTTCCCGGCGGGTGGCAATCGCGGGTAAATACCCCCTCTTTTCCACATTGTGAGCAGAATCGAACGGGTGGTCATCGGCATTTAAAGCGTGTATGCCCGCGTTGTCGGCATCGCCAACAGTGATCGCGGGGGTTATACGCGGTTGCAGCCGTGCGGCTAGCTTTCGCGGTGACTTCCCTCCGATGTTCGGTAGCTCGTAGCGTCTGTCGCTGTCGTTGGATCCCCTCGTATTCGGTCGCTCGTGCCTGCAGGGCGCGGGGGTTCGCGGCATCCTCCCGACGGATGTAGATTTTATAATCCGGATGGAGATTGGCGAAAAGCAGATCGGTCTGTGCCCGCTCTCCGAAATTCTCTGCGCGACGCATGAGCGTTTGTAGGGCTGTGGCGTACTGTGCGTAGGTTTCACTGGACTTCTGGGTGCGGGAGTAGATTTCACGCAGCGCGGCTGTTTTTTGCGGCTGGTTGCGGGCAAAATTGAGCGATGAAATCTTGCCGGAATGTTTCCCACGCGGACCAGTATTGGCGATTGTTCCGGTGCCATAACATCGCGTCCCCCGTAACAATGCGGGTATACCGGTCAACAGTTGTTGCTCGGAAAAACCGCACGTTTCGCCAAGTTCCTCGATCCGCTCCAGAAACCCGATCGGATCGCGTCCGTCGAAAAAACAGCCCCACTTACGCATTTGCCCCATGATTTCGGCCGGCCGTGGCAACTCAGGTATACGGATCGGAAATTCGGGGAATATACGGGGGAAGCAAGGGGTGTCAGCGCGGGTGGCTCGAGAGACGTTCCCGGATGATCGCGCATGCATCTGCGCAGGCGCTGTCGTAACGCTTCGACGGGCCCGGCGGTATTTTGCTGGATTTGTCCGAGCCGTTCCTGCAATTCGGCCTTCGTTAACCGGTCTATCCCGTCATCGGCCATTTCGCTCTTGTTCCCTGTCTCCGCGGTCTTACTATCTTCCGGTCCCTGTTCGGGCGCCATATAACGGTTTCGCTTTTCCGCGCGGAGAGCGGTCAGTCGGTTACCAGGGGGAGAAGCGAGGACGTTGGAGACAGAAAGGCGTGATTAAATTGTGAGGCGAGATTGATAATAAATAACGATAGTAGTAAGTGGGGCACTATGGCGCGTCAAAACAAACCCCCACCACCTTCCCACTGGCGCCAGGGGCGTGGCCGAAAATTGGCAGTCGCGTGGAAATGGAGCGTTCTGATTGGTCGGTGGGGATCGGAGATGATAATTAGGTAATTAGTGGGAGCGTTCTGATTGGTTGGCTCCGTAGCTGCCAGACGCGTGATTGGCTCTACCCATAGTGCCCCATGTTTGCGATTGGTTGTCGAAATGCTAGACGAGGTAGGGGAAGGGTGAGAAAGCGTCTGGGACCGATAGGAGTCCGAAAACAAAATGGCGACTGCGAAAAGAAATATGTCGGGTCTGTAAGAGGAATATACTTGTCGAGAATGGAATGTGATTTTTTGTTCGCGTGGGATGGAGCGAAGAGAAGAAAACCGATTTTTTGTGGAATTTTATTGGTTGTATACGGGATATGAAGAATCACGTTTTTCTTAGGGCGGAAGATTTCTAGGCGTCTCATAGGCGGTGAATTTTTTGTATGGGGGCAATATAGATTACGAGTGGATATAGGTTTTGAAGACATGCGATTTTCGGTGTGTAATAACTATTATTTACCAAGTCGTACGGTATTTGGGAGGAGGAAAACGAGAACGGACAGGTTCGCACTATATATTTCTGACGTCGATGACGTCGAATTCGGAGTTATACGAAGCTTTTATTCTAAGACAAACACGCGGATTGAATAAATTTTCTAGATGTAAACTCTAGAATTTTCTAACATTTGGAGTTATACACTGGCGAGGTTATGTTCCCTAATTCTATGGTAAACAAACGAAAAATATTTAAAAAACGATTAGATATTTCTAGCTTGGAATTATGTGGGTAAAATTGGTTTTAAATCGGTGGGAAAGGAAGTAAAATGGACAAAGAATTTATGTTACAAAAATTAGATTTATTGTTATATCATTATACAAATTATACCATAATAGTGTTTCTTTAATGTTTAATTGTTCTTAAAAGTACAAGTTTGTATATGACAGCACGTTACATGAGATTTTTCACATTTCTTTTTTCCATGAAGAAAGATTTTACGAAATAATTGTACGATTAGTTTATTATTATCTTCGTAATCTTCGCCGAATATTTTGAGAAATTGTTTAAGCTTATAACCGCGAGACAAATAATAAAGAAATACGCAGCAATATTGTCCACAGGTCTGAGAAAATGTGCCCTGTAATCGCGTGATGTTCCATTTATGTGTAGTAGAGTTTCGTCGAAGTCGTAGATTGAATCTGGAATCCAGGGGGGGGGGGTAGTCCGTAGCTATCGAAATACGTGCCTTCTCCGTGCTTGTCTAAGTAGAAAGCAACCCAGTGTTGTCCAGGACGATCGTGATTATCAGTGTTCGCGACGATGGCCGTCGACTTCGTCCACACCCTCGGGATTCTGTCGGCAGGATACACACCCGCATGTTCGATACTGAGATGATGCAACGCACGTAAGATTTCGAGCGAATTCATCTTCCGCGGTGTGGAATGATGTTTGACTTGTTTTTTGGCTCGTCGGTGTCGTTATATTTTTATCCTCTTGCGAGGATTGTAGGGTAGAAGTTTCCTTTTTTTCACACTCGAGTTTCGATAAATCTTCTTTCTCGGCTTTTATTTGTTCGCACCTCGCCTGTTCTTTTTCTAATCTCTTATTTCTCCACGTAACGAGATTCGGAAAATTTCGTTTTATTGTAAAAACCTCGCTTTCTGTATCACTGTCATCGGAACTTTCAATGGTAAAAGAATTAGCGCTGCTTATGTAGCAGTTCCCTTCTTGAGATTGTATCCAGTATCTCAATTTGCACGCATTGCGTAACGCGCAATGAAATTTGTTGGAATTTCGCTGAAACCCGTGATGACCGTAACGCAATTCATGCTCTTCGCCTTCCGACAGGTTTTTGAAAGCAGGAGAGATTCCTTCTAGATTATATACGTTTCTTGCGAGTGTATTTTCCAAATAATGTATCTTCTCTCGACCTCTGGTGTATATGTAACGCGCTTGTCGTGCAATTTCACATAGTTCCGCCATGAAATGTTTGGAATTGACTGTTCCGTCAAACCACTCGATCCCATGGAAGTTTCGAGAGAGCCAGTTGTTTTCTCGTCTGTATTTTTCGGGTAATTCGACAAATGAATATGGAGGCATCATAATACAGTGACTTATGAATGCTTCGTTAATGGCAACAACCGCTACTTCCTTCGGCATAAACTTTCCCTCAGCGTCGCGGAAACCTTGTATATCGATAACTATATCCATGATGCGTAGAATATACTTTCAATTTATTTTGCACGAAGTGACGACGTTCGCGTCTAAAGCAAAACTGCGGCTACTTTTTGTCAAGCTTTCGAAGAAATAGAAATGAAAAATAGATAACGGTGGGAGGGGGAAATTCGAGTATGTCTCATCCGCTAAAATCAACGATAATTTGACGCGAGGAATCGATCTCTAACACGTTATCGAATTCTGCGTAAACTATACAATTAATCGTTGAGGTAATAGCTTTTTCAAATCGCACCTCTAATCGTAAACTTCCATGTCTGACAAGATTCCAATGTCCAGCGCAATTTGCCGATAGATCGGGAGTGAGATCGAAAGCGAAAAGCGTGAAACCTTTGGCATAATCTTCTCTGCTTATAGAATTCCCCTCGTTTAGAAAATGGATGCCTGTTCCTGAAAAGAGGGTGTTATAAGCCTCGACATAGAGCGGATGGTCTTTTGAGAAATTCGGTTGCAGCGGTCTACTCGAAATTTGCACGCCATCGGCATATAGCGAGAAGAAATTTATGCCATAATTTTTGAAATTAAATGGATTTAACTTTCTGTCGCCGTTAAACGCTTTGTTATCGACGAATCCGACTATTACTCGTTTCGGAAGTTGCCCGAGTATCGCGTTATCAATCGATTCTCCTACCACTCCGGCGTGAATCGTGAATGTTTTAACCTCGACTCGCGTCAGAGGATACTTGGCGGTTGTTTTACTCAGCATTCGCGCATGTTCGAGTAACACTGCGGGGCTTATTTTTGCTCTTCTTATGAGTAAACTAGCATCTAGAATGCGTATTTTCGACGTTGAATTGCTTTCCATGAGGCAAAACGCATCTCTCGAGCGAACGAGTCTCATTCTAACCTCCACTCTGTTAATTAAAAATTTATCCTGATTAAAGACGTCGCAATGAAGATGACCTATTAGATCTACCGAATATTCTCCTTGGATGTATCGGGCGCGTCTCACGAGAGCTTGATTGCGGTTGTCCGATTCTAAGTCTTCTAGCGCGTCCATATAACCGGGTTCGTTCGTGTCCCATAGACAGGAAGTCAGATAGGAAGTTTTTGCCGGTGAAGAATAATTTAACAATGCTTCGATGTACGCGCGGTACGCGTAGGCGTTGTTTGGGGGTGATACGAGTTTTTGATTGAAGTACACGTCGATCTGGTTGAACATCGAATGTAGTAGATGATTCACAGGGCCTACTTTGTTTCCTCCTGCTCCTCCTCCTCCTCCCACTCCTCCTCCTCCCGCTGTCGATGTTCCAGGACCGAGTAAACTTTCCACTCGCACGCGAAGGCTTAGCATGGTATGCGTGAGATCTAGATAATCTTCTCCGTGTCCGGGTACGACGAATTCTATAGGCGCGTCGTCCGCGAGCGAGGTCACCGGTTTGTAATAAACCCATTGCGAATTCTCGATACTGGTTTGAGTAGGAGGTAAACTGAAAAGATCGAGCTCGCTCTTTAAACGCTCGAGTGCGTATGAAGAAAGGACATATCTCACAAATTTACAAAGCGCCTCGGTTAAGCGAATATATCGGATATGGTGCGCTTTTTCCCGCTATTTCGTCGATGTTTCGTTGCCTTTTTAATTTTGCCCGCTTTCCTCTTCGATGATTTTTTTTAATCGTTTTTTTCACGCCAATTTTCGATGATTTCTTTTTTTTACCGGCTTGTCTGCGTTTACGAACCGCGCTTCTCCCGGATTTAGCAGTGCGTGCGTCATGCCCTCCGAAGGAAAACTGACCCGGTCGTATTTTCGGGGATGTTTTATATCCCGAGCCCTTCATCAAGTTACTTATATTTTCTTTGGCTTTTCTCTTAAGATTTCCGCCCGATTCCTTGAGCCGCGTTTTGACTGCTTCCCTGAACGGAGTGTTGTTTTCAACATCCTCTATCGCCAATTCCGGCGCGTAAAGCTTCTTTCCCAACTGCGCGCATTCCTGCTTAGATAAGGAAGTACTCTTTTAAATAATCCTCCGAGGAAACTACCGATCCCATGACCGCGCTGATAGGCTGAACCGACGAAAATTCGTGGAATTCCGCCTCCCCTGCCCCCACCGTTTTGCATTTCGTAATACTCGTCGTATTCCATGGAGACTTAGTTTTTTCTCAAAGCTTCGTAGACTTTTCACCGCGAATGGCAATTAACGGACGCGTCTAAAGTGTAATGTTGCTATCAGCGTTCCGGATACGAATGGTATTTTTCACGCCAATTTTCGATGATTTCTTTTTTTTTACCGGCTTGTCTTTTTTCTCCACGGTGATCTTTTATATCTATTTCAATTTTATGGAATTTCGTTTGACGCAAAGGAGTATATTGCAAAGTGGAGAAATATTTTACTAAATTCGTTCCGTACGTGTAATTACATCCGGGTATTTCGGTTGGAACGATCCGAAGAAGCGGACTCCGCGTATCGCCGGTTATGTAAGGCTCGCAAATGTCGCAATAAACGTACATTTTATCAGGGGTACCGTGCCATAGACTACAGGGTTCTGCAGTCCAGAAAGATACAGTGCGTCCCTCACCGATGGTATAACCGAGTTTCAAAAACGTCGTTAATTCATCGGAATTAGGTAACTTGTGACGGTGAATTGTGCCGCCATCATCGACGTTGATCTTCAATATTTGAAAAATATTAGCTGGTAGATTTATATAATGAACGAGAGTACAGTTGTCGTCACAATCGATGCTTATACGGACATTACCACCTGAACCTTTCCGTAGTTCGAAAGTAAAATGCGAATCGCTGCGTCTGCACTCTTTATTAATCGCGTAGATAAGATCCTCTGTATTTTCATAAATCCCTGTCTGTAAGTGCAATTCTTTCACCGTAAACTCATCATCATTTTTCTCATCTTTTTCGCTCTTTAAATCAACAAATCTAATCTTATTATCGTTTCGACATACGTGAAAAAGACTGGCGGGAAATTGAATCTCGCGCGACTTCCCATTCCCCGAATAAATGTATGCCGTGAGGTAATTGAGTGGTGAAAGAAGAGCATGTATTTCCCGGGAAATATTTCTTACTGCTATCGCTCGGAAGAACCATAAAAAATTGTTCCTCCTCCATCTTGGAGAAAAGTTAAACTCGAAGCGGGAATCCAACTGTCGAATTTACTAGGATATCCTTGCCAGCTAACTAGCAGCTGTTTATTAGCACCGCGTCCTCTGCTTTTTATCACGCGCTCGACGATAAACTCTTCCTCCCTCAAATTTTTTCTGACCCGTGCTAATTCTTGTTCATAAAAAATCCCATCGATGTGTTCACCCGATAAGTCGCACAATTCGTACACGCGGGGTCTTCGCCAATGAAGAACGCGACAAACTCGAAATATTTCCTCGCTCCACCGCGCTTCGTATCCTTTCTCGAAAGTGGCTTTTGCTCTACTGACACGAACGAGATCGTTAACATCGAATTTAGCCTTTTGTTCTATTACTTTCGACGCCGCCTTCTCTCCAGCGCCTCTACGCCGCTCCATATTTTCGCGTGCAATGCGAGCATTTTCTCTCGTAACGGTTGCCGGTTGCATCCTGATGGACGAATGACGAGTGTGATTGTAAGCGCGCACAATATCTTGCAGCACTTCGATGTAACGCCGCGTATTTTTATGTGTAAAATAGCGCCACATTCACTCCTTTAACATTCTATTGAAGCGTTCAACGACGGCGGCTTTGACGTCCGGATTGCGAGTTACTCGATAACGTATGCCTCTTTCTTTTAAAAAATCTTGCATCGGTCGCGCGATAAATTCTTTACCCTTGTCGGTTTGCAAGTACACAGGTACTCGACCATCGCTTCTCGAGAGAATATTTTGGAAGGCGCTTGTCATGCATTTGCTCGTTTTATCCCGCAACGGTTCTACCCAGACAAATTTACTAAGTACGTCGATAATCACGAGAAGATAAGAAAATCCGTCGTTGTAACTTTTAAGATTACGGAGTTCGATCAAATCGGCCTCCCACAGATCGTCGATATTCGTCACGTTGTAATGCAATCGCGGAAATTTTCGTCTCGACGGACGGTGCAGCGTGTACGCGTCTTGCGATTCGAGCCAGCGAGCTACTTCTTTACGAGAGAAATTCGGTTTGGCGGCGCGCGACAAGTTATCCGATGCCGAATATCCCGCATAGTGCGCTGGATCGTAATACAAATTTTCAAGCCTGGTCATTTCAATTCACTCCAATCGAGCAAGCGTCTCTTTCTTGCCTGTCGAGAATCTTTTGCGAAGGTTATAGGGATATCGTCTTTACGAAAACGCAGCGAAAGAAACAATGCGCACCTCGCTCGCTCTTCTTCTTCTTCGGTCTTTTGGCGTTTTTGTCCCTTTCTCGTGCGTCGTACTCTTTTCCGCGTCGTCGCCGTCGACGTCGCAGGCGTTGACGTAGAAAGTTTTCTCGGTATTTTCGGAGTGGAACTCGCTTGTGGTGATGATAATATCTTGACAAATGTGGTTGCTAACAATTCCTTATTTCCTACGAGTACAGCCGGGGTGTTTGTCGTACGTAGTAATCGCGCAAACTGACCTCTTCCTATTGCTTTCACGGTTTTTCTCTCTCGCATCGCGTCGTTTATCAGTTCCGTGATATTCGAATCTTTTATAACGTCACCATCGATAGTCACGATTCCTTCCTCGTCCCAAGTAATTCTCGCGGGTACTGCTTTATCGATCAAATGTTTCAAAAGTAAACGCGCCTTGGCGCGAAAACTTTTCGGCACCTTTTCTAATATTTTTTCGACGCTTTGCCGTTCGCGCTTACGCAGAGACTCGCCTCGTAGTATATCATTTACTAGCCCGTCAAGATGCGAAAGTTTGCTCAATGGTTGTGATTCGCGCGCTGGTTCCACCACGTCTCCCTCCTGCGCATCTGAATTGTTCTCATCGGTGGTGTTACGCGCTGAATCTTTCTTTTGCGCTTTATCAAAATGGAGATATCTCCAAAGTACTTCTTTATACAATTTCCATTTCTCACTTACATCGCGCGGAGTGGGAGAATTAAGAATTTTGCTCATATCGGAATCGAGCCGCGACAAAGGCGTTCCGGGTGTTTGTACGGAATTTAAATTTTCTCCATGTATCGTCTCCGAATTCTGCCTCATGAAATTTTCCCCGATGCCTATTTCCGTTTGCTGCTGTTGTCGGAGACGATGCTGCATTCTTTCGAGATTTTCCGTGGAAATCAAGACCATCTTTTTCGCCCTTTCCATAATTAGGTTTACTCTCTCTCTCTCTCTCTCTCTCTCTCTCTCGCTGGCTATTCCCCGATAATTTTCGAAAATAGGAACGAAAGTATAGGTCCTATGAGATAGGGTAAAAATCCGCCTCGCTGTAGTAATAGCTTTTTCTTACTTTTCCAATCGCCGTCTTTTTTCGCTATGCGACGCAAAGATGCTTTATATTTGCTGAGACGATTTTTTTCAGAACGTTCGAGCGGGACGTTACCCTTGAGAGTATTGAAAACGCACTCGCGGATACAACAAATGAATTTTCCGCCTGACGTAAGAAAGAGGAGCATTGATTTTTGTTCAAATAACACAGCGCTTTGAGAAGACAGATATTTTTCTTACCGATCGAACGTTCTGCGATTTTTCTCGCATTAACCGAGGATTCTCTTCTCTTCTTCATCACGAGGAGGTTGCGCGACTGTCGCAAGAGAATGCGAGTACGATACTTTTATACGAAACTTCCGGAAAAGGATCTGCGCGATACGTAGTTCAGCGTATCATCGGGAAATATGCGCGTGCGACAACGATACTCGTCGGGAGTCGATTGTTTCAGATCGAGCAATAAATATCCGTGAGATTGAGATGTGGCGTCGTGATACGCTTCCTCGAGGAACTTTGGATCGTTGGAATAGACTTGTCGAGCGAGATGGCGGATTTGCGCGCGATCTCGTGGATTTTTGAAAATCACAAAGTAATTCGCGTTGAGAGATATATCGCGTTGTCCACGACCCTGATGAAAGAGATTTTGCGTGATGAGAATTACGCTGAGATTCTTATGATGACTTCCCTTGGTAAACAGATCCACGATCGCTTCGCTCGAGGATGATTCCCTCATAAGATCGTCAATTATTATCAATTTCGCGCGCGTTGGATCGTTGGAATAATCTTCCGGACGCGGTAATCCCTCGTGAAATTCGATCGCGGAATCTCGAGTTTCGTATTGAAGTTGCTGATAAGCATCCTGCCATTCGGCGTAATAAAGCAAAATTCTCTCAAAGTAGACATCTGCCATAGCGGATAAATGACGAAGAAATCTCTTTACAAAGATTGTTTTTCCACATCCCGTCCGTCCGCACACGATCGACGTCCACGGATGTTTCCAACGTACATCCATTTCGCGAAATGAACGTCTTGCGCGTCGTACTCGGATTAATAAACAAATGGAACGAATGGAACACTTGATTTTTTTTCAGACAAATTTTGGAGATTAGCTTACTCGCGGAAGGGCCCCACCGCGGCGGAGGTGTGCTCGCGCCAGCATCTTTGCGTAACGAGCTCGTACTCGCCCGCGACAAGCCGCGCTCGTACGCTCGTGCGAGCGTCCACCGCGAGAGCACCGTCGCTTACGAGCTTGTACGCGGTGCTCCTCGAAAGCTAATTCAAGTCGGAGAAACTTACTCGCGGAAAAAATAATTAAATACTTATTATTACGGACGTAAAAATTTATAACTTTTTCTTTTACAAATTTAAAAATCGTAACTTATGCGATTATAATTTAGGATTATAATTTAAAAGATATTTTACAAAGATATTTTAATGATTCTCTATTATAAATTCAAAATATTTTCTATATAAAAAATTAGCGATAAAAGAAAGTTATAGGAAAATTATAGGAAAGTGGGAAAAAATTGGATTTAAAAATTTAATTTTACAAAATTTTTATTATACTTTTTCTTATGATTAGAGAAATAAATATTTTTATTATATTTTTTTCTTAATAACTAAACGCAAATTTACATTTTTAATTTTATATTTTCTAATCGAAACCGTATAATATACATTTTTCAAATTTCGCATTTTTTTCTTAAATTTAATACTAAAATAAACTATAACTAAAATAAAAATAATCTTAATTTTTACAAACATATTTATTCCATACATATTCTTTATACATATTCTGTACATATTTACATTTGTGGGAGGACGGGGAAAATCCGAGCCTTAACCTAACTTAATTAATTTTAAGTAAAATATTATGTCGTAAAACCATAGGGATAAGAAAGAAGATTGTCGATAAATCTGCGTTTTAATAAAACTGGAGCACACGTTTTCACCTCGTTTCGCGTTATTACTTCGTGAAACGCGGTGCGACGAATTGTTTTAAATCGCAGATTTATCTCTTTCTCCTCCTCTTTTTCCCTATTTAATAATAAGTTATGAATACTCTTAAAATTAAGCAGCCTCGAGTTTTCAAAGTTCAATTTAATCCCCTTTATCTTACATATTTAATATTTTCGTGCGTCCGGTGTACGTACCACGTACGCGTAAAATTTTGGTCCGCCAGAGACAAACGCCTCGATGAAGCTACCGCGCCCGTAACTCTCGAGTTCGTCGGTCATGTCACCCAAAAAATTACCTGTACGCGGTTCGTACTCCTCGGGATCACCGCTGCTCGTATATATACATGAATCCGTATCATAATATAATACGCGACGATCTAATTTTTCCAAATATTCGTATAATTTTAATCGCACCTGTGCCGTCGTGTATGCCGCTATCACCACGTTAGTTATCGATGAAGGTACTACCGCTTCGCTCTTTAACCGCCATGAAACATATATCGCATCCTCGTTAACGGGCAATACACCGACTATCTCGTGTTCGGGACTCGACAGCAATTCGACGAAACGCTGAGGGGATCTTATTATTTCTGTATTCGGCAGGTTACTCCGCTGGCCGAATTTCCCAAAACGAATTAAGGCAGAGTTTGGCGACGGAGCGTAAGCCGGAATTACGCACGATGTTGTTTTTATCAAGAACGATGCCTTCGGTTGCTTCATACTCCCTCAGGTAGCGTTCTTTAGCAACATCGTCGTTGCATTCGCTCGGCCACCCACTCGCCTCTTGTTTCAATTGTAAAAAAGTGTCGATGTATTCGCTAAACAGCCCTCCCTGTCGCGTTTCGGGGTTATAACACGTAGATTTATACTGCCAAATTTAGTCTACCCGCGTCACGAAATAACCTTTTTCGACTGCTTTGCGTAATTCGCAGGACACCCATGTGCTCTCGAACTCGCGCTCCGCAGGATCGTCGTGAGTGCACGCATCGCGAGAAAATGATTCGCAACATGTACGGCAAAGAGCAAATAATAATTTACCGCGCACGCGGTACGGTAGTACAGGGTGGAAGAGATCACGTGGGGGGAGTACTTGGCAACGTACGAGACCCTCGACCGGAGTAAAATTAAAATTTGGCGCGATTCCAATTAAATCGGCGCATTCCTCGCCCACGTAAATATCAGGGTGACCAATTGGGAAAACTCCGGTCTTGAGTACATACGGGTACAGAGAACATACGTTTACGTACCGTATCTTCTCGGTGCCCGTAACCTCGTATCGAGTCGCGATATTGCCGGTGCGTCCGCCGAAAAATGCATCGCGAGGATCGAGAGGTGGGATTTGCATCATGGGGTGATTTTCGAGAAATTCTCGCATCTCTCGATTCTCGCGCATTTCTTCGTCGAAAACGCACTCCCATTTTTCTGTTAGGATATATCCTTGACGACGTAATCGCCAAGACATTGCAACCGTTCGTTCGTAACGCGCGTCAAACGAGTCATTAAAATTTTCGAGCGTTTTATCGCGATTTAATGGATAGCAAGACGGGCATCCGAAAAAAGCAACCGTGAAATTGCAAGACGTGACGCCGCGTCTCACCCCCATTCTCGCATTCGTAATATCCGTCGACGAGCATGCCTTCCGCTAAACGATACTCACGTCCGCGTCCCGCGTGAATTATCCGATGACCTAACTCACGTTCCTTCAAAATTAACCATTGCGTGCCTTTGCGCGACTGATTATCTTTAAATCTGTATCCACCCGAAGAAATGATTCCTATTTCTCCTTCGCGCAAAAAGTTTTTCCGAAAAACTCTCATGCACGTTGAAGCGATAGTTATACATTCCTCGAATGGACACACGTTTCCCCGCTGTAAGAATATCTTTCGGAAGGCCATGCATGCTCGGCGAAGGATATCAACATCGGTGCGACAATAGTCAAGTACTTCGCGTTGGAAATCAAATATTACATTTTTTCCCGACATTTCTGCGTGCCACGCGAGAAAACGGTCGCGTTCCTCTGTTCGCATGGTTTCGGGCGCGTAATAGCGAACATCGGGACCGACATATGATTGATTATCGACAGTATTAAATAAATGCGGAAAGACACCTTTGTCACAAGTATCCGGTAACCCGAAGGCCTTCGGTAATTCTGACAAACGCATCGGCATATAATTAACACTGTCGATAAATTTCGTGCGATTCACTGTTAAGACCATAATTTTTGTACCGTTTAAAATTACTCGCGGTTCTAATCCGGAATAATTTTCTACAATGTGCCGAAGGATAAATTGCGCGTCGAACGATTTCGCGTTATGCGCTATGCAGATAATGTAAAATGAGTAAAATGTTTTGTAGGACGTGTTGCGAATTCGATAAATTGTTTTACTGGATCTTGGCGAAAAACAAATTCGCGTACTCCGCACCACTCGCATCGCACCGACAAATCATCTATCTCAGCGCACGAATCGCAAATCTGTTGCGCGACACACAGAGTCGGAACGTGAATTTTTATTTCGGTTCCCTCAAGCGATTGGTCTTGGCGTGTCTCAAAATCATAAAACACGAATGCCACTCGCCCCTTTTTGCATTTCCGCTCATCAGAGTTATTCTGCTCGCTCTCTCTCGCAAATACAGAAGAATCCCCGCCGCACTCAACAACGGGGGATCTGTCTTCGCGAGAGAGAGGCTGCATGTAACAAAGATGGTTTACGGGTTTTTGCAAACTGCAAATTTTACAAAAAGAAACGCCGCATTCGTGTTTTTTTGTCGTTTTTACAACCCGCCCGCATCCTTCGCAAAGACGAATGGTGTTACAAACGCTCGTCGGAGTTTTACCGTCATACGACTTTGTCGCCCGATGATGCTCGAAGCATGCGTTTCCGAAGAACGAACGCTTGCAAGTTTCACATCTAACGAGTTCCACGATTTCGCGTTGATCGCACGGCGGCACGTTGTTACAACGCGGACATTTATTCGAACAGCGGTGACCCCTTTCCTCGCGATACCCGATATTACATGGAATACAATACCCCCCTCTACTCCCCGAGGCTGCTTTTAAATTTAAAATTGGGCTATAATGTCGATGTTGCTCGTGATATATAATATTTAGCCGATATAAAGGTTCGCGTTCAAGAGAGGCGAGTACCGTGCTTCCGTCAAATAAGGGTCTCTCGCCGCGTCCAAAAGTAGCAGAATTATAAACAACAATAGCTATATTAGATGCGGCGAGAAAACGTTGGAAACATTCTATTTCCCGAATCCCGCAACCCTCCGATGGAACGGTGACACCAGCTCTCCTCGTCAAATCCAACGCGAGTTCGCGTTGTAACGAGGAATTCTGGTGTCTTACCACATTCCACCGTTCGTGAAGTTCCCCCGCACGCAACGTACCGCGCTCGTGATAAATTTGCGCGGTCACGAGAGAGCGGGGAAAACATAAATTATCGGCATTGGAGATTGATAAAATCGAACGTTTCGCAACGTCTTCCCGTGTGAGTTTATTTGAAACGCGTCCGCGACCTCTGGGTGCCGCGACATTGAAATTAATATTAAATGATTAAAATTTCTAACCTCCCCGCCACGTGCTTGTTCTCTATCCTCCTCTTTCACTTGTCCTCCTTCTTCCTCCTCCTTTTCCACTTGTCCTCCTTCTTCAGCCGCTGCCTCCTCCTCCTCCTCCTCCTCCTCCTCCTCCTCCTCCTCCTCCTCCTCCTCCTCCTCCTCCTCCTCCTCCTCCTCCTCCTCCTCCTCCTCCAAATTTTCTTGAACAGTAAGTCCTCCTCCACGCTGCGACTCTTCGATGTTCGCTTCTGTACAAAAGTTACAAAAATTAGAATTTTGTAGAAAATACTTTAAGTTTGCTTAGAATATTAGAATATGTTCGTATTTAATTTGATAAACATACATGTTTTTCTGAGTAACGTCTTTTATCGTCGGTTCCTTCTCACATAAAGAATAGGACTGGGAGATATTCGTATTAAAAATTCAATAATTTAAAATTAAATACGAACATAAATCGAGAAATTAATAGAAATTAAGAAAAGGAATATATACCAGGCGGTGTTTCTCTAATTTCTTCTTCGCTTTGTTCAAATTCTTCCTCACGTTCCTCCATCTCCTCTTCCTCCTCCTCCTCCTCTTCCTCCTCGTCCTCCCTCTCCTCTTCCTCTTCTTCTTCTTCCTGCTCTTCTTCTTCCCGCTCTTCTTCTTCTTCCTGCTCTTCTTCTTCTTCCTGCACTTCTTCTTCTTCCCCTTCTTCCTCGCTCCAGATTCTCTCCTCTGGGTTTATAGGGGAGTACATATGATCGTATTCTAAGAAAAATATAACGTAAATTTTTATTTTTGATATTAATATTATGACCTTTGATTAATAAAAATATTATGTACTTTAATTAATTAATATTTTTTCTCTAACAACTTACCAGGTGAAAACACATGTCGATCGGGAGTACTTACAGCCGTATCTAAAAACAGAGTTGTATTAAGATTTTCTATCTTTTATCATTTGTTTTAAAGATTATTTATTTAAAATGTAAACCTACCAGATGATAATTGAATAATTTCCGGAGGCGCCTCTTCCTCCTCCTCCTCCAATTCCTGTGTGGGTAAAATACGAGCCCTTCCTAAAAACATTTAATATTTTAATCTTAGAAAATGATAAAAATTACATATTAACATTCTTCCTGGCTAGTTTTTAGCGAAATTACTTACGTGCTGGTCCTGCTTCTGGCTCGTCCTCCGCGCGTCGTCTCCGAATCTGGGTGAGCGGATATACTATCGCCGTGGCTTTTTGACGCGCATTTCTTACTACAATTTATTATTAAAAATTAGCTAAATCGCTAGTTCGATATATGAGTTACTTTTATAAAAATAATAGAGTCACTTACCATTACGGAGGTGAGAGAGGAGATTTTGGATGTGACCACCCACATCTTCCTCCTCGTGTCCAACCGCACGTCGCGTTTCAATTACTTCTCCGGCAATCCGGAGTAAACGCTCGTCGCCAGCGAAGTAACCCAGTTGATATAGCACCCCCAATATCGTATCCGAACATTCGCACGAAAAACGTGTAAAAAGTAAATAATTGGCATCAAGCGAAACGTTGGATATTTTAAACAAAAATTTATCCGCATTTATACGGATATCCAACTTCGATGCTAACTTTATGACTTTTTTAATAATTACACTACCCATTTTTCGCGTAAAATATCACGAACACAAACTTTTAAATACCGCACGACAAAACCGTAGTAGAAACACAGAAGAGTTCAACTCGGAAATAGATTTCCAATAGCGCTAGACGCACTATTTATAGGGAAAATGTTTTCCAAAAGTGATTTATAAAAAATTATAGAATTATCTCCTAGTTTCGAGGAGAAGGTGAGAGTGAAAATGCTATTTCGGCCTAAGTAATAAATTATTTTTTCTTGAAAAATTTATATTACTTGCAGCTTGACCTTTTTTCGATTTCACTTTTTTTTTTGTTTACTAATGGCGTATAAACGGCGCCAGATATATAGCACGTCCAAATAAATAGTTATTTAAATTTTTCGGAAGGAAAGTTCTCGCTTCTTCAAACATTTAACAAATTAAACGTTAACAAATTTTAAACATTTATAAAATATTTCTTACTCGTACTTCTATTGTATATTTCGATACTTTCTTCTTCTTCTTGAAATAGTTTCTGCATTTTATGCGATGATTTTACGATGATTTTACGATTTTTAAATTTTCTCATCTAATACCCTGACACGTTCGAACGTGATCAAACCTGTAATATTCGCTTTATTCGAGAAAATTCTTTCCTTGAAAAAGAGCAACGTAAAATTATAGTTTATTCGAATGTTCAATAATTTATTTATTTAAAATTTTTCTTATCTAACATCGAAGATTCGCGTGTGTTCGAACATGATCGAATCTGTAATAATTCTGTTATTCAAGGAAAGTTTTTCCTTGAAAAAAAGCAGAGACAAAGCGAAAATACGCGTTTCTTCTAGAATCTTCTAGAATCGGTTTAACTGTATATTATTTATAAATCGTACTTTTTTATTTATTTCAAAGGAGGGGATGATGCGATATAGGTAGGTAATATACCGCTACACTGCTTCACTCGAGTAACGACATTCGAAACGTCTACTTCGAAAATATCCCTCCGAGTTTTCGTTTGTTAAAAGTGGGCATTTTGTTCAAAATTCTCTCATCGAGTAATATGGCTGGACAACAAGAAGCTGCGAATCCCACTAAATTAGAAAATATTCGCAAGATATTTAAGAACTGTGTGCAAAATGTGGAACAAAATTTGCTGCTTTCTACGACGTACCCTCTCAATACCTCTCATACGAAGAAATTACACGTGGGATTACAATTATCTAAAGAAAAGATCTTCGAGCCTGTCGTTAAATTGAGTGGTAATTCTGCAGAAGGAATCAGCTTTGATGCGGACACGTGGCAGCAATTTCAAGACAGTATTCGGTACATGAACGCATACTTTAACGGAAGCAGCAAAAGCAAAGTAAATCCCATCACATTTGCAAACATATTCATCAACTTCACCTCTGCCTACGGTGCGAAAGCTGTATTGGTGACGTATAAGGAAAATGAAAATTTTCCTAAAGAAAACAATACCGGAAATACGCAAGCAGACTCGAAAACGGCGGAACAACCTCCGTCGAAAAAAAGGAAAACTTATTCCGTTGCAGTTGTAATGCAACAAGCTACTTTTCAAGGGATGGAGAATATCGTCAAATGTGTCGATGCTCGTATAAACCATCTAGCATCCGTCGTCGATACTGTTAACGAGTGTGCTCGTTATTTGATCAAGGAGGTAGAACTATGTCTACCTAACAATTACATCGACGCCGATATCATCAAACTCACCGTCCGAGGCAACCAAAAGGATATCGAGCTTGCTGTGAGAACGCAAATAAATAACTTACCATTTTTGGATACATATTTTGATATTGTATTTTTAGAATTAATTACATTAAAATTTAATGAAATTACTACTATAATTTTATTGAATCGTGAATTATAATTTTTGTATAATATTCGTATATTTAATTTTGTAACAAGAAGAATAACTCTGTAACAAAATATATTCATATATGCGAAAAATAAATTCGACTTATACTTGGTAACATAAATTCAAATTTACGTCGTTTCTTTATCTCTCCCTTTATCCTAAATTTTTCACAACTCTTCCTTTTTGAAAGTCATTTACACGGGCCTGCGCGAGCGTGTTTTTCTATTGTCTTCTAGTACCTCTATGCTTTCCTGACCCACACGTTTCTCTCTCTCTCTCCCTTCAGTATGCCTGCATAGTTATCGGCACATCGAAAGAAAATTTTTTCAGCCCGCGTGTTTGTGGATAGGATAAAATCCTCGTATAACTCTAAGTTCGTCGTCGTCGTCGTCATCAGAAACCTTTAGTTTGAACCTGTCCGTTCCTGTTTTCCTCCAGCCAAATACCGTACGAGCTGGTAAATAATAGTTATTACACACCGAAAATCGCATGTCTTCAAAAACCTATATCCACTCGTAATCTATATTGCCCCCATACAAAAAATTCACCGCCTATGAGACGCCTAAAAATCTTCCGCCCTAAGAAAAACATGATTCTTCATATCCCGTATACAACCAATAAAATTCCACAAAAAATCGGTTTTCTTCTCTTCGCTCCATCCCACGCGAACAAAAAATCGCATTCCATTCTCGACAAGTATATTCCTCTTACAGACCCGACATATTTCTTTTTGCAGTCGCCATTTTGTTTTCGGACTCCGATCGGTCCCAGACGCTTTCTCACCCTTCCCCTACCTCGTCTAGCATTTCGACAACCAATCGCACACATGGGGTACTATGGGTAGAGCCAATCACGCGTCTGGCAGCTACGGAGCCAACCAATCAGAACGCTCCCACTAATTACCTAATTATCATCTCCGATCCCCACCGACCAATCAGAACGCTCCATTTCCACGCGACTGCCAATTTTCGGCCACGCCCCTGGCGCCAGTGGGAAAGTGGTGGGGGTTTGTTTTGACGCGCCATAGTGCCCCACTTACTACTAACGATGTTTATTTAACTAAGAGTGGTGCGATGGAATGCACCGAATCGTCGCGTTAAATGTTCGTGGCCGTAGACGGGCGAGGCGGCGATCGGCGCGCGGATAATGCGTAAATACAAAATAAGAGATCGCTCGGGCGGTCGGCGCGATACTGATCGCGGTGCGCAGTTCGGTGGCGCGGGGCGCGCGCGGCGGCGGCGGTGTCGCACGTGTTCGTCGCGGGCCTTTAAATCGGCGATTTAAACGTGCACGCGTGTCGCGGGTATTGTCGCGAGGGTGGATATTTCGCGAGGTCGGCGGATCGTTGAGATCGGAGAACGGGTGTGCCCGTTCCCTGCCGAGAGTGCTCGGCTGATGGGGGGTGTGCCCCTCGTCTGTTTGCGTGAACGCCGAGTGAACTCGGCCAGCCGGGGAGAGCCCCAGCTGTGTGCGGAGAAGAAGGTGGCGGTGCCGAGTGTACTCGGCCGACCAGGGAGTACCCTGGTGCTCGGAGAGGTAGTATCGGGGAGAACCCCAGTACTCGGCGGTGAAATCTCGGAACGGCAGAGTCGGGTCGAGCGAACTCGACGCGCTGGGGAGATCCCAGCAACTCTCGGCTTGCCGTGCGAGCTACGGAGACGGCTTTTGGCCAGGCCAAGCGAACTTGGCGCGTTGGGGAGAGCCCCAACAATCTCAGGCTTGCTGCCGGTTTCGGAAGATCGTTTCCTCGAGGCGAGCTCTCGGAAACGAACTAGGAACAGGAGTAAACGGAGAGTGAGAGATTTCCTGTGGAGAGCGATGCCTTTTTATATCCGAGATCGACCTCGGTATTTTCGGTCGGATCGGTCGGATTGGTCGATCTCGGGGTTAGCATCCCTCTCCCCAGGAGCGGAAAAAAAGGATCGGGGGATGATTGGTTTTTTGGGTAGGGAAGGAATTCGGTGGGAAGGTAGCGGCGCGGTGCGGGGTGGTTGCGCGCTTGTGGACGCGACGCTTGGCGCGGTGCGGGGAAATACCACGAAAACATACGTGTTTTCGGGGTATTCTCCGACGCTTTCGGAGTTCGCGTGTATAAGAAATTAAAAAAGGAGGCATTGCTGCCTCTTTGCGGCCACTGCCGCACTCCGCCTGATGTTCGGCGGTCCCCGACGGATGGTCGGTCGGGGGAAATCCGGAGGAGGAACGGAGCGGAAGGATGCGCTCCGTTACAGTTTGATTAACCAATCCGAACAAAATTCATTAAACATCAGCCTAGTTTTCTTCTTCTTAATTGGTTACATTTTAATCTAGTCACAATCTCAATTTCCAGTATGAAACGGCTTTAAGGTTATATCAAACTAGTGGTTGCACGGCTACGGCTGCTGATTGATGATTTCATTTCAGCTAATCACAATGTAGCAGGCCCTAGTTACAGACAACGTGATTGGTAATAGTAAAATTGTCAATCGACAAAAGTAGCAGCGCAATCGTCTGATATGGCCTTTAGCTTCTTTAAATACATGATCCAAAGATAGAATATAAATAGTAAAGACTCATGGTACTAACATCCTGTTGTTATGACGTATTTTCTAAACTCTGCAGATCTTTGCACCTTAAAACAATCACTATTTTTCTATCACTATTTTTATCATTTGTTCGAAATTCTTCGTTTTTATAATAAATTGCATATATTCGATACTGTACTGTCGAAAAGCAACCGCAAAGAATTTATAACGATTTGATAAGAACAATAATTTATTATATGGTAGTACATAAAATGTGAGAAAGTATATCATACAACAACGTTTGCAAGTCAAAAATGCTTAATACAATATGATATGATTTCATGTGTGTTTTCTGGTATCCTTGAATGACATATCTATGAAAACATTATTTGGATGTACCAATATGTAAAATTCTTATACTATATGCTATACTATATGCGGTTACAATTTTTTCCGCGTTATTTGAGATATGCAATTCTATTCTGCGAAACACATATGCGTTGTAGGTATAATTGTTAACCTCTTTATATTTGATACTTTTATCCAGACTATTTTGAAATTTGATGTGTATTTATGCATGTGTATACATAGATATCTATCCGGTATCATACTGGGGATTGAGATTAAGATTAGATTGAAATTATCCAATCAGAAAAAAAGAAAACCTGTTTAGTGAACCTTGTTCTGATCGGACAAATTCACTTATCTAAATCTCAGTCTGTAGTTTGATACCGGCTTAATTGAGTGTATTATTTCGTATATAAAAAATTTTAATATATATAAAAATACTAAATATTATACCATGCATGCTGTTACGTTATTTTCATCAATATTTCAGAAATAGAATATCATTCTGCAATATAGAGTTCCAACATATAGAGTAAACACAATCAATGTTATTATAACAAAGAACATACATGATAATCTTTTAATATTATATTATATAATATAATTTTGCCTTGCAAATGTTGCTATGATATATTTTCGAACATCCGATTTACTATCAAATAGTAAATTATCGATCTTATCTAATCACTGTACATTCTTCAGGGTTACATTTCAACAAGACAGTATTGAATATAGTATGGAACAACAAGACAGTATTGAATATAGTGAATATAGTATGGAACTTATTATAAAAGTAGAATATAGTATGGAACTTATTATAAAAGCGAAGAATTTACAACGACCTGATAAGGTTAATAACAATTTTATTTATATAAGATGAAAAAACATAGAATATTATTTTGCAAACTAGATATTCATGTAACATATGTTAATGAATTCCATATTTGAAATGATACTGATAAAAATAATGGGACACAGCGTGCATGGTAAAATATTAAGTATGTTTATACACAGTAAAATTCTTTATGTATTGAATAATTTTATACTCTATTAGTTTTTTCATATGTGTTTCATTTAAAATTGAATGTACGTAGTAAATACGTCATAGACGGTCTGCATCTTTGCCTCGCCATAATATGACATATTTTCTAACCTTTCTAGATTTTTCATCTTATGATAAATTGTTATTGACTTTATCAGATTGTTGCTAATTCTTCGCTTTTATAATAAGATGCATGTATTCAATACTGTCCTATTAAAATGTACCCATGTAGATCTTATAGTGATTAGATAACATCGATAATTTACCATCTGATAGTAAATCGGATGTTAGAAACTATATCACAACAAGGTTTGCAAGGCAAAAATGCTTATATAAAATATAAAAAGTTATCATGTGCGTTTTTTTGAAATCCTTGTATAACCTGCCTATGGTAACATTGATTGTGTGTACCCTGTATATTGAGGACCGTATATACAAATTTTTTACGTTGCACCATGTACGTTGCTACAATTCCTTCAACATTAGTTGAGATATAAAATTCTCTTCTGCAGAACACATATGCATTGTATATGTGATTATTAACTTTCTTGTATTTACTTTTATCAAGGTTACTTTAAATATAAGTTTGATGTGTGTTTATATATATGTATACACATGCGTTACATGAATATGTAGTTTGCAAAATAACATTCTATATTTGAAATGATACTGACAAAAATCGTGGGACACAGCGTGCATAGTAAAATATTAAGTATGTTTATACAGAGTAGAATTCTTTATGTACTGAATAATTTTATATTCTATTAGTAGAACTAAGAGTTGGGGATTAACAGCTTATCAACAGCTTTATTATATTTATTTATATTAGTTTTTTGCATTCTGTAGAATCGTTTAATACACATTCTAGGTCACAATAAAAAAAAATTGACAATATAGTAAAATTAAATTTGCAATCATAGTTCTGTTGCTGTAAAAGTAATATAAGTTTTTATAAACTTTCCTATAAATATAATTAATATTTATATTTGATTGATAATATTTGATAGATAACACATTATCTGATTTGATTTTTAACAAATTTTAGATTTTTTGACAATTTTAAAAATTTATTCTATAATCTTAACGTTAAACGAAAATAAATAGTTTCCAACGTATACATTGACAATAATTGTTGAAATATACAATAGACTAGTAAATGTTTGCCGACAATTGTAGAAATAGCCGAAAGTTGTTAAAGTATTATCAGTTTATAATAAAAATTCTTGTCATAGTTGATTAACGAGTTGAGATACATGTTAAGAGATAAGTAATACTAGATAAATAAGATTAAATTTATATATAATAAAATGCAAATAATTTTAACAAAATTATCCAAATATTATTAAAAAAAAGAAAGTTTAATCAAAAATTCTCAATCCATTTTATTTCTTATTTGTAAGTATATTGTCCTTATATTTTCTAAACTTCGATAATAGTAATAGTATTAATGTCTTAAGACAAGTATTAACCTAATTTTAACGCAAAAAATACATATTGATAATGTCCCTAATTGAACATTATATATCTGCAAATGTATAAATGTACAGAGTCCCCAAAAGTAACAATTCCTTATACATTTAATATAAATGTATACAAACGAAAAAGTCATACTATGTATATTTCAGAAAACGATTTCGCATAGATGTATACTAAAAAAACAGTGTGTTAGTGAATGTCTCCGAAAACTACAATTAACATATATATATATATATATATATACATATAGGTTTTTTTATTCATCGATCATTTGCATTATGTGCGAATACAATTTTTATAGAGCAAACAAAGTTACGCATAATGCGATTAATAAATCGATGAATTAAAAAACTCATTCATGTCTGTTCTTATATCTAAAATTGTCTTAAATAAACTTATACAACCATCTCATTGGTTGAAATCTTAAATATAAGAATTGATTAGGAATATCAGCAATAATTTAAAAATAGATTGAATTGATTGAAATGAAGATTTAAATCTTACTGTAAATCCTACAACACTCTCTCTTTTTCTTTCTAGATTAAGTAATAATTTATAATAATTTTTAATTTCTTTTACTTTATACATTTAATATTTAATCTGTACATTTAAATAATATTAATAAGATGATTCTCGGTATTAAATATGAAATAATAGAAAGGCAAATGAGAATCAGCGCTGTTTGCAGTGCGCAATTTACATTCTTTTTTACAAATTGAAAAATGTGACATACGTTTCGATTCTAGTTTGAGTCATCCTCAGTGTATACAAAAATGAATATAAAAATAAAAATAATTATAAAAATAAAGATAAGATGCCGTGCTCATCCGACGTGCTCACTAATGTTGATTTCGTTGACTCGAATTATGATCGTCATCCTTAAAGAGATAGAGCAGTGTTTGTCAATTATCGGATGGACACGGCTCACATATCGAACAAAGCACGCGCAGGAGTGCACGGTTCGTACACACCGACAGCGCGTCCGTGTGCCTCGAACTCAAGGCAGTGACTGAACGCGGTGGTTCTACGAGTCAACAGCTTGTTGTCAAAACAAAGCCGAGGTTACAGCCTGCTCAAGACCGAAATGTATGCGTGGTGTAAGAATTCAGTATGAGACTGTGAATTCAAGCAATTATTCTGTTTCTTAATATAAAGCATCTCTGAGATTAGTCGTTTCTGCAAGTTACGTTCACAGTCTAACACTTTCACACCATCACAGACAAATTCATGATTATAATCTATGTTTGGTAATGACTGAATGTGTGTTCATGTTCCTACGTATATGACTCTGGTGTTCATGCAGTCCCGTTTTTAATTGTCTCATTGTTTGTCCGACATAGCACGCATCACAGTTGCCGCAGCAGATCTTGTACACTACATTCCTTTTTGGAACGTGCTGGTAGAACGTCCTTATAAACCCTGATCATGCTTCTCAACTTGTTCATATTGAAGTACGCGGATTTTGCGTTAAAATCATCAACAATTTTTTTGAGTTTAGTCGCAATCTCCGGAACAAAGGGTAAAGTGAACCATTTTGTTCCTTATGATTGTGTTGTTGCATTCGACATTCTTGTTTTATTTTCTTGTTTGAATAACATTTTTAATCTCGAATGGATGTTATCAAAGATAAAACTGAAAAGATAATTATTCAATATCAAAATCGTAATCACTAAATTCAAATTTTTTTAGTGGTGTTTTGGGTGGGACAATGAGAACGCTCTATCGACGAGTCCAGCAATAGTGCCTCTTTTTTGGGCGAGAGGGTGCTGGGAGTGAAAAATGAGGTATCTTCCCGAGAATGTGGGTTTGTGAAACTAATCAATCTCGATGTTCTTATTAACAATTTTTAAGGTCAAGTCGAGAAAATTCAACTCGCTCTCCCCCACTTCAGCAGTAAATTGCAATCTGGGGAAGTACGAGTTGAACCCTCCAAGCATCTCGTCAATCAATCGGGAAGGAATGGCCATTGCAATATCATCAACATATCTATAGAAAAAAGGCAAATGCGCCTTAACAAGCATGCTCTCCTCCAAATCTCTTAATACTAAATCGACTATGATCAGAAACAATGGGGAACCCATGGGTATTCCAAAGGTTTGCTTATAGATTACATTGTCAAATGTAAAAAAGGTAGAATTTAGGACAAATGAGACTGCATTTAAAATTTCATCTTTAGGGATGTCGCAATTATTCGAGATGTCTCCTCAGCACTTTGCAATACTGTCGATTGATAGATCGATAGGAACATTGGTGAACAAAGAGACTGCATCGAAAGACACAAGTGTATGGTCATCATTCAATTGTATGTCAGACAGCTCATTGGCAAGTTTAAAACTATTTTCTACATGTCGAAAGCTTTGGGATACTTCTTGACAGTTTATTCAAGAAGGATGCCAAGTTGTAGAGGACTATCAATCGACGAGACAGTAATTCGGAGGGGACATCCCTTTTTATGTATTTTTGGGAGCTCGTAAGTTCTGGGGAGAATCCCATCAGTACAGTAGAGGTACTTATACAAAGTGTTGGAAGTGTAATTAGAATTTTTTCAGGTTTTGAGAATATCCCGCAACTTGCCAGTAATAACTCTCGTAGGGTCTTTCGTGATCACGCTATAAGTCTCAGTATCGTGTAACATATCTTTCATTTTCATAAAATAGTTATTCTTATCTAATGCGACGGTGACATTTCCTTTATCTGCTCGGGTGAATATGATATCAGGATGATTGCGTGTGAATTGTTGTGTGGATTTTAGTAATAAGGATAATATGGTGTTAATGTTGGTTTTTTTGGAGGGAGAGTGTGGAGAGATTGTTGATGATAGGCAATAGCCTATTCCTCAAGTTCAAGCGCGCTTCGGAAAGAAACTTTTGGATATTATTTTCGACATTTTTGATGAACTCAAAGATAGTTTTTTTCAAGCTGTACGAGGGTAATGCGAAATTTTCGCTAAGTTGAAGCAAACGCTGGACTTCTTGAGGGATATAGGCGTTGGACAAATTGAGAAATCACCCTTCTCTCAAAGCATGAAGAGAAAGTGGGGAAGTATCTTTAAGATAGAAGAGAGGGTTAAGGGAGACATAATCTAAGGTTTCAGAGGGTAGGTGTGATATCGATGAGAGTAAGAAGGAGGCAGGAGATTGTGAGGAAGTTGCAGAAGAAGTGGGGAAAAATGAGCAGAAATATTTAACCAGTCTGATGTTTCTAACTTCCTGTTCTTCTTGTTTTTTAATTAACCATTCAGTTTTTTGGTATAGTTTATCATTTAATTGTGTATGAAATTGAGAGACTTATTCTGCGTGATGAAAAAATTATGGCATATGTTTCTAGAAATGTGTTGCGAAATCTTCCTCTTCAACCGGAACTTCAGTTTGGGACCGTGTTACGGTTAAGTAAGCATCTTTTAATTCGGCCCTGAGCACCCTATTAATGAGTTTATCTTTCATTTGTTTAAACTGCTTTGCGTATGCTCGTATGATGGTTCAAAGTTAAGTTAAGGTTCCGAAAAGGAACTAAATGTGGTGTAATATGAAATTCTAAACAACTCTTAATAAATAACGCAAAACGCAACGGTTTAATGCAAAACCCGTGTACTTCAGTATGAACAAGTTGAGAGGCATGATCATAAGAATGCTCTACCAGCACATTCCAAAAGGAATGTAGTGTACAAGATCTGCTGCGGCAACTGTGATGCGTGCTATGTCGGACAAACAATGAGACAATTAAAAACGAGACTGCATGAACACCAGAGTCATATACGTAGGAACACACATTCAGTCATTACCGAACATAGATTAGATTACAATCATGAATTTGACTGAGACAGTGTGAAAGTGTTAGACTGTGAATGTAACTGACAGAAACGACTCAGAGATGCTTTATATTAAGAAATAGAATAATTGCTTGAATTCACAATCTGATACTGAATTCTTACTACGCATAGATTTCGGTCTTGAGCAGGCTGTAACCTCGGCTTTGTTTTGACAACAAGCTGTTGATTCGTAGAATCACCGCGTTCAGTCACTGCCTTGAGCTCGAGGCACACGGACACGCTGTCGGTGTGCTACTCGGTACGAATCGTGCTGCACTCCTACGCGTGCTTTGTTCGATATGTATGAGCCGTGTCCATCCGATAATTGACAATCCTTAAAGACTGCTCTATCTCTTTAAGGATGACGATCATAATTCGAGTCAACAAAATCAACATTAGTGAGCACGTCGGATGAGCGTAGATGAGCATGACATCTTATCTTTATTTTTATAATTCTTTTTATTTTTATATTCATTTTTATATACACTGAGGATGACTCAAACTAGAGTCAAAACGTATGTCACATTTTTCAATCTGTAAAAAAGAATGTAAATTGCGCACTGCAAACAACGCTGATTCTTATTTGCCTTTCTATTATTTCATATTTAAATAATAATATTATTTATAAATGAAACATTTTATAATAAATTTAATATTTAATATAAATTCGTTAAGGCGGTGTCCAGGTTTTTTCAAATTCATTAAAATAAGAGCAAAAAAGCCGTAAGTCGGATCTTATTGCTGAGATATGTGTTTATTCAAAAAAGTTTTTAATCAAACGTTTAGACTTTTTATTTATGTCATCCTCAGTGATCTGATGAATACAAAATCATATTGAAGTACAATTAATAAGTAAGCGATGTATCAGGGCAATAAGTTCTTTTTTTATGAAAAAGTAGTTTTTGGTTTTAATTATCAATGTGTGTAGTAGGTAGTGCATCGTTGTCAAGTTGGAAATATAAAATATATATATATAGAGAGCAACTTGATAGCGAAATAGCAGCAATTAATGCAATTGTATCTATATAGGCATCTATTATAGTTCATGATTGAAAAGCGAAGATCAATTACTATGGAACAATGGGGTAAAAATATATATTTATAAATCTAAAAGACCTACTAACGCTATCTTGGATTGATATCAGAAGTAGAAAAACAATAATTTTTTTGCAATATATGCTGTATAATCTTCATGAATTTTTTTTCTACATATATGTATAATGGATTTGACATTATCAAATAGACACATGAAGAATTCTATATGTATAATAATCTTTCATCGGATCCATCCTTATTTACTAGTAATGGCGATTATCAATTTAATATTTGTCATCTTATGAGCGACAAAATTCAATAAGTTACATACATATGTTTCTTCTATTCTTTTTTATTGGTTATTTTCACTTCCATTATGTGTGCAGAAATAATTGGCAAAAGTTTAAACCATATACTAATGTTCTATGATTGCACTATATTTTGAATAATATGATTATGGCGATAAGATACAAAAAAAGAATTTAAGGCTCGGTTGTCTCTCTGTAGCCATATTTAATTATGACATCAGAGGCGAGAAATGTTGTTGGACAGATATCTTTCTAGTATTTTTTACAAATCTTAAGAATACAAAAATATCATGTTTTTAAGGGAAAAGTACAAGACAAAGCTATACGACGCAAGAAACTTTTTACATGTCATTTCTTGCTTCTTACGTCACACAACTCATATCGCGCCGCGAGAGAACCGAGCCTTAAAAATCCATAAAAATGCCATCAAATTAAAAAAATTGAAAGATATAATTTTAAATTCTGACAGTGCATCGATTCGTATGTTTGAAAAAAATTTAATTTCGAGAAAAGCGCAATTGAAACTTCAGATTAAGTTCTTACTAAAAAAAATTACTATTTTTAAACTTACATAGAATCATCTATTCCAAGCTCATAAAGTAAACCTTCTGCTGCAAGAGCTGTCTCCAAAATATCAATTTACATTTCAATTTTACACAGAAAGGACCGTTTTGTCTCGGCAGTTACGGTGCGCTATCTGCGCTAAGTACTTGTGCAGCATACTCTTCTCGTATTATATCTCTGATAATTTTAATTCAAATCACTTCAAACTTTCAGAAAATATTCTTTAGATGGTATAGTTTACGAAAATAAATACTTTCAAAAATCGATTTTTTTTTACTTATACATCTGGATATAACCCCTTAAATATAAAATAGCAATGTGTTTTAATAGAAATATAATTAAGAAATAATGATAAAAATTATAACTCTTTTTATATAAGTGCTTTATATATAAGTATTATAAGTACTTTTTATATAAGTATATAAATTTGTTACTTTGAAAAATCAAAAGATTGATAAAGTTTCATCACGATGCGAAAATTAGTTGTTATGTATAACTTAAGTTTTTATTAAGTGCACAAACGAAATGAGTGGTAGTACAAATTAAATAAAGTTTTTCTTTACAGAACCACTAATTTTTGCATCGCAATAAAAGTTTACATAAATAATATTGAATACGTGCAGACCCTCATGAGACGGGCCGGGGGATACTCCAGCTCCGTACAAATCGACCAACTGTATGAAAATCTCCACCCGGATTATAAATTATATATCCAATGATGTCCGCACCCTCTACGACTTGCAACAACGCGCCGTAGAATATGAGGAGATCCAAAAATAGCGACAAAAAACACATGTAGAAATCGAGAAAACCGCGCCGTAGCATCACATACAATTCAAAAGCGTATTGCTGGCATTGCAAGCAACGCGGGCACACTCGTTTTGAGTGTACTCCGTCGTACTCCGCGCTGATTCTGCTCACAGTGCGGCAAGAATGGAGTCTATATACAAGATTGCTATCCGCCACCGGGAATTCGCGGCCGTATCCCGGTCCTCCACCTGAATTATTTACCGCGACCGCATCTAACCATTTATATCAATACGGCACCGATACAAGCCTTACTAGATACCGATTCCGAAATATCGTTCGTTAACGTTGCGACAACATGAATTGTCTGAAAACTAAAATTCACGCCGAACTGCCAGACTCAGGTACTACGGTTGACGAATGAGCAATCCGTGAAAACACAAGGAACGATACTGATTCCCGTGAAAATCGGAGCACAAACACCGGTGGTGACACCGGTTTTACTTCTTGCCATCACTCCACAGTGACATGCTGATCGGAGTCGACTTCTGGATCACCACATTATTATCCGATCGCCGATGCATGAAACCGTCGCCGAAATTGCTTCGACAACATACCGCAGTCATACCGGACGAACGTTTACGCAAATTTCTTCGAAGAGAACTCGCGGCGTTCGAAAATATCAAAGGACATCGATCGAATAAAACATAAAATCCGAATATACCGTCCCGATTAAACAAAAATATCAGTTCTGCAACCCGATTATGCAAGAAATCATTAATAAAGAGATGGACGAAATGATCGCAAACAAAATCATCGAGCCATCACACAGCGCTTAGAGTTCTCCCGTCGTTATTGTCCGGAAAAAGAATGGAAAGCTGCGATTTTGCATCGACTTCCGCCGAATAAATGACGTAACTGCCCGCGACGCATATCCGTTACCCCAGGTATTCGCAATGCTCGACAAACTTCGCTCGATATTTTTCAACCCTCGGCTTGAAGAATGGCTATTGGCAAGTACCGTTCACGTCCGAAAGCCGAGAGATCACCGCGTTTACCGTACCAGGCCAAGACCTTATGCAATTTCGCGTAATGCCGTTTGGATTACATTCCGTGTCCGCAACGATTGCTAGATTTAATCATCGCGCTAGAGCTAGAATCGCACGCTTTTGTTTACTTGGACGACATTGTCGTTGCAACACGAACGTTCGATGAATATATCGAAATGCTGTCCAATGTATTCCGTCGATTACGCGATGCACCGCTACGAATTAACCCCAAGAAATGCTGATTTTGCACCAATCAAATTAAATACCTCGGCCATATCGTCGATCGCGACATGCTGCGTACTAATTCCGAAAAGACGAGCGCCGGAATTGGCCGACTCCGATTACGGTTAAGCACGTCTGGCAATTCTTGGGAATGATATCGCCGTGGTATTTATAAAAGATTTTGCTATCGTAGCCGTCCCGCTCTAACGCGGAAAAACGTACGCTGGATCTGGAATGCAGAAACGGACAAAGTATTTACAGCGTTAAAAATGCAACTAACATCCGCACCGATACTTGCATGTCCAGATTTTAACCGGCAATTCTCGCTACAAACCGACGCCAGCACGCACGGCTTTGGCGCCGCACCTACCCTATTTACGCAAAACTTCCCTGAGGGCGAGCGCGTTATTGCCTATGCGAGTCGCACGTTAAACGGAGTTGAGCGCAATTACAGTGTGAACGAGCTTGAATGCTTGGCTGTCGTATGGGACATCCGAATGCATGAGTACCTCAAAGATACCACTTCACCATCGTGACCGACCATCAGGCTCTCCGCTGACTGCAGAAACTAGATTCGCCCACCGGACAATTAGGACAATGGTCGTTGGAATTGCAGCAATACAATTTCGAAATTAAATATCGAAGGGAAATTTTGAATAAAGTCGCCGATCTCTTCTCGCGCCAGCCCGAGCTCGCCGCCGTCACGCAATCAATCTGCCGCTGGTACCACCGAAACAGGTAGAATCCGCACAGCACATCGCATCGATTATATTATACGCGAGAATAAATTGTATCGTCACATATTACACAGCTTAAACTTCCGCAAAAAACACCCGCCGCCGAACAATAAAGAATTTGCGTACCGTCCGACCAACGCGCCGAGATTATGCAACAATACCACGACGCTCCGACCGCCAGTTATCTGGGCATCGCGAAAACGATAGCGCGAATTATACTATTGGCCAGGAATGTTCCGGGAAATCGCACGCTACGTGCGCGTGTAAAAACTGTATCGTGCACAAAGCCAAACAGCAGCGACCGCCCAGATTGCATCACGCCACCGACGTAAAACGACTCTGACAACAAGTGATAATAAATCTCGGTAGGGCCGCTACCTCAATCAAGTAATGGTTACACGTGACTATTTAACATACAGGATCGTTTTATGAAGAGGATGAAAATGCGACCGTTATGCAAAACCACCGCCGAGGTCGTCAAAGAGCTTCACAGAAGCCATCATTTACCGCCACAGGTTGCCCAGAAGAAGTGTTAGCAGACGCAATTACGGGACGCAATTACGTTCGGAAAAGCTGCAGCGAATGTTAGCAAGCTTAGGAATCCGTAAGAAATTCACACCGGCATATACACCACAACCCTGTGGAACGCACTAACTGCACGGTGAAGACGATTACACAATATGTCGACAAAAATTATTGTCGATGAGACGAGCATATAAACGAACTACAATTCGCTTACAATACCGCCGTAGACGCCACGGGTTATACGCCGGCCTATTTAAACGGCCGAACTAGTTATATGACCGCCACGGAACCCGACTGAACGACCGCCGCCGCACATCCTGAGACAACAAATCACCACCTCTAGGAGGTGGTGCACATAAATAACTTAGTCAGAGCCTTTCAATGGCAGACCCACCATTACAATTTTAGATATTGAGATTAGAAATCAAAGATCGGCAAGAAAGTGTGAAAAAGAACGCACTTCTTATCCAAGAAAACCGATGCGTTCAATGCTAAATTAGCACCACGCTACGAAGGACCGTATGAGGTGCGAAATATAATATCACCCGTAATTATGGATTTGAAAGATCATGAAGACGCTGGCATCGGCATATATAATATATGTGCGTAATTTGCGCCCCACTCCAACTGAGTACACGCGCACTGACTCCGAAATTAGGGGGAAGAAAACAAAGAGACTAGAACGACTGCTAGAAAACAATTTGGAAAAGAAACCAACCACTTTTCTTTGCGACACCGTCGAGGATGGAGAAGCAATTGAAAGAGTTCGAGGAGATTTTGACAGAATATACCAACGCAGAATACGATCTCGAAAATTTTGAGATCAGGGAAGAATGGGTTTGCCACGACCACCCACTCCAGCCCACTACAGCAATGATCGCCACCACTACGACCGTCGCAAAACTGACCACTAACCGCCCGGAACAACCGCTGAACCACTACCGCACAATGCCGGCATTCGGCATCCGAATACAAAGGTCCGACCAATAGCAGCAATAGAAGATGCAAGCGCTGCTGACACTGTCGCCTTTACGCCGCTGCAGCCACGGAAGCGCCCAGCAACCAAACCGACGCTGCAGCCCGAACGGATCGTGGGATCCGAGCCGCCGCCACCAATCCCCTAGAGATAGTACTCGGGGTCATCATTGACATGCCTTATTTTGCCGCGCACATCAGCCGCCGTTACAGGGCCCGCCACAGCAACGAGCGATGGCTCATTCGGCCATTTCATTTCAACCACAACGGCAAGCCGCGAATGAGCCACCGAAAGGATTGAAATGTGCCTCGAATTCAGGCACTCAAAAGGGGTGGGGAATGTAATGATGCACCCCGTCGCATTGTTCCGTTCGACCTTCCATTCTGCGGACGAAAGATGACCGACTACCCATCAGCTCAAAAGCGCAAAAGCGCTAATAAACTTTTTAATTATTTCAATAATAATTATGGCTTACGGACCGTACGGGGAATCTGCGCTATCTGCGGAACGCGACGCGGCGAAGATACCCGAACGCGCTCGAAGAAGCTCGAACGCGATACTTCAAATTCTATCGAAGTAATAAACAATATTATTTATTAATTATTTTGTCGTGAATTATTACAGTAAAATAATACCCTCGGATCGATCCGAAATACTCCGAAATCAACCGAATTATCGGTGGGATATAAAAAGCCCGATCTGACCTTAGAAGACAGATTCTCGGAATCATCCGCTGGGCTCGCTCTAGTGAACTGGGACTGTGATCCCGACAAAGAATCCGCCGAGAAGATGTTGCGAGTACGCAGCCCCAGCCAGAAGTTACTGGCCGAAGTTGATCTTTGTCTTCTACCCGATCCGCCGAATCCGCTTGCGGAGACACTCGAGGTATTTGTTGCCTCAGCCAAAAGTTACTGGTGCCGGTCAAAGCATCCCCTCCGTTATCCGAATTAAACGCAACATACGGCAAATCATCACGCCAGGTGTGTTTCTGGCCGTTGTGCCCTGTGGCTGAACACGCCGATCCTCGCCGCCGTGAATGGCCTCCGCCTTCCTTGCTTCCGGGAATCAACCCGCGGTCCGCGCCCGCAACGAATCGCTACTACATTTGCGTTGCTCCGATCGTCTCCCACGACCGCTGTAAATATCCGCGTCCACTATCGCATCCGCACCGCTCCTCAACCGCGCCCATCATAAATATCTATATTCGCGTCCACTATCGCATCCGCGCCGATCCTCAACCGCGCCCATTATAAATATCTATATCCGCGTCCATGCCGCTGTAAATTTCCGCGTCCGCGCCGCTGTAAGTTTCCGCGTTCGCGCCACTGTAAATAACCACGCCATCTGTTAATTACTTATCGCTGTACATAATCACGTCCACTCCATTGTATGATAACTGCACCGTTTTTTTAATAAATTGTAAAATACGCTGCGATCGTTGCCATCACGATTGGCCATATTAATTTGTCATTTAAAATCCCTTACTGAATAAATAACTGATAATCAAGGATAATTTTTTTCGTCTTGCCGTCTTTTCACTCCGAACCCAGACAAACCGACGAACGTATCCACGTACTTATAAAAACTTCGCAAATTACGAACCGGCGAAAGGCGGACCATTTTACACTGTATATTTTTAGCTTAAAACTACGCGCAGTGAGAAAAAAAGAATTTTTCCAAATATGTAATTATATCAAATATTAACTATCAAGTTACGCTATTTCATTTTTTAGCTATAATAAATTGTATTTATCATTGTTTCTTTTCGTTTTATTTGGAGATGTCTCAAAGATCTCTTTGAATTAATATTAGATGTAACAGTACGTCCCTGCGCGGTCGGATAATGTTCGGTACAGATGCGGGGACGTGGCTCAGGAGCTCGGAAATGCTCGTCGGATGCCGGGTTCGGAAAAAAAATTGCAGACGTCTGGGATGAATTTATAATAAAGTAATTAGATTTATTCTAATTTAAAAGTTGGTAGTTTAGTGAATACAATGTGTCTCTCGCAGCGCAACATCGTTCGGATAGGTTTTGATAATATTCGCTGAATTTGAGATTGCCGTAGCACGATCAAATAATGAATGCGACGAAGTATATTCGCGTGATAGTGCGCGGGTCGGATACGCGGCGCGTTGCTAGGCAATCGAGCCCGTGTGTTGCCAAGCGTTCGGACGCATGAGTTGCTAAGCAATCGTAGACGCTTTCGCGACACCTGTTGTCGTGTATATCGAAGGAAAAGTCCGAGAACACTCCGACTTTTAATGGACAGGAATACAGAAATATTGCGCCCGATATTCCGTAGAAAAAAAGTCCGAGAATGCTCCGATTTTCCGGATGAGAAGGAAACAAGAATATCGCGAGTGCTCGATATTCCGTAGAAGAAAAGTCCGAGAACGCTCCGACTTTCCAGATGAGAAGGAAACAAGGATACTGAGAACGCTCGGTATCCTGTGGAAGAAAAACCTGAGAACATTCCGATTTTTCGTGAAAAGATAGAACGTGAATACTGAAAATGCTTGGTATTCGGTGCGAGAAGATTGTTCGGATCGAATCGAAATGATTTCGGAAGCGGACGGATCGGATGACCGGACAGGTATGGTTATTTTCTGCAAAAATCGTCGTTTATATTATATATATTTTGTGCTGACGCGTCAGCATGCGATTTGTTAACATAATTTAAAAACAGCTGATCTGTCACACCGTCGATGCGTGACAGACCGCGCGAATATTCTTCAGTCGAGGATGTTCGGCGGCTCTGGAAGACGCGGTCTGCATAGCGCGCGCTAGTAACGGAGCTTTCACGGATGCTCGACCTTACATTACTAAAAATAATTAAAGGATTAAAAACATGTAAACCAACTAAATAGTTGTCCAAGTTCTAAGGTAAACAAATACGAACTCTTTCAAATTCAAATACTGATGCCGAAAGAATGTTTTCCATGCTGACGTAAAAACAAAGAAACATAATAAACTTTCTCCGATTCACGTTCAATCTACATGCGTATTAAAATTATGTTTGGGGGCGAGAAGACAAACGGTTCAAACTATGAAAATTGATCGACATTTAGCTCTTATGACAATCGCAAATTTATATGGAAGAAATGCAACAGAAGATACATGTTTTTTGTGTTTGTTTGCTGCCGATGAATGTGCCTCTAATTTTGTTGTTTTGTAATTGAGTTTTTCAAAAACCAAATTAATTCCATTTTTTGTTAATTTCTAAATTTTAATATTACAGCATATGTTTACAATTAATCTGTGATGCTACAATTAAATAAGTTATATGGAAGTTTAATTACTGAGAAGTTGATTGTAGCTTGGATTGCTTGATGGCCATTAATATTGCTTTTGTATACTCATATATAATAGTACACTCGTGTATATTTTTTTGTATTTCTTATGTTTTTCATTTTTTTTGGTTAGTTAGCGAATTTTTATGAAATGATTTTTTATATAATGGACTGGTAAGATATTCCACGTCCATCTCTAATTTTTCTGCTGAAATTAATTGTATGTTTAGTATGTATAAATATTAATTAAACCTTAAACTTTATAGAATCGTAGCGCGATAATTTTTTACAAGCAAATATGAAGAATATATATTCAAGAATTTTTCAGGTTTTGGTCAGACGATGTTGTTTTACATCATTCATTCTCAGATCAGCTCTCTAACGCAACTTCATGCAATGGAGAACATATCTTACAACCGAAAGTTTTTTCAGAATCTATTTCTCATTAAAACTATGTAAGTCCAACAATTAATATTTTTCATGCAAAATTTTTGATGCAAAATTTGTTAATTTGTCAACTCAAATCCATGTCTCGTAATGTTGCAAAAAAATGTCACCACTCCTTTGAATTTTATATTCATTATGTTTAATTTAAATTGAAATGAAAGGATTGATATGCTTAATTTCTAGAAAGTCTATAATTATTTCGCAGCTGTTATTGTCAAATATGCATTTCTTTCATTGTCTATTTAAACTCTTTACGAAAGTAAAGGATCTTGATATAGATTTTCAGCTTAAAACCAAACTATTTCTTAATAAAAAAAATGTTATGCAAGAACATATGATTATATACGAAATATAATAATTTATATTAATTTCTTTCCTTTGGAAAATAATAAGAGTAATAATGACAGAACATAAGAAATAATTAAAAGATTAAATTTCACATTGATTCTTTTACAAAAAGTTAAGTTGAGATATGAGATAAAATTGAAATATATATATAATCATATATATTTATGATTAAAAATATATGTGATTATATTGGGTCTACAAAAAAGTTCTGAGTTTTTTTTTGTAAAATTCAATCTTTATTCAAAAACAAACAAAAAAATATTAATCAGCGAAATATTCCCCGTTTGCATCAACGATCTTTTGCCATCTTTCGGGTAGCTTGCGAATTCCTTGACGATAGAAGCTCACCGGCTTCGAAGCGATAAAGTCATCAATGCATTTTCGTATCTCTTCAAATCTCACGAAATGTGTATCAGTCAAATGATGCTGCAGCGACCGGAATAGGTAATAATCGGAAGGCGCCATGTCTGGGTTATACGTCGCGTGCGGGAGAAGTTCCCAGCCTAACGCAAAGATACGGTCCTGAATCGCTTTCGCAACATGTGGTCGAGCATTGTCATGAAGCAAGATCACTTTACAACGTCCTTGGCCAGTAAATAGCCTCTTTTCTTCTAATGCATCGCTCAAATTGGTCAATTGTTGGTAGCGGTCTGCCATGATTGTTTCACCCGGTTGTAACAACTCGTAATACAACACACCTTTTCAATCCCACCAGATACAGAGCAAAACCTTCTTGGCGTGGACATTGGGCTTTGGCATCGATGTCGAAGGTTGACTAGGGTCAACCCATGATTTTCTACGTTTAGGGTTATCATAAAGAATCCACTTTTCATCGCCTGTAATGATTTTGTGCAGAAAATCTTTTTTCTGGAACTTTGAAAGCAAAGTAAGTGCAATGTCACGCCGACGATTTTTGTTGTCTTCGGACAATTCATGCGGAACCCATCTGCCTTCCTTCTGAACCTTTCCCATCGTACGTAAACGTACGGAAATGATTTGCTGCGTAATACCAAGCTATTCTGCAAGCTTCTTTTCAGTTTGCGCAGAGTTTATATCCAGCAGTGCTTGCAATTCGTCCGTTTCAATCTTTTGAGGACGTCCAGCACGCGGTTCTTCAAGACTGAAATCTCCTTGGCGAAATTTTTGATACCATTTTTGATACCATCTTTTACATGTAGTATGACTCACATTCTTATTCAGTATGACTTGCATTCTCTCCATATGCAGTACAAATCATTGCAGTGGCTTCAGCAGCATTTTTCTTCAGATGAAACGCGAAGTGGATGGAAAATCGAATATGCTTTTTTGTTATTGTCATCGTGAACACTGATTTTTGAGGTTATGTGCATCAAACCGTATGGCATTTTAGAAAGCCAAATGTCAACGCTTTGAAACCGTAAAAGGGCGCAAAAGACATATAAAATTTAAATTGTTATTTCGGTTGTATGAAATCTAAAGCTCAGAACTTTTTTGTACACCTAATATATGGGCAAGTTCATCTCCAAACTTTATTTCTCCAAACTTTAAACTTTTGTAAAAGAAACAAAAATTATTGTAATTATTTTTTAATAATTATTTTATTTATTATTGTTTTATTTACTATTACTCATTATTACTGTTATTTTCTTATAAAAAATTCTATTTGCAAAAAATTATATGTCATACCTAATATATATTATAAATATATGTGTATATTTATATATATGTATATATTTTTTATATTTATATATATTTATGTACGTTCTTGCATAAAAACTTTTTTATCAGATTCTTATCTTAATAAACTTTTTATTATGGATGGAGTCCGCCGTAAGGTAGGACATACTATTGCCGAAAGCTGAAGTTGCAGACTGTCGAATGGCCTTCAGATATAGAAGTAAACTGCAAATATACAAAGAAGCAATCTGGCAGTGAACAAGCTCTGAGACGAGCAATGGATTTTGCTACTGTCCCTTGGAAAAAGTTACATGTTCTAATGCAGCTTTTACAAGATGAGTTGACGCCTCTCTAAAAATAACTTTGAAATTTTGTGGAATTGTCTCCACATTCAACGTACTACTCCTCGTGTCTGAAGAGCTTAATTGAGACGAGCAGTGGGCTTTGCTATTCTCCCTTGGAAAATATTACATGTTCTAATGCAGCTTTTACAAGATGAGTTGACGCATCTCGTCTAAACACAACTTTGGAATTTTGTGAGATTTTGTGGAATTTTGTCCACATTCAGCCTACTACTCCCGTATCCGGTAAACTTAAACAGTGTTTCACAGCGAGCAATTGTAATAAGAAACGTTATGTTTCACCAGCTATATGTAAGGTGATAGGCCTATCAGGGACGCGATTATCAATCATTAGATTGTCAAATTCCGGCGGCTTTTATGTATACTTGACAATAATAGCGACAAATTTATTATATGACTTCAGAATTAAGTATCAGTACTTCATTCCAATTAAGGCTGCGTTCCGATATTCATTGCTAGTACTAAAGTTATATAGTTCATGTCACATATATTATAGACTTTCAGTTGTTACGTCCAACCCGAGGTAAATATATTTTTATATATTTTTTTTCTTAATGGATGGGGCTTGGAAGGACGCTCCAAATACCCTCTCGCAGGTGACCGCGCTGAGGTGTCCCTACTAGTCGGACACACTGTGCAGAGCCACGAGTGCGAGTCAACGTCTTGAAAAAGACGCTATGACTTCGACTGCGTGACGTGCGTCCGTCGATCCGTAATTTAGGCAAGAGAATTTAATCTCTTTTGCCAGGGATAGGACCATGCGCGAATCTTGGGATGACGAGGAATGAAAGAGGGAGTGAATAACTAAACGATAAATAATTTAAATTTTACATATAATTAATAATTTTAAGATGATACAAGGTTAATTACGTATCGAGATCGTATACAAGATCGTACATTAGCTACAAGATCGTATCATATTTTTTTCGTTGGAATATATTTATTGACGATATATTTATAAAAATATAAAACAGGAAGGGTGTTACGTACAGAAATTCGTGTGTTCTAGAAATCGACGGATGTATTGTTTGGTTTTTCTGTGTATAATTCTATTAATCTATTAATTTAGTATTTTTAATTTGTTATTAATTTATTTTAAATTGTATGTGTTGACTGTGTGTGTGTTCTAAGAGGAGGTCGGGTTTTCGCTAGTGAGGTCTAAGAGAGGAGGGGAAGGAGTCCGTAGTTCACAGAACTCGTCCAAGGATTTCAGGAAATCTGAGTATGTCTGGAGGTGGCGCTCTGGGAAGAGTACACTGAAATCTGGGGGTGATCCAGATTCAGCTTGGTCTTCAGGTTTGATCGGGGAATAGGATGGAGGAGAAAGATGTAAATAATTGGGTCTCCTGCTGGAACAACTCGTGGTTTCTTGATGTATTAAAACCTCGGATGTCCCAGGCAAAGGATAGCTTCCCGTCTGGCGAGCTCGCTTGTTCCGAACGGTAACGGAGCCTCTTCAGGGCTCGCCTCCGTCTTTGAGCGTCGGAGAGTGTGGATGATGCAGCTTTCACTAAAAAGGAATGGATTTGGAATATGAAGGAAATGTCGTTAGTCGCGAACCTTAAGACTATCTCTGAAATATTTCAGGAAACCGAGAGATCCGAGAGGAGAGAAATGGAAAAAGGGAAAAAGAAAATTGTAAGAGAGGAGAGAAAAGCCAAAAGAATAGATTTCCCGAGTTACTCGACAGCCATGAGCCTGCTGAGTGCTCCGCAACGCATAGGGAACCCGAGAGGTTCGACAGCTGAAGCAAAGAAAGAAAGAGAAAAGAAAAAGAAAAGGGAGTAGACGTGTAAGGAGAACGGCAGAGGATAGAAAGGGTGAATGAGAAAGTATAAGGAGAAGAGACCCGAAAATTATTACTAAGGGAATTTTTTATGTGTAATTAAACTTACTTTTATTCTGTAGAGTTGAGATCTGCGAGATGAAAGCGGTAATAGTGTCGTTAGGAAACTTGATCGCTTGTTCTTGTTGGTTGTTTTCAACTGACACTGACTAAATTATTGATAACTTGAATTATCGACAAACTGGTAAAACGAAATGTTCCGACCGTGTAAAGAAATGGGACGTTGCAGAGAGAGTGCCTTCCGTGCCTTTAAGGGCACTATATATATATGATTTCGTTGAGGAAAACATCTGTACACGTATTGTTTTTCCGTGATTAGGATAATAGGGATTATCCGCTTAGCCTAATTCTTAGTAATTGACTCTCGGAAGAGATTAGCGGCGTAGCCGTCGCGATCGTAACACAACATGTGTCATTCGTTTATTTAACTAAATTCTAATAATTGATATCCGAAAGAGAAGAGTCGCGCAGTCATCAAGATGTAACGTCGGTGTACTTCAGCGATTAAGATAATAGGGATTATCCGCTTAGCCGAATTCTAGAAACCGACCTCCGGAAGAGATCAGTTGTGTGACCGTCGCGATCTAACAGAGTAACAAAACATGCGTCACTCGTTTATCTGCTTTATTAAATTCTAATAACAGATACCCGAAAGAGAAGAATCGTGCAGTCGTAACACCCACGACGTAACACAGTACTGGCAGTGATTATTGAAACGCAGCCCAAATATAATCAATATGAAATTCAAAAGAGTGGTGATTTTTTGAAAGAGTGAACATTTTTTGCAGCATTGCGAGGCTTTGAGTTGAAAAATGAATAAATTTTGTATAAATGAAAAATATTAATTGTTGGACTTACACAGTTTTAATGAGAAACATATATGCACATTCTGGAGAAACTTTCGGTTGCAGGATATGTTCTCCATCGATACATAAGCATTAGCACCGCAGAAGTTGCAGAGCTGAAAAGCAGACTGAGAATGATGTAAAACAATGTCGTCTGGACAAACTCTTTAAAATATCCTGTATATGTACTTATCGAAATTTGTCTGTAAAGAATTGTGCTTCTATTTTATATAAAGTTTTAGATTTCTTTATTATTTACGCATACGTACGTGTCACTTTGGCAGAGAAAGAGAGATCTACGTGAATAATCTCGCTTTCCATTGTGTAAAAAACTTTTCATAAAGACAATTTGCAAATGCATTATTGCAACTAAATATTGTAATTAAATGTAATTTTTATTATGTGTATATATTAATTGACTTATACTTTGCATGCAAAATCTATAATACTATAATAGTAGGCAATTCTAACTCTTTCGCGCACGTATACATAAATATTAATTTAAATATTTTATATATTATTATTTTTTATTTTTGCATTTTATTTTTTGTTTACATCCTTTTTTTTAATACTGTCACGAAATTACTTTTTGTGAAATGTTTATTTCTTCATTTCTCCTTTCATCCCTCTATTCCTTTGGAAATGTAGAAAATTGTCAAATAGTTATATTTCATAAATAACTTATTAGACAATTTTTTTTACATTTCCCCCTGATGGAAAAAACCATCACCTTCCCGTGGTTTCCATCGAGTAGAAATATAAACATGTTTGTTGTGTTTAAATATTTTTTTAATATTAAATTTTTAAATTATACTATATTACAACTTTTAGACAACTTTTATTATTTTTTTCATACATGTATAATAATGTTTTTTTAAAATAATGTTATTAATGAATAAGAATATTTAATATTTTTAAAATTTTATTTTGTCCACGTTTCTAGCCAAAAGTGGAGTTTCCTATTTCATAAATAACTCTAAGCTGTACAATGCTTCTTTATACATCTTTAATTATTCTTTCTGTTTAATACCAAATTCGTTTGAATTTTCTCAAATTTTAATAAGAAAAAAATATTCCTTTTATTATATTTTAATTGAATAGCCGGTAAAAAATTCTTTATGCAATGACATATAAATATATATGTAAATCTAGATAAATATATAAAATATATATAAGTATATATGAAATATGTTCATCTTATATATACAGGAAGGTGTTTCATTTTAAGTGATATGGTCGATTATCTCGCGAATCGATGAAAAATTTTTCGAATGAAAGTTGCATGGCTTGAAGGGGGACACATGCTGGAAATGTGGACTTGATCTTGAGTGACCTTGTCAAACAGGTCAAGGTCATTAATGTTTTTTTAAATGAAAACTCCTATTTTTTATTACATATTCTTGTAGCTTATCTCGAGAGTTTTCTGAAACACTATTGTTACGTCCAACCCGAGGTAAATATATTTTTATATATATTTTTTCTTAATGGATGGGGCTTGGAAGGACGCTCCAAATACCCTCTCGCAGGTGGCCGCGCTGAGGCGTCCCTACGAGTCGGACACACCGTGCAGAGCCACGAGTGCGAGTCAACGTCTTGAAAAAGACGCTATGACTTCGACTGCGTGACGTGCGTCCGTCGATCCGTAATTTAGGCAAGAGAATTTAATCTCTTTTGCCAGGGATAGGACCATGCGCGAATCTTGGGATGACGAGGAATGAAAGAGGGAGTGAATAACCGAACGATAAATAGTTTAAATTTTACATATAATTAACAATTTTAAGACGATACAAGATTAATTACGTATCGAGATCGTATACAAGATCGTACATTAGCTACAAGATCGTATCATATATTTTTTCGCTTCGTTGGAATATATTTATTGACGATATTTTTATAAAAATATAAAACAGGAAGGGTGTTACGCACAGAAATTCGTGTGTTCTAGAAATCGACGGGTGTATTGTTTGGTTTATCTGTGTATAATTCTATTAATCTATTAGTTTATTTTAAAATGTATGTTGTTGACTGTGTGTGTTTTGAGAGGAGGTCGGGTTTTCGCTAGTGAGATCCACGAGAGGAGGGGAAGGAGTCCGTAGTTCACAGAAATCGCCCAAGGATTTCAGGGAATCTGAGTATGCCTGGAGGTAGCGCTCTGGGAAGAGTACACTGAAATCTGGGGGTGATTCAGTTTCAGTTTGGTCTTCAGGTCTGATCGGGGAATAGGATGGAGGAGAAATGGGTGAATAATAATTGGGTCTCCTTGTCGCGAGCGCCGAGAATACAATCATGCTCACCGCTGACAAAGCGGATTGCGACAAGCGATGCCTTATCCGATGAATTATTATTTTACCAAGCGACAGCGAATTGTGCTAATCGCGCAAATATGGTGTAATCGTTCGACATGAAGCAACTGTTAACCGGGTTGCGCGGCCCTTACGCGGAAAACCGCCGCGCGACCCAGAAATATACCGCGAACGCTGACGAGCATGTTGATGATACGGCAAGGACCGGCCGCCCGGAACAGAATAAAAACGGGAGACCGATATGAGGAGAGGACTCGTCGAGATCCGTGTGCCGTCACGTCTGTCGCGGTCCGAATTAGTAAAGACAAACTGTATTAAGCTTTAATAAAATTTATTCAAATAAAGAAGAAGTAGTGAGTGTGTCTTCTCCGCCGACTCCTGGACCGATCCTTCGAAACGACCCGCACAACATATCTGGTGGCAGCGGTGGGATCGTTTCGCAGCTATACCCAGTCATCTGGAAGGAACAAACGATCGGAATTCAAGGAAAAGGCCGGAAAAGAAGTCGACATCCCCGCAGTAAGAGAGAGTCACGGTAGAGCCACAACGCAGAGCATATCAGTGACACCGGAGAAGCCACGACCTACCGCAACAGCCAGCGCCGCGTCACAAACATGCGAATTGCGAGCGTAATGTAAGTCATAGAAAAATAAGCCAAGCGCATTAGATAGCGAGAAAAGCGTGTAGGTAGATGTCGAACGAGGGAGTTAACCAAACTCCTACCCAAAGAAACACGTCGTGGCTACATAGTGCGTCAGCCAGCCGAGCGCTCAGCCCGAGCCCTCCGAGCCTTGAGCAGACGGAAAATTCACGCGATCCGCGCGATAACGTACGCCGCGATTTAAGTAATTATTATTCTGACGATAGTCTGACGAGTCAACCGGAATTACATCCGAACATTGTAATCGAACGCGTGTTTTCGCTTAGTGACATAGATAATGGCCTACTACCGAGTAGTGAGAGACGCGACGATGCAACCAACAGACGCAAGATCTGACCATAGCGACGGCACAAACGCAAGTAATCCTAGCCGCGGAGAATTCTCATTGACATCTTACGATAGTAGCGTGTTCGATCCAACCGAATTTTACACCGCTTCACGAAACATAAATCCAGCGGAAATGGCAAATCAACCCTCGGGCACACCGTTAAAATCGATCGCGGAAGAACAAGTGGTAAACAAAGAATTGGACGACGAAGTAAAGCGAATGAGAGCCACTTTAAGCCAAGCGCACTGGAAACCTGACCCGGCGGAATCTTCGCACGACGCGCGAGATGCAATGTTGGTCGAATTGATAGAAGGCATGCGAGCACTACAGGGCCGCATAAGCCAACTAGAAGTCGTTAATTACGATCGGAGTGCAGAAAATGACGAACCGACAGAAATGACATACGGGCGTACACGAGACGATGTCCGAAATTCGCGAGATCCCGCACATACGTTTATGAAATTGAAAGAAGCCCGCGATATGATTCCGGAAATGGACGGATCATCGCGGAACCAAGTTCAAAAATTTTTAAATGCAAGCACGTACGCGATGAGCGAAATAAATCCTGCCGACGAAAAATCATTATTAAAAGCGATCCTGTGCACGAAACTAACAGGGAAAGCCATGCACGATTTCCAAACGAGGGATATACGCACGTTCATGCAACTGAAGCGCGAGATCGAAATGTGCTATTTGGCAAAGCGTAGCACTACGCACATTCAGCGAGAGTTTAATATAACCCGTCAAAAACCCGGGGAAAGCGCGCGAGAATACGGACTCCGCGTTGACAAACTAGCCATGGAACTCTATCAATCTATGGTAGAAGGACGCGAGCACACCGCGGAACAACGAAAGGCAATCCTAGATACGATACAAGAATTAGCCCTAGAAAATTTCCAACTAGGATTACGCGACGAGATACAAACAATAGTACGATCCAGGAACTATACGAATTTAACAGCCGCGATGCTAGGCGCGACAGCCGAAGAAAAATTAAAAGGTAGCCAACCTATAAAAATGTATAATAACGAGAAAGCTAGAAGCAACCAAGAACCGTATAGAAACCGCAATCAAAAACTGGAGTGCCACAAATGCGGTAGGCTAGGACATTTGGCGCGCGACTGTCGTTCAAGCCGATACATAAATAAATATCCGCTACCGCGAGCCGAACGACCGACGAACGTAAATAATATTGAGAAATACTGCTCGTACTGCAAAAAGGCAGGTCATAAGCGCGACGAATGTTGGTCACTGAACGGCCGCCCGAGAAAGGGGCAACCGAGACGCACGAGACAAGATAATGAAAAAGAGCGACAAATAAATACCGCTGTAATAAAGAAAAAGAATAAGCAGCAAAGGGAGAGCGATGACTTATCGTTCACAAGCAGTGGCGACGACGAAGAAGAAGAGAAACCGAGAACAAAGATAACGCGAACCGTACGCGAGCATCAAGTGACACAGGTGAATACGCCTCACACAAACGCCACGTTAGACTTGATTACCCTGCCGATGCGAGAGACAAGAAAGGGAAAAACAAGTTTCCTCCTCGATACAGGCGCCACTTTGACATTAATAAAAGTGGGAAATCTAAAGGGAAACACACTAATGCGCGAAGAACGTTTAGCCCTAACCGGAGTTACGGGCCACAAGATACACACACTCGGGAAGATAAGAGCAACGATAACGCTAGGAGACCGAGAGATACGACACACTATGTACGTGGTAAGAGATGACTTCCCAATAAATTATGAAGGGATATTGGGACTAGACTTTTTGAATAAACAACAAGCGAAATGCGATCATGGGAAAAAACAAGTCCGTATTGGTAACACAACGTTCAAACTCTATCCGTACAAGAAAACTATGCTAACGCCTCGCAGTGAAACCATAATTCAGGCAATAACCGATAGGAATAGCATTGGAATAGTAAATGCAGTCGAAACCAAACCCGGAATCTTCATAGGAAATTGTTTGGTCATACCGGAAGAAAACGTATGTCCAATAAGTGTGATAAACACCACAGGAGAATCAGTGGAGATAACAACGCCGCTAGTCACGGTGGACGAGATAAGGACAAAAGACGCCGCACACATGTATACCATGGAGGTGTCAAGTAACGAAACAAGCGACGAGCCCATTCAAGCTCGTAAAGAAAAATTGCACAGACAAATGCGAACCGAGCATTTAAATAATGAGGAAAAGAAAACCTTGCACCAGATTTGCGAAGATTTCTGTGATATCTTCCACCTAGAAAACGATCGCCTATCGTACACTAATGCAGTAGCACATGAAATAAATACGCGAGCAGATAGCGCGCCGGTGAATGTCCGACCATATAGATTACCAGAGAAGCACAAGGCAGAAGTAAATAAACAGATAGCGAAAATGCTGGACGACGAGATAATCCGTCCCAGCACGAGTCAGTGGAACGCACCCTTACTAGTAGTACCAAAGAAATTAGACGCATCTGGAGAGCGAAAATTACGAATAGTTGTGGACTTTCGGAAACGGAATGACTTAACAATTGGCGATTCTTTCCCGCTCCCGAATATCACTGACATACTAGATCAACTAGGAAACGCGAAATACTTTACAACATTGGATTTAGCATCGGGATACCATCAAATCCCCATGCATGAGAAACACAAACAAAAAACAGCATTCTCCACACCTTACGGGCACTACGAATTTAATAGAATGCCTTTTGGACTAAAAAATGCGCCTGCAACATTCCAGAGACTTATGAATTCCGTATTAACCGGATTACAAGGCCTCAAATGCCTAGTCTATCTAGATGATATCGTAATATATGGACCAAATTTGAAAGAGCATAACAAAAGACTAATTGAAGTGTTCAAAAAACTGAGAAACTACAATCTGAAACTACAACCGAATAAATGTGAATTCTTAAGAAAGGAAGTGACATACTTAGGACACATTATCTCCGAAAACGGTATAATACCAGATCCTGCGAAAATAACGGCCGTAGCAAACTTTCCAATACCAAAACGGGTAAAAGATGTGCAATCCTTCATAGGATTAGCCGGATATTATAGAAGATTCATTGAGAATTTTTCAAAGATAGCAAAACCCCTGACAAAACTAACAAAAAAGAATGAGAAGTTCGTTTGGACAGCGGAACAACAGAACGCATTCGAAACATTAAAAGAAAAATTAACGACCACACCAGTTCTAGCTTATCCGGACTTCACTAAACAATTTATAGTAACGACAGACGCATCCGGATATGCCATCGGAGCAGTATTGTCGCAAGGGCCAGTAGGCCAAGATCGACCAATTGCATACGCAAGCAGAATTCTAAATAAAGCGGAACAAAACTACAATACAACGGAGAAAGAATTGCTAGCCATAGTATGGGCCGTCAAACATTTTCGACCATACCTCTATGGAACAAAATTTCAAATAATTACAGATCACAAGCCATTGATCTGGCTATTTAGTATAACAGATCCTGGTTCACGATTAATCAGATGGAGGCTCAAATTAGAAGAGTACGACTATGAGGTGATACACAAGGCAGGTAAAGGCAATACAAATGCTGACGCGCTTAGCAGAAACCCGATCGCGCCTGACACACAGATAAACAGCATCGAGCGCGACAAGGAAGAACGCGAATATAATAAAGAAGACAAGGAGCAAATAATGTACGAATATCATAATGCCCCCCTCGGAGGACATCAAGGCGTAACACGTACCGTAAATCGAATACGACTAATGCACAATTGGCACGGACTAATACGAGATGTGGAAGAATACATCGCCAAATGTGAATACTGCCAGAAAAACAAACTAAGCAAGAAAACCAAAATGCCTCTAGTACTGACCGACACGGCAGAAAGACCGTTTCAAAAATGCGCCCTGGACATCGTAGGACCACTCACGGTCACCAGGAAAGGAAATAAATACCTACTAACATTTCAAGACGACTTAACAAAATTTAGTAAGGCAATACCGATATCAGATCAGGAAGCAAACACGATTGCCAAAGAGTTCACCACAAAAATAATATGCGAATTCGGAATACCGGAGACAGTACTGACAGATCAAGGAACGAATTTCGTCAGCGAAATGTTCAAGGATGTATGCACCCTCTTAAAAATAACGAAAATTCAAACAACCGCGTACCATCCTGAAAGCAACGGAGCCCTGGAGAGATCGCACAGGACTCTGATTGAATACCTAAGGCATTATATAAATGAGGATCAAACCAACTGGGATGAATGGATCCCATACGCGATGTTCACGTACAACACAACACCGCATACAGCAACGGGCTATACACCTTTCGAATTGATGTACGGGCACCAAGCAACATTACCTACAGCCCTGGCAGCGCCGCCGAAACCATATTATACATACGATAACTACGCGCAAGAATTAAGAGAACGACTCAGAGCCACACAGAAAGTAGCAAAAGAACATATTCGCGAAGCAAAACAAAAGGCAAAAAACTATACAGATAAAAATACGAATACTAAAATTTTCAAAGTAGGAGATAAGGTCCTCCTGCATGACGAAGCAGTGCGCAGAGGACGTTCGAAGAAATTGGAAGCACCATGGATAGGTCCATATCAGATAATCGAGAAAACCTCTGATGTCAATTACAGGATTAAACAGAAACGAAAAATTACGACGGTGCACGCGAACCGACTCAAATTATTCATCGAAGATTAGCAAACAACGCATACGAATAATATCCCGCAACAAGCAAAAAGCAAAAGCAGTAAAATAAAGATAATAATCACAAAGATAGCAGAGAAAAAAAAAAAAAAAAAAAAAAAATATATATATATATATAGGACTCACCAGTCACGAAGGACAGCGACGAACCGTTGCCCGGTGGCAACACAAACCCGCACCCGCAACGGGTCGCGGGGGTAGAGCTCCTCGCAGGCGGGTTGAGGGGGCACAGGAGACCTCTCCACGCACGTTCGAGGACAGGGACGACGCTCCCCCGTCCAGACGACCGTAGTCGGCCACCTGGACGACAGTCGTACAGCAACCCGTAGGGCCGCCAGGCGGTACGACCGCCGCACACACTCACTACACATTATTGGGACATGTTCCCGCCCGCACCTAGTGCACTGCATGACTTGATGAAACACACTTAACAAACAAAAAATCGTCTACGACACGCGATAAACCACGGTCGACGGCAGACTGAACAATTTATAATATTAAACGTAGCGCATAAAAAATGCACGACGAGGATTCACGGAAAAGTAACCTGAACCTAAACTTGCAGGATGCTCCTTATGTGGAGAAGAGCAGGACAAGCGACACCTGACTCTCAGCATAATCTTGACTGGGAATTGTTCTCGCACCAGCCAGGAATCTACTACGAAGAAATCGGTCAGCTGAGACAGGCTGAATCGGCATGGAAATTAGTGATAAAACTGAGCGCAAAAGAATTAGAGATCAGACATCAGCAATTGCAGGACTATATGGAGGAAACCGAAATACAGTGCCGAAAAGTAATAGGCAACGCACAGTTAGGTTGCCGAAACATTATGAGGATAATAGAAAGAAAAAATACCAAACTGATCACGCTGTTGACACAAGTAGAAACGCTATACAAAACGACTGACAAACGACGAGGACTGCTGGATGCGGTCGGGTCGGTCAGCAAAATATTATTCGGAACGATGGACGCCGACGATCGGAAACTAATAGACGAACAACTGCAAACGTTACGAACAAACGGCAAGGTACTGCAGCACGCAGTAGCAAACCAAATAAAAGTAATCAACGCCACAATAGCGCACTTGGACGAATTAGAAAATACTCTAAATTATAATGAAAATCTGATAATGAGTGCGACGAAACGACTAGAACAACGATTGACCGAGTCAACACTACAGGCAGACGTAGACGAACACATATTAATCCTGACAACGATAATGAACGATTTAACGAAGGACACGGAAAATGTAATAGACTACCTGACATACGGGAAAAACGGAATGATACCGACACGACTACTACCTATCAAACATATAATAACAGCCCTTAAAGAAGCGGCTACACAATTACAAATGGGATTACACTTTCCTTTTAAAATCCAGATTGAGCACTGGCAGACCATACACACATACATCACTTTTAGCGCATATTCAGATGGTCCATACATATACACAATCTTGCGATTTCCGGTAGTAGCATACCCTACATTTAAATTAGTTAAAGCAATACCACTACCAGTACACGATCATGCGAATGTATTCGCCTACATAAAAATAAACCATCCTTTGATAGCTATAGATAAAGAGAATCACCACTACAAATTACTAGAGGAAGCAGAGTTAGAACGCTGCATACGAGAAACAAACACATACACATGCGAACAGAACTTCGCGACATATTATGCGGAAACAACAGCACCATGCGAGGTGCAAATATATACACATACACCGGGACAGCTCAATTACTGCGAAAAGAATCATATGATATCTAACACACCGTTGTGGATAGCATTGACGGAGGAGCAAGCGTGGCTCTATTCCACGGCACACAAGCAAGAAATTAGCATTAAGTGCGAAAAGCAAATAGAAGAGAAAATTATATTAGAAGAAACCGGAAAAATAAAGCTAAAAGATAATTGCAAGCTAATCACACCAAATGTAATATTAAAAACACGAAAAATTGAGGGAATAAAATATATTCAAAACTACCTCCCCGAATACAATATAACATTAGAAATAAAAAATAAGGACACCGATAAGAACAAGCTAGCGAAAACCGACACGTTACGACAAATAATTAAGAACCCCGTAGATTTAACCAAGTTAAGCATAAGTCTAGAAGAAATAAGAGAAACTCTAGAAGATAGCGATTATAATTTACTCAAAAATAAATACACTGTATACTCTATGGGAACAGGCACCTGCGTAGTAATAATAACTATAATAGGATTAATAACATGGCGCATAAACAAAAACAAAAATAAAAAGCAGAAGAAAAGCGAGACCACACAGAGGCGCCGCGACGATGCTATGTTATATTAGTCATAAGCACACGATTATATTACAGTCACGCGACAACATATGTAAACTAACAAGTAAGATCACCTTCCATCGAAGGGAGGGAGGGATGTCGCGAGCGCCGAGTAAGGGACACATGGAAGCCGAACCTCCATGATTCCCTTCCATCAAAGGGGGAGGGATGTCGCGAGCGCCGAGAATACAATCATGCTCACCGCTGACAAAGCGGATTGCGACAAGCGATGCCTTATCCGATGAATTATTATTTTACCAAGCGACAGCGAATTGTGCTAATCGCGCAAATATGGTGTAATCGTTCGACATGAAGCAACTGTTAACCGGGTTGCGCGGCCCTTACGCGGAAAACCGCCGCGCGACCCAGAAATATACCGCGAACGCTGACGAGCATGTTGATGATACGGCAAGGACCGGCCGCCCGGAACAGAATAAAAACGGGAGACCGATATGAGGAGAGGACTCGTCGAGATCCGTGTGCCGTCACGTCTGTCGCGGTCCGAATTAGTAAAGACAAACTGTATTAAGCTTTAATAAAATTTATTCAAATAAAGAAGAAGTAGTGAGTGTGTCTTCTCCGCCGACTCCTGGACCGATCCTTCGAAACGACCCGCACAACACTCCTGCTGGAACAACTCGTGGTTTCTTGATGTATTAAAACCTCGGATGTCCCAGGCAAAGGATAGCTTCTCGTCTGGCGAGCTCGCTTATTCCGACGGTAACGGAGCCTCTTCAGGGCTCGCCTCCGTCTTTGAGCGTCGGAGAGTGTGGATGATCCAGCTTTCACTAAAAAGGAATGGATTTGGAATATGAAAGAGATGTCGTTAGTCGCGAACCTTAAGGCTATCTCTGAAATATTTCAGGAAACCGAGAGATCCGAGAGGAGAGAAATGAAAAAAGGGAAAAAGAAAATCGTAAGAGAGGAGAGAAAAGCCAAAAGAATAGATTTCCCGAGCTAGTCGACAGCCATGAACCTGCTGAGTGCTCCGCAGCGCAGAGGGAGCCCGAGAGGTTCGACGGCTGAAGCCAACAGGGAAGAAGCAGGTTTTTGCCAAACTATTCGGCAGCCATGAACCTGCTGAGTGCTCCGCAACGCATAGAGAGCCCGAGAGGTTCGACGGCTGAAGCCAACAGGGAAAAAGCAAACTATTCGGCAGCCATGAACCTGCTGAGTGCTCCGCAACGCATAGGGAGCCCGAAAGGTTCGACAGCTGAAGCAAGGAAAGAAAGAGAAAAGAAAAAGAAAAAGGGAGTAGACGTGTAAGGAGAACGGCAGAGGATAGAAAGGATGAATGAGGAAATATAAGGAGAAGAGACCCGAAAATTATTACTAAGAGAATTTTTATGTGTAATTAAACTTACTTTTATTCTGTAGAGTTGAGATCTGCGAGATGAAAGCGGTAATAGTGTCGTTAGGAAACTTGATCGCTCGTTCTTGTTGGTTGTTTTCAACTGACACTGACTAAATTATTGATAACTTGAATTATCGACAAACTGGTAAAACGAAATGTTCCGACCGTGTAAAGAAATGGGACGTTGCAGAGAGAGTGCGTTCCGTGCCTTTAAGGGCACTATATATATATGATTTCGTTGAGGAAAACACGTATTGTTTTTCCGTGATTAGGATAATAGGGATTATCCGTCTAGCCAAATTCTTAGTAATCGACTCTCGGAAGGGATTAGCGGCGTAGCCGTCGCGACCGTAACACAACATGTGTCGTTCGTTTATCTGCTTAATTAAATTCTAATAACTGATATCCGAAAGAGCAGAGTCGCGCAGTCATCAAGATGTAACGTCGGTGTACTTCAGCGATTAAGATAATAGGGATTATCCGCTTAGCCGAATTCTAGAAACCGACCTCCGGAAGAGATCAGTTGTGTGACCGTCGCGATCTAACAGAGTAACAAAGCATGCGTCACTCGTTTATCTGCTTAATTAAATTCTAATAACAGATACCCGAAAGAGAAGAATCGTGCAGTCGTCACGTAACACTATAATAAAGTTATTTTTCGTTAAGTACTTGTTAAGTTATAAGGCAAGACCGATCACTTACATCTTGGGTTAAAGTGATATGATAGGGATGGAATTTATGTCTTTGTAAAATCCTCTACACAGGAATTCCTAAATTACGTTGCAGTTCTCTAGTCGAAATATGAGGATTCAAGTTTATCATTGCTAGCCATGCTATCACTGTTAATACACGCGGATTATTAACGTCATTTTCAGCATTTATTTGCTTGCGGTTTCTCTTACGGATTCTTCTACGCTCTCTAATAAAACTCTTTATATCTGCATTGTATTTGGATGTCGTCTAAATGGATATCTATTACGATACAATCTTTCTGCTCTACAATAATTTCGTCCAGTTTCACTAAGCATAAGAATATCAACGATTTCACAAATCAATATAATACAGCATATAATAATTAATAATATATATATATATATATGTATATATATATATACATATATATATATATATATTATTAATTATTATATGCTGTCTTTTTAATATTCAATGCAAACTCTAAAAATTTATTTACACACACACACACACACACACGCGCGCGCGCGCGCGCGCAATTTTTGTTCGAAAAATTTTTTAATAAAATCATCGATTCGCGAGATAATCGACCATATCACTTAAAATGAAATACTCTGTGTATGTGTGTGTGTGTGTGTGTGTGTGTATAATTTATAATATATATATATATATATATTTCATTTTAATATAATATATATATATTTCATTTTAAGTGATATGGTCTATTATCTCGCGAATCGATGATTTTATTGAAAAATTTTTCGAACAAAAGTTGCGCGCGCGCGCGGGGTGTGTGTGTGTGTGTGTGTGTAAATAAATTTTTAGGGTTTGCATTGAATATTAAAAAGACATTCTATAATAATTAATAATAAATTGTACAACAATTTCATTTCGTCTTGTAAATATTGCTTAACGTAATTTAACTTCAATCACTTACAATAGTGAGCTCACAATGCCAGATAAATGTGCGATATGTAGGTAATATGTAGGTAATATGTAGGTAGTATGTGCAGCAAATGTACAAAGCGTACGTAAGATATGACCTACATCTAATTTCAAAGGATTGCGTTAAAAGTAAAAATAAGAGAACTTCAAAAGAGAAAAATATAAAAAAATCTACACAGATTATATACATTTAATGGCATTAAACAGCTTCTTGTGAGAATATTATAACTGTGTTCCGTTACTAATTGCTAGTACTGAAAATCGATACAGACTAATACAATGCAATTATAGTATTTTCACATAAAAAACTTAAATTGCTTTCATATAAAAGATTCATTAAGATTTTTTTAATAATTTACTAATTCGCATTTTATATAAGCGATAAAACTATTGTGATTGCGCGCGTGCGTGCGTGCGTATGTGCGTACGTGCGTGCGTGCGTGCGTGCCCATTGTCTCTCCAAATTCTTGAAGGACAATAGCCATTTAAGCGAAACGTGATCGGTTCGGATTAAAAACTTCCGTCCGTAAAGATAATAATGAAAAATGGGTTTTGGGTCAATCGAGAGAAAATCATCAGAAACGCATTTTGGACCCATAAATTTGGGACCGTTGTTTTTTGTTTTTTAAGTTCCAAAGAAATTTTTTTGAAAAGTTGGCAAAAAATAAGTCTCGGGTCGACTATATCAATCGACAGAGAATCGTCTGAGAAACGCATTTTGGATCCACAAATTTGAGAAAAAAATTTTTTTTGTTAAACTTTTCTAAATCCCCGACCCCCCAAAAGTGCTTCAAAGCGAGAGTGATGAAAAAATCGGAAGTATGGACGTTACACAGAGAACGTACGCCTCCGCTAAGGGCGCTCGAAGGGGAGGGGTTCGCTCCCCGAGTAGCAGTAAAAGGTATGGTGGGGGTCCAGAAGGCGAAGCTTTCCTGGGAGGGGATGTGAGAGGCGAAGCCTCCCCCTCATCACTGTTATAGAACAAATAGCCAAAGCAATATGAAACTTGCAACCATTCGAAAAGATTAGCGCAAGCCGTACACCCAATCCTCGCGTCAGTGTCTTGGCTCTGTGTATTGTAACTGTATATTGTATATTGTATATTGTATCGTATATTGTAACTTGTATCGTAAGAAATAGACGACCGTAAGCGGTTATGAAGGATATTGGGATTATAAACAGCTAACAATAGAGGAGCCATCGCGGTCGAGCAAATTAAGTGTCTTAGTAGTGAACGAAGGATCCTAAATTCAAATCCAGTCGGTCTCTGTTTATTTTTCCGAATCTAATAAATATTTTTCAGTATCGAGAGACACGGGCTCATCGCTAAGTGTGAGCGCCAGCGCTTCACGAGCGCGAGACCGGCCGTGTATCTTTAGGCGAGCCGACGAGTTGCTGACCATCAAAATTATCGGATCTCAGTAACGGCTGAACCGATTAATTTCTGAATATGCGCAATCGTAGGTTCGAATTATATAACGAGTGTTTTTAGTTTTCCTCTCCGTGTCTGAACGGAGATATTACAATTCAAAGTCTGATATCTAGAAATTTACGTTTAAGAAACGTCGTTATTGTCATCGTCCTCATATGGACGGTTGCAATTTTCGCTACTACGCGGCGGCGGCAATGAAGTCTTCAGCGCCAAATATGAATGTTATATATTATAATTTCATCATCTCTCTGCATATTATCTCTCTTCCCACAATTTCTCCGGATATCTCCGCATTCGTTTCGCAACTTTTCCGCATACAGTCATTCTGCAACCCTCCTGTAATTTTTCCGCATATTTCCGCAATCTTTCCGCATATCTTTGCAATCATTCCACAACTTTCTCACAATTTCCGTATATTTCTGCAACCATTCCGCAATTCTTTCGCAATCTTTTCGCATATCTTTACAGCTATTCCGCAACTCTTCCACAATTCTTTCGCATATTATCGCATCTTTTCCGTAATTCTTCCGTAACCATTTCACATATTTTTGCGAGCACTCCGCAATCCGAAACTCTTTCGCAACTTTTCCGCACATCTTCATAACAATTTCACAACTCTCATTATCTTTCCGTAACTATAACTCTTCCGTAACCTTTCCGCGTATTTTTGCATCTCTTCCATATATCTTCCACAATCTTTCGGTAACCATTTCGGAATTTCTTCCACAATTCTTGTGCATCTTTGCATCTCTTTCACAACTTTTCCACAGTCTTTTCGTATATCTTTGCACCTCTTTCACAATTCCGCAACTCTTCCAAAATTTTTCCGCAACCATTCCGCAACTCTTTCATAATCTTTCCGCAACAATTCCGCAACTTTTCCACAATCTTTCCGCATATCTTTGTACCTTTTTCGTAACATTTCTGTAACATTTCGCAACTCTTCTGCAATCTTTCCGCAATCATTCCACAACTACTTCGAAATTTTTCCGCAATCTTTCCGTATATCTTTGCATCTCTTCTGCAACTCTTCTGCAATCATTCCGCAATTTTTCCGCAACTTTTCTGCAATTATTCCGCAACACTTCCACAATCTTTCCGCAACCATTTCACAACTCTTCCACAATCTTTCCACATAACATCACACTTCTTCCGCAACTCTTTCTTAAGAATTCTGCAATTATAAGAATACTAGAACTGTAAGAATTTTGCAATCATTCCGCAACCATTCCGCAATTATTCCGCAAGCCTTTCGCAATTTTTCCGCACATCTCCACATTCCGCACTTTCTTAGCAATTTTTCTGCAGTTCTCACGCAAGTTTTCTGCATATCTGCAACCAATTTGCAGTTTCTCATACAATATACAAAATATTTATATATATATACCCCGATAGCAAAACCTGCAGAAACAGATTTTGAGCAGAGCCTGCTATCAATATTTGACGACAAAAAGGCAACAAATTGCACACAGAGTTTGTAATATCAAACGATGTAAACAAATTGCTTTCAAAAATAGGACAAAACCTGCTGATATGCTATGTCAGCAGATTGCTAGCAAAAACCGAGCATAGCCTGTTAGCAACGTTTGATGGCAAGGGTAGGTGCACAAAAAAGTTCTGAGCTTTTTTTGTAAAATTCAATCTTTATTCAAAAACAAACAAAAAAATATTAATCACCGAAATATTCCCCGTTTGCATCAACGACATTTTGCCATCTTTCGGGTAGCTTGCGAATTCCTTGATAATAGAAGCTCACCGGCTTCGAAGCGATAAAATCATCAATGCATTTTCGTATCTCTTCAAATCTCGAAATGTGTATCAGCCAAATGATGCTGCAGCGATCGGAATAGGTAATAATCGGAAGGCGCCATGTCTGGGCTATACGTCTGGGCTTCTCCCGCCGCGTACGGAAGAAGTTCCCAGCCTAACGCAAAGATATGGTCCTGAGTCGCTTTCGCAACATGTGGTCGAGCATTGTCATGAAGCAAGATCACTTTATGACGTCCTTGACAGTAAATGGCCTCTTTTCTTCTAATGCATCGCTCAAATTGGTCAATTGTTGTTGGTAGCGGTTTGCCATGATTGTTTCACCCGGTTGTAACAACTCTGTTGTAGCCAGGTCTACAACCAATAATAAAAGTAGTCCGCATGGCAACAAAATAAGGTCGCATGAACCTCGAAAAGTCTTTCGAAAGACGACACAAATGTGTGACCGCCGAAATCGCGATCAGTCTTTCGAAAGACCGCAGAAATGCATCGCGAGAACATTGCGAAAAAGCCTATCAGCAAATTCCTAAACTTGATGATCAAACCGAGCGTAATATTGATTAATCAATATCACGCAACCGATCGACGCAATCGATCAGAATGCTGACTAGGCAATCGATCAGACTATATAACCGGTTACACAAGGCGTAATAGATAGAGTCGGGAAACAATCAAACATACCGTGTCGTTCGGAATCGTCATTATAATTATCGCGCAAGATATTACACGAGCACAGCGAAGTTCACGCGAGCCGTACTAATCAACGTCTCAGGTGACATACTCGGTCGACAGCCGCCAGAGTAACGCGATACGCGCCCGCCGACGTTTAACCGTGTGTGAAAGAAATAATATAAGCAATATTAAATCCAAGAAATTGTGCAATTGTTAAATAAACCACGTAACATAAAGAAAGTGTGTTAGTGATTTCAAGAAGATTTCCTTCCATTCGTTTGATCCTGCTCGGAGTCCCAACTCCTTAGGCTTAACGAACCCGACTATCCCTAAAAATTAACGTTGTAGCCCATCCGGGGTACAACAACTCGTAATACAACACATCTTTCCAATCCCACCAGATATAGAGCAAAACCTTCTTGGTGTGGATATTGGGCTTTGGCGTCGATGTCGAAGGTTGATCAGCGTCAACCCATGATTTTCTACGTTTAGGGTTATCATAAAGAATCTACCGAGGCACTTTTCATCGTCTGTAATAATTTTGTGCAGAAAATCTTTTTTCCGGAACTTTGAAAGCAAAGTGAATGCAGTGTCACGCCGACGATTTTTGTTGTCTTCGAACAATTCATGCGGAACTCATCTGCTTTTCTTCTCAAACCTTTCCCATCGTATGTAAACGTACGGAAATGGTTTGCTGCGTAACGCCAAGCTGTTCTGCAAGCTCCTTTTCAGTTTGCACAGAGTTTATATCCAGCAGTGCTTGCAATTCGTCCGTTTCAATCTTTTGAGAGCGTCCAGCACGCGATTCATCTTCAAGACTGAAATCTCCTTGGCGAAATTTTTGATACCATTTTTGATACCATCTTTTACATGTACTATGACTTACAGCGTTCTCTCCATATGCAGCACAAATCATTGCAGTGGCTTCAGCAGCATTTTTCTTCAGATGAAACGCGAAGTGGATGGAAAATCGAATATGCTCTTTTGTTATTGCCATCGTGAACTATTGATTTTTGAGGTTATGTGCATCAAACGCCATATGGCATTTTAGAAAGCCAAATGTCAACGCTTTAAAATCGTAAAAGGGCGCGAAGATATATAAAATTTAAATTGTTATTTCGGTTATATGAACTCTAAAGCTCAGAACTTTTTTGTACACCTAATATAATTCATCTTACGTATACTGTAACAAAAGGTGCGCATATGCATTTTACGGAATCCAGCCAGTGTTTAGTGTGCAATAACTCGGTGTAGTGCAGTGAATCGAATTCTTTCAAGACAAAATAAACATATGATTTGTTCAGTTATCTTACCAAAAACTTGAAACAACCGACCCTAAGACGTTAAAAGACGTTAAAAGGGACGTCTTACGTTCTAATTTTGGACTTCATATTGTCTGAGTATGTACATATTTTTCATTATAAACGCCAACAAAAATGCATAATATATAAAGAATCTACCACATTTTTTAGTTATTGGATTCAATTGGATTGTCCTCTCTTTCGTTGTTCCAATAATCTTGATTTCGCCTTGCTGCTCGCACACGTGGACCACGTATTCTGTTGCGATATTTTTCTTTTGCCGTACGAAGTGCCTCCTTCATATAATTTTGGAACTCAGAACGAGTGGGTTTTTCAAAATGCCGATTTCTACATGTGGTTTCTAAAAAAGAAAAGTAAGAGAAGATCATTAATATAATCCCCAATAGCAAAACCTGCAGAAACAGATTTTGAGCAAAGCCTACCAATATTTGGTGGCAAAAAAGCAACAAATTACACACAGAGTCTGTAATATCTGATATTGGGAGCAAACTGTCCTTAAAAACATGACAAAACTTGCCGACATGTTATGCCAGTAGATTGCTAGCAAAAACCGAGTAGAGCCTGTTACTATCGTTTGATAGCAAAAAGGCAACAAATTATACACAGAGTCTGTAATATCTGATGATGTGAGCAAATTCTCCTCAAAAATATAACAAAGCTTGCTGATATGCTATGTCAGCAGATTGGCAGCAAAAACCGAGCAGAGCCTGTCATTACGCATATTTAAACATAATTGGAAAATTAGATGGCGTCCGTTTCTCGCATGCAAAATTTATTAAACTTTCTATATAAGCGAAATCATAATCAAAATTTAAACATGCATTTATTATTTACGTATTTTTATGTATATGTTTGCAAGACATGATGCAAGACATAATCGTTCAACAAGGAAGTTAGAGCAAACTCTGTTCGATTTTTGCCGTCAATTTGTTCGCATAGCATGTCAGCAGACTCTACACGGTTTTTGCCATCAATCTGCTGACATAGCAGGTCTACAGGCTCTGCTCGGTTTCTTTCATCAATCTGTTCGCATAGTACGTCAATAGGCTCTGCTCGGTTTCTGCCGCCAATTTTCTGGCATAGCATATCAGCAGGCTTTGTCAATAAATCCCGAGCCTAATGCGGACATAGATGGCTATGGATTTGCAGTCAATATTTGATCGAATTTGTTGCCAATTTGCTAGCAAATTGTTAACATTTTGTTTGCTGAGTATATATATATATATATATATATATATTTTTTTTTTTTATTAAATTTTAATTTAAAAATATATTTTAAATAATAGATCAAAATTATCAATTTAAATTAAACGTTTTATCATTACAAGAATTTAATTAAAAATTATACATGAGCGGTAAACGTTTAATGAAACACCTAAATTTATACATACACCTAAGTTTATTTTAAAAAAATTTTTATCGTCATCGATAAGCTTAACAATTTTATTATTCTATTGGAACTAATCAATCACATTTATTGATAAATTTAATGACTAAAGTAATTGGTTAATTCTCATGGAAGTATTGGTTAATTGGTTAATTGAAATATTTAGGTTTCTACAATTTGTATAAATCATGAAAAAATTTACGCGAAATCAGAATGAACAAAAAATAAGAAAGTTATTATACAATAAATTATTTAATAAATAATGAAAATTTAATAAAACCAATAAAAAGTTTAAAATGATATTACAAATTAATATAATAATTTTTATAAGCATATAAGATATGTCATGCGTGCGTGCGTGCGTGCGTGCGTGTGTGCGTGTGTGTGTAAATTTTTAATTGATCTTGTTAAATTTTCATTATTTATTAAATAATTTATTATAAATAATAACTTTCTTATTTTTTGCTCATCTAATTGCGCGTCATTTCTTCATAATTTACAAACCAGATCACAGATTTTCATCATTTATATAAATTGTAGAAATATAAATTACACCATTTTAGATTATCTCAATTAACTCGACCAATTTTTTCAAGAAGAATTCATCGCCTTGTCATTAAATTTGTCGATGAATGCGATTGATCAATTCCAATAAAATCATTAAAATTACTAAATTAATCGATGATGATGAAAATTATTTTAAAATAAACTGAATTTAAATGTTTTATTAAAAATTAACTTCTGATTTATAATTTTATGTTGATTTCTATATTATATTAAAATATTTATATTCATTATTATAATTACGATCTCTCATGTTAAACAATATTCTTAAAAAAATAAAAATAAAATTCAAGATTCATATCTTTGCATCCGAGAACTTTTTATGTTTACAGTTGTATGTACAAGTTTTATTATCGTGTTATAATCATGTGGCAAAAAATGGAAATATATATATTATAATGGAAATATATATATATATTTATAAAATACTTAACGCAACAAAATAAATATCATAACAAATTTACTTTTTATAAAAATATGTCTGTTTGATCTTAAGTTGCTTTGTATTAAAAATTTCACTTTATTTAAAATATATAGCAGAACGCGTGGCAGACTGGCATATATTGTGCAATATTAAAACTATTTTGGAATTTTAGTACTTATTAGTTAGAAAAATATATGTTTAATAAGACATTATTATGAAGCATCAAATCCTTTATAATATATAATTATTAAGTCTTATTTTTTTGAAACTTTGAAATTCAATTATTTGGATTTTAGTTTTTAGAATTATATAATAATTTACATAACTTGATGTTAATTATTGATTTATATCAAATTTGTTATACAAATGATATACATGGAATTATTTAAGTAATATAATACTTAGATTAGATACATATTATTTCAATTAAGTCAGGTAATGTAATTTTATGATATCATTATTTTAAAAAGGAAATTAGAATTACTGTCATTTGACTTTTAGAATAAGAAGGTTTTAATGGGAATATAAAGATATGTATCACATGAGTTTTCTTTTTTTAAAAACAATATTTATATATTGAATCTTCAAGATGAATTTTCATGATGTAACTTGGCGCCATTTTTTGATATCAAATCTTTTATACAAATGATACTTATTATTAGAGTATTACATTACATATTATTTGAACATTATACATAAGATTACATAATTTTGTAGTATAAACAGTAATATAAGTTTTTGTAATATAAATTTTATATTAATTGTAATATAAATTTTGTAATATTATTTGTATTATAATATAAATTTTGTAATATAAACAGAAAAATTCTGAATTAAACTGAAAAATTTTGAATTAAAACAGAAAAATTCTTTGAAAGATATGTGTCAAATTTTATTCTTATTTTTTTAAAAAGATTGAACTTTCCAGATAATGTAACTATAACTTGGTGCCACTTTTTTGATATCAAATCTTTTATACAAATAATACATGTTATTAGAAATGAGTAATATATATTATATATATTATCATTAAATATCAGACATAAGACGTAATTTTGTAATATTTGGATTGAAATAGAAATACTTTTAAATATAAAGGTATATACTCCAATTTTATTTTTAAGTTTTTTTAAGAAGATATAAGTGACGCCAGTAATTGATAACTTTTAAAATAGCTGTTATTACATGGGTTGAAAGGAAAAGGTTTTAATTGATACTGTTACGTCCAACCCGAGGTAAATATATTTTTATGTATATTTTTTCTTAATGGATGGGGCTTGGAAGGACGCTCCAAATACCCTCTCGCAGATGGCCGCGCTGAGGCGTTCCTACGAGTCGGACACACCGTGCAGAGCCACGAGTGCGAGTCAACGTCTTGAAAAAGACGCTATGACTTCGACTGCCTGACGTGCGTCCGTCGGTCCGTAATTTAGGCAAGAGAATTTAATCTCTTTTGCCAGGGATAGGACCATGCGCGAATCTTGGGATGACGAGGAATGAAAGAGGGAGTGAATAACCAATCGATAAATAGTTTAAATTTTACATATAATTAACAATTTTAAGACGATACAAAGTTAATTACGTATCGAGATCGTATACAAGATCGCACATTAGTTACCATCGTATCATATGTTTTTTTTGTTGGAATATATTTATTGACGATATATAAAAATATAAAACAGGAAGGATGTTACGTACAGAAATTCGTGTGGTCTAGAAATCGACGGGTGTATTGTTTGGTTTATCTGTGTATAATTCTATTAATCTATTAGTTTATTTTAAAATGTATGTTGTTGACTGTGTGTGTTTTGAGAGGAGGTCGGGTTTTCGCTAGTGGGTTCTATGAGAGGAGGGGAAGGAGTCCGTAGTTCACAGAAATCGCCCAAGGATTTCAGGGAATCTGAGTATGCCTGGAGGTGGCGCTCTGGGAAGAGTACACTGAAATCTGGGGGTGGTTCAGATTCAGTTTGGTCTTCAGGTCTGATCGGGGAATAGGATGGAGGAGAAATGGGTGAATAATAATTGGGTCTCCTGCTGGAACAACTCGTAGTTTCTTGATGTAAAACCTCGGATGTCCCAGGCAAAGGATAGCTTCCCGTCTGGCGAGCTCGCTTGTTCCGACGGTAACGGAGCCTCTTCAGGGCTCGCCTCCGTCTTTGAGCGTCGGAGAGTGTGGATGATCCAGCTTTCACTAAAAAGGAATGGATTTGGAATGTGAAAGAAACGTCGTTAATTGCGAACCTTAAGGCTATCTCTGAAATATTTCAGGAAACCGAGAGATCCGAGAGGAGAGAAATGAAAAAAGGGGAAAAAGAAAATCGTAAGAGAGGAGAGAAAAGCCAAAAGAATAGATTTCCCGGGCTAATCGACAGCCATGAACCTGCTGAGTGCTCCGCAACGCATAGGGAGCCCGAGAGGTTCGACGGCTGAAGCCAACAGGGAAGAAGCAGGTTTTTTGCCAAACTATTCGGCAGCCATGAACCTGCTGAGTGCAACGCATAGGGAGCCCGAGAGGTTCGACAGTTGAAGCAAGGAAAGAAAGAGAAAAGAAAAAGAAAAAGGGAGTAGACGTGTAAGGAGAACGGCAGAGGATAGAAAGGATGAATGAGGAAGTATAAGGAGAAGAGACCCGAAAATTATTACTAAGAGAATTTTTTATGTATAATTAAACTTACTTTTATTCTGTAGAGTTGAGATCTGCGAGATGAAGCGGTAATAGTGTCGTCAGAAAACTTGATCGCTTATTCTTGTTGGTTGTTCAACTGACACTGACTAAATTATTGGTAACTTGAATTATCGACAAACTAGTAAAACGAAATGTTCCGACCGTGTAACGAAATGGGACGTTGCAGAGTGAGTGCGTCCGTTCCGTGCCTTTAAGGGCACTATATATATATGATTTCGTTGAGGAAAACACGTATTGTTTTTCCGTGATTAGGATAATAGGGATTATCCGTCTAGCCAAATTCTTAGTAATCGACTCTCGGAAGGGATTAGCGTAACCGTCGCGACCGTAACACAACATGTGTCATTCATTTATCTGTTTAACTAAATTCTAATAACTGATATCCGAAAGAGGAGAGTCGCGCAGTCATCAAGATGTAACGTCGGTATACTTCAGCGATTAGGATAATAGGGATTATCCGTCTAGCCAAATTCTTAGTAATCGACTCTCGGAAGGGATTAGCGGCGTAGCCGTCGCGACCGTAACACAACATGTGTCATTCATTTATCTACTTAATTAAATTCTAATAACAGATACCCGAAAGAGAAGAATCGTGCAGTCGTCACGACGTAACACCCCCCATCTTAGACAAATATCGGGGGTACACGATATTTGCATTGAAAAGTAATAATTCTTCTCTTTCGATAGGCACTATTGCGCTTTCTCAACGCGAAGAAGAAGGAAAGAAAGGACCTTGTAATTTCTTTCGTTCTTCTTGAGTTTTCCTATTTATAAATGTGTATGTAGATTATATATATATATATGTTATTTTTTCTCTCTTCCCTCTTTTGTAGAGAAAAAAAAAAAATTCTTACTTGCAATGATAAAAGCGGTCTCTTAAGGTGTTAATTATAATTATTTATCTTTTCTATTCTTTCTGTTCATTTGTTGTGTACTCATATACATATTTTTCTGTGAAATGATTTTTAACAATTACATCATTATATTTATGATATATATATATTATATATTTTCTCTCCCCCTTTTTTTATATGTATATGTATATCTAGGCATTTGAACAAAAAGTTTAGTTATTCTTCCCTTTTACATATCAAAGATATTGAAGGAAGAAGAATAAATTTAGTATGGGGTAATTAATTTAGTGCTATTATTATATATGTTTTTCCCTTTTCTATTATCGTTACTATCATTATTATTTATTATTATATTATTTATTATTATTACTATTTTTGGTGTATAGATTATTTAACAGTTGTACTAATGCACACGTTCTTTCCCTTCCATAAATGAGTTCATTTGAAAGAAAAAGGTTTACTACAGGTGGTCCGATACAAAATGCCAGAGGTTAGTTGTCAAGTAACCAGGTGTTATCCTTTCGCACGTGTGGATACTCTCTGTCGTTGCCCGAGAATATATATGCATATGGATGCACACATACATAATCCCTTTCGATGCTCTCCTAATCTTTGTTTTGCTGATTTCTATTTGGTCGCGAAGATGCACGCTATTTTATGTGCATTGTTCTTATGAACTGGACCGTGCGGCACTACTATATTCTTAGATAGTTTCGGATTGAATGATAACCGATTGCTGATAGTAATGCCTGATGAGAGTAAAATGCATCTGGATTATATAGAAGGTTGATAGGCATCGACAGAAGAGATATATATGTATATATATATATATATATATATATATATATATATATTTTTTTTTTCCATCTGGCATTCGGTATCGTGATCCTCCAAGGTTGTTTATAAGATTTAATTTTAAGTAGTAGAAAGGAGAAAAAGTGTACATATCTAATGTTAAAGTTACTTACTTAATGGAATTGCAATGGTTTTTCCTGAGACTATTACTATCTGTTGCTAATGTATTTCGTATTATCTTATGATTACATTTGTTAATTTCGACAGATGGATAAATATTTACCGCGATTCTTTTGTCAATCCGTGCATATCCTAAATTTACGAGGGCGTCTCGAAGATTCAACTGCATGTAGCCGTTTTCGTGTGAAATAACCAGCTTGATGAGTGCGGTTCCGTCCGGCAGAGGATGTATTATTTTTAAGTATCCCTCCTGTTCCTCTGCGAGGATTTGGCACAATGTCCTGATTTTCTTAGACCATACTAGAGTTGGCACTGCCGGGCCAGTGTAGGCTAACCCACACTTGAGAGCTTGCCACGGCAATTCTTGAAAGCGATCTTCTAGGATGTATAATTCGTTGAATCGTCGCCACACTTCTCGTCCTTCGTCCCTGAGGGCTACCCGGGCAATTCCTTGGATCCGCCCGACTGCCGTTATTATTCCTCGGTGCCATATGTCGCCTTCCTTGATTGCGACGGCCAGATTTATTTTCACCAAGTGTGGCCAGCAGATGAGGGTATTTGACTTCCGATTCATTCGGAACCCAAGTTCCTCCATTAATTCCTTTAGGCTCGGCTCTCCAGTTTTGAGTCGTATCCAAAAGAGGTGCGGTGATTCCATCCGGAGTATCTTGCAGTCAAGGCGCCCACGGGTCAAACAGCTGGTATCGATGACGTTAGATTCCATTTTTCGGTATTATCTGATTGCAAAGATATGGATGATGATATTAAAGAAGATTTTAATTTTTCAATTGTAGGGAAAAGGTTGGTTGAGAGGTTGATACAACTTCCGTGGGAAGGAGAGGATACATTGAGTTTGGATCTGCGCCTTTCGTTGGAGCTTCTCGTAGTGCGTCGCTTGGGATTGTATGCTCGGAATTACATTCAGGAGGAGGGGCGCTCGCCTCCGAAGATTTTTTCTGTCCGTATGTGCTAAGGTGTAACAAAAGATGGGTGATAGAATCCCAGATAGATCCGAGTAGATGTATTGACCATCCATACACGGTATGCAGGGTATATGCGTGTACTGCTGTGTCTAGTATCAATTTTAAGATTCTAATAGTCATGTATATCCCAATCATTCCGGCGCTGATGTTACCAAAAATGAGAAACCGATCCCAAAATTTTTCCCAGGCAGTTGTAGCTATTTTTTCTATGGATGCTTCGTCTAATAAATTAGAAAATGATCCTCCGTTTACAGAGCCAGGTTGCCCTAGCATTCCTCGGGCTATGGTATTAAGTACTGCAGGCCGTTCCGCAGGAAACATTATATGATCCCGAAGGTCCTGTAAATCCTTTTCCGTGTATATCCCGCTTGTGGCGAGTGCTCCAGGATTAATATACTTCCAAGTTAATTTGGTGGTTGGTTTTATGACGATTGGGGGTAGTGATTCGATTGGTTTGGGTGTGAATTTGTACCACGAATCTCCGAGTAGATACATGGCGGATGCGAGTTTATTACAATTTACCTCAGTTCCTTGTTGTAATAGAATGTGTGTTTGAGGGGTTAAAAATTGTGTTTGATTGTCTCGTATTACTTGTAATTGATCGTAGCATTTGTCAGTTTGAGCAATTTTTACTTCAACTGGTACGCACTTTATTATGTGTATTACCTCTCCGGCTCGTAGGGCCATATATCCTGGTCCCTTCATTAGATGATAGGCGAAAACATCTGGTGACTGAGTAGCTATAGCTAAAGCATTCTTTAGCATTTTTTGCTCGAGGTTACATTGTTGCAGGAGAACATTTCGGTATAACTGGCTTATTTGTGTACGGACATGCCTTTCTACGTATACGAATTTGGAATTTACATAGGTGAATATATCGAAATTATAAGCGCGGTTTTCCATCTTTTTAAAAACTTTATTATCAGGGGTTGTTATAAAAATGAATAATTTGGGATGTTCAGTTCGGGTAAGCGTATATCCGCATTTTGAGATAGTTCCCTTGCTGGTTAAAGCGAAAACCATGTCATCCGCAACCAGGGCATAGATTTCCGTGGGTTGATCGTCCAGTTGGTCGATTATTTTTCCTGCGACTCCTTCATATAATAAGCCATAATTACTAAGTTGACAATCGTCTTCGGGTAATGCATTCCAGAATGTATCTCCTCCTTCTAGATCGATACACCGAGTAGCCGTGAGTTCACAGGTTACTCCTGAACGGAGTATAATCCTATTAGTATCTACTTTTACTTTGGCTGTATAATCTTGTAAGGTGATCTTTATAGTCGCGAGAACGGTGACGTCTGTCCATGTTCCATAAGGGTCTGAATACGTTCCCCCATGACATGTTCCATCGGCATCTAATTGTCCCGCCAACGTTACAGGCCTGGTGATCGTTTGGTTGGGAAGAATGCCTGTAATAAGCGTTGCTCCTAGGTGGTAGTGACCAAACACATGCATATTTATGCATGCTCCTTGGGATATTTCTTGTATGTATGAATTTGCCATTGGGAACATCCATAGAGTGAGAAAACATTCCACATTTTCTGATTAGTCTATCAATTTCGATTTTACACTGATGTACTTTTATGCTTTTAAATTCATTAACTTGAAGTAATTGCAGATAGACTCTGGCCTTCGTTAGAGTCTGCGGCGGAATGTCGCATTCCTCGATGTTCAAGAGCGACAATGTAGTAGTTAAATTGGCCTGCGGTGATCCACAGTCATAGCCTATTATTCCGTGAGCTTTCCGAATCCAAATAAGTGTTATCATTATGGCGATCCTTCCGATCATCTGAAAATTTAATTATTCGAGGTTGGCTTGATATGAGAAATCCTTAAACGATTGGGATGAACTACGCGACTGTTTTTCTTAATTTTAATTCTAACGTTATTTCGATTTAATATTTCTAAGACTTCATGCGGGCCTATGTATTGGTCTCCAAATTTTCCTGGTTTGGGCCCCTTCTGCAAGAATACGTAATCCCCTGGTTTGAAAGTTTGTGGTTTAATCTTCTTGTCGTAATATTTCTTTGATTTGATTTTTGCTTCGACAATATTTTCGCGAGCGTTTGCTTGTATGGTGTGAAGCTGAGTAACTAGATTTATTAAATATTCATCATAATTTGCCAGTTTATCTTCTGGAGCTAAAGGTTCGCTAGACGGTATTCTTGCTATTTTCCCGAAAACTAATTCGTATGGGGTATGTTTAGTTGCTTCGTGTACACTGGTGTTATAGTTGAATGTAGCGAGACCGATCCACCTGTCCCACTGTTTTCCTTCAGTTGCATATTGTTTTAAATATTCACCAAGTGCATGATGGGATCTTTCTAACGAACCATTGGATTGCGGATGAAAGGCAGTAGTGCGCAGTTTGCGAATCTTGAATATTTTAGCGAGTTTTTTCATTAGATCGCTAAGGAAGTTTCTTCCTTGATCAGTCAATATTGCTTTTGGTGCTCCTAGTATACAAATAAATTTATCGACAAATGCTTCCGCAATTGTCTCAGAGGTTTGATTTGGCAACGGTATTGCCATGTAAAACTTAGTTAGTTGATCCTGCAAGGTTAGAATATATTCGTTTCTTTGTTCGGTTTTAGGTAACGGACCTACAATATCCATGGCTACCTTATCAAAGGCGGATCCTGGTGTATCAGTAATGATCATAGGCTGTTTAGTTTTGACTCGTACTAATTTTTTTAATTGGCATTGCAGGCATTGTTGTATGTATTTTTGCACATCTGATTTTAAGTCTTCCCAATAATAATTGTGTTTAATTCTATTGTATGTTTTAGTAACACCTCGGTGTCCTCCTGTGGGCGCGCAATGTATCTCACTGATTATGCTTGGGCGGAGATCTTTTGGGGGATATTTTGTTAATCCGTTGCAAATAATTATTTTAGTGTACGCGTCAACGAAGATTAATTGTATCTGTGTTTTGATATTGCTCCATGGTATATTCTGGATAAATTCGGTTTTGGCTATACTAACGGTTTCCAGTTTTAATTCGTCTGCTATTTTACGCAGGTCTTTCAAAGCTGATGTTATTTGTATTAAGGTCATTGTTGGTCCTTCTCGTTGTCCTTCGCTAATCGTTAAAACCAGGTGATAATAGTTCCTATACTTTATGGCTCGAGTTTTTCCTAAAATAAGATCCCTTAATTTAGGTAATTCGTTTCGTTCGAACAATTTTTGCGAACCTAAAGGTTTTCCGTTGATGTCGACAAAATAGACTATATTATCCTTACGTAAGAATAACAATTCTCGAGAATCGATGACATTGCTTTTCAGTGCCCGATTTTCAATAATGATAGATTTAGTTTTCCTTAAGTCATTTTCTTGATTATCCTCTTCTTCGTCTTCTTCTTTTCCTTCTTCTTCCTTTTCCTCTTCTTCGTTATTTTCTCTACTCTTTGTGTTTTCATTCGCTAAGTCTGTTACCTCTATAGTTTCGGGATTGATTAGAGAATATGTTTGCGATCTTTTCAGGTGATCATCCTTTTCTTTTATTGTTTGGCTTCTCGTTTGCATTTTACGAAATGCGGGCGGATTATGAATTAATGCTTTCTCTATAATTTTATTTTTTGTCGGTTCGTTTAATTCTTCTTGGGTGAATGGTATGGAATCCATGTTTTCTTTGAAAGAATTGTCGATATCTGCCATTTCGGATTGTTCGTTGTCCGATAAATATAATTCGAAATCTTCGTCCTCTTCCATTTCTTCTTCCTCTTCGGATTCTTCCAATAATTTGGAAATTACGTCTGCATCTTCTGGTTTATTAGGATTTAAAATTTTCCTATTGATAATGGTTTTGCAATCTATTTCTACTGGGTTCCTTGGTAATGCGTCGGCATTTACGTTAGTTTTTCCGGCTTTGTATACGACGTCATAATCATATTCCGCCAGTTTCAATCTCCAACGAAGTATTCTCATATTTGCGTCTTGTGCATTCTTAAACCATAGTAAAGGCTTATGATCAGTAATTAAGGTAAATTTTCGTCCATAAAGATACGGTCGAAAATGTTTAACACAATAAACTATTGCTAATGCTTCCTTTTCATAAGTATCGTATTTTAATTCATTATCTGTTAAGGTCCGTGATGCATACGCGATTGGACGATCTTTATTTATTTCCCCTTGCGATAGGATTCCTCCTACGGCTATTCCTGAAGCGTCGGTTGTTAAAATAAACGGTTTTGAGAAATCGGGATATTGCAAGATGGGTTCTTCGTATAGTTTCTGCTTCAAAGTTTCAAATGATTCTTCCTGTACAGATGTCCAGTCAAATCGTGTCTCATTTTTTAACAGATTTGTTAATGGTTTAGCGAGTTTCGAGAAGTTTGGAATGAATCGTCTATAATATCCTGCTAATCCGAGAAATTGTTTGATATTTTTAGGCGTTTTTGGTCTAGGAAACTGTTGCACTGCTTCCAATTTTTTGGGGTCTGGTTTAATCCCGTTTTTGCTGATCACATGTCCTAAATATGTTACTTCAGTTTTTAGAAATTCACATTTATCTGGCTGTAATTTTAAGTTTGCTTCGCGTAATCTGTCTATTAAATTATTATACTTCCTTTCGTGTTCCTCTAGTGAGGAGGCATATATAACGATATCATCCATATAGACGAATAATTCTTTCCCTTGTAATCCAATTAGCACTAGATCCATTAGACGCTGGAAAGTGGCAGGTGCGTTTTTTAGACCGAAGGGCATTCTGTCGAATTCGTAATGCCCGAAAGGAGTAGTAAAAGCTGTTTTATGGCTATCTGAAGGATCCATCTTGATCTGGTGGAATCCAGAGGCTAAATCGCAAACTGAGAAATATTGCGCTCCTCCTAATTGATCAATGATATCTACAATATTCGGTAAAGGGTAAGCATCTCCAATGGTCTTATCGTTCAATGCTCGAAAATCCAAAACCATTCTCCAGCGTTTGTTTCCCTTTGAATCTTCCTTTTTGGGCACTATCCATATAGGAGTGTTATACGGAGATTGAGATGGTTTTACTATTCCAACTTCTAACAATTCTCCTACCTGCCTGTTTATCTCCTCTTTATGAACTTGTGGAAATCGGTACTGTCGTGTATTTATTGGCAGATCATCTATGGTTGGTATCTGATGTTGCAATACATGAGTAGCAGTTAATTCTTCGCCAGGTATGTGGAATCTGTCCTGACTGATTTTTATAAGTTTTATTACCTTTTCCTTTTCTTGTTCGTTTAAGTGGTCCAACCACAAGGATTCTATAATTTTAGTAAGCCGATTCCTTGCGTCCTCCTTTGATATTACTAAGCATTTGTGGGGATTATCGGTTAAGGTAACGAGTGATAATCCTTGTGTGAATTTGTCTTTATGTTTCGATTTATGCTTGTGTATACATTTATCAAATATTTCTTGAGACTGATTTTGTTTTGATGAAAAAATTCTAGAAGACGGTTTTTTTATCTTTCATTTTGCAGTTATTAATTAAGTTTGTCCTTCCTATGAGCTCCTTGATAGTATTTTGAGAGGTTTCTGTTCCTTTTTTATTTCTTTTCTTCGAGATCCCAATTTTTCGAAATTTAATATTTTTTAGTTGAAGTGAGAAATTCTTATTTTTAATTTCTCTTGGATAGAGTTGTGTCGCGTTACGCAGTGAGGTTTGGTAACTTTCCTCCTCGCAACCGACGGAGTTGGGAATTGCTAGAGAAGTGCGGAAGTTTTCCTCTGCAATTCCAGGATTCTCAGGAGAGGTTTGGAAATTTCCCCCTCCAAGGATCTTGGGATGAATTGATATTGAAGCAGAGGTTTGGTAACTTCCCTCTGCAATTTCAGGATTCTCAGGAGAGGTTTGGAAATTTCCCCCTCCAGGGATCTTGGGATGAATTAATATTTGAGCAGAGGTTTGGTAACTTCCCTCTGCAATTTCAGGATTCTCAGGAGAGGTTTGGAAATTTCCCCCTCCAGGGATCCTGGGATGAATTAATATTTGAGCAGAGGTTTGGTAACTTCCCTCTGTAATTTCAGAATTCTCAGGAGAGGTTTGGAAATTTCCCCCTCCAAGGATCTTGGGATGAATTGATATTTGAGCAGAGGTTTGGTAACTTCCCTCTGCAATTTCAGGATTCTCAGGAGAGGTTTGGAAATTTCCCCCTCCAGGGATCTTGGGATGAATTAATATTTGAGCAGAGGTTTGGTAACTTCCCTCTGCAATTTCAGGATTCTCAGGAGAGGTTTGGAAATTTCCCCCTCCAGGGATCCTGGGATGAATTAATATTTGAGCAGAGGTTTGGTAACTTCCCTCTGTAATTTCAGAATTCTCAGGAGAGGTTTGGAAATTTCCCCCTCCAAGGATCTTGGGATGAATTGATATTTGAGCAGAGGTTTGGTAACTTCCCTCTGCAATTTCAGGATTCTCAGGAGAGGTTTGGAAATTTCCCTCTCCAAAGATCTTGGGGTTGAAGCCCTCATTTTTATCTTTATTTTCTGATTTTTCATGGGTTTGATTTTTATTTTCAGAGTTCATAGGATTCTTATTTCTCTCTTGGTTTGTATCTGTAGTTCTGTCTTCAAATAAGTAAACGTGTTCGTTCTCGTTAACTCTTTCGATATCATTTTCATAAAGGGTATTAACCTTGTCGTTGACGGTTTCAGTACTGTTCAGAGATAATGAGTACATTGGAAGTTTTGAAATATGCGCCTCGAGATTTTTTTCATGATCGTTGAGTATTTCATCGAGAGTCTTAAGTCGCAATATTGGTACTTGTATTTCTGCTTCTTCGTCTAACGTGCTTATGATATTTATGTATGCCTTTCCAGCAATGTTTTCTACTATGGAATCTCTCGAATAAATTCCATGTGCTACTTTTAATTTAGGTATGTATCCGATCTTTACTTCGGGGTTACCTATCCTCACATAAAACAGTGACTCTGATCGTGGTGGTACGATGATGATTTCTGGAGAAGAGAATGGTATATTAATTCCAGATATGTTTAGATGTCCCTGAGCATAATCTATCGTTAAAGAGGTTTGTTTAAAGAAATCGTTACCGAGTATACCAGACTGTGAAATAGGGAAATCGTTAGTCACTATGTGAAATTTTACTAAAATTTTAAAGAGAGTTAGGGTAATTTCACCGAGAGTATAAACAGGATATTCATTTATTCCATTTAATTTTAATATGCAAGAATAATCAATAGCAATGTGTTTAGGTACAAAATCCTTTTTGATTATATTCGGTCCAGAGCCAGTATCTAACATAAAAGTTAAAGGAGAGTTTATTTTATCTAAGGTTATCTGGACTGTAGGCACGCGACTATGTTTGTCGAGGTTTACTGTCACGGGTTGAGCATTCGGTGTGTTTTTTATCGAGGTGTCGAAGATGTCGATGGGTGTGAAACCTGCTCGGCCCCCCGTTGCACACCCGACTTCGGTGGACCATTGGAGTTTTCCGAATTGTTTGTTTTTCTACGATTATTATTTAAAATTCGTAAGTCGCAGTTTTCTAAAAGATGTCCTTGCGCTTTGCAGTAGCGACAATACGGAGAGCTACCCGAATTTGGGTTTAACTTAGATCGACAATCTTTAGCGGTATGACCGAAGTTGTTGCAATTTTGACAAGAGATTTTTGATTTATTTTCCGCTGTTTGCTGGTCATTCTGTTTTTTCCAGCAATTATTGGCCGAATGCCCGGGTTTGTCGCACCATTGACAGATTAGGAAAGTTTTATTTTGATTGCTATTATTATTCGTACGACAAGTCTTGGCATTATGTCCTGATTTCGAGCATAACTGACAGGTGATAATATTTTCGCGTATTATGTTAACGGTTCGTCGTGTTTGTGAGTCGCGAAGTCGACACGTATTAGCGTTGTGTTCGCGTTTTTTGCAAATCTGGCAGATAAGTATCTCGTTTCCCAAATTCTCAGCTCTACTATGATTTTGATAAGAATTTTGATTAAACCTTTTACAATTATTAGCTGAATGTCCACTTTTATAACAGATTTGACAGGTTTCTCGCGGTACAGTGATATCAATCGGTTTTGAGGTGGTACATGATCCGCGGCGCAAGTCTGAAATTGCGCGTAATTCTCTTTCTATTCGTAATGCATCGGCCACAGTTCCCTTGACATCGAGATTTCTGGCTACTCTTTGTTCGATTTCCGGATTCAGACCTCTAATAAAGCATTTACACATATCCTTTTCTAATGAGTCCATGATACTACGTTCTGGGAGAGAATTCCCGGAGTTTCGATTGGCTTCTAGTATTTGCTTCCCTAAAATCTTTACTCGATTTGCGTAAGTTACAACGTCTTCATTACCCTTTTGATAAATAGAGCCTAGTTCACCTTGTAATTGATATACGTTTTTGATGACCATAAATTTGTTTTAAAAAATTTGTAAGTTGAGCAACATTGTCGAAGTCCTGACCTGCGACGGTACGACGGGCTTCTCCAACTATTCGCGTTCTTATAACTTTAGTGAATTGTGATTCGGCTTCATCTGGTAACATGGATTTAGCCTCTTCACAACCCTCGATAAAATAACTTAGGGGAATATTCTGGCCGTCAAAGAAAGGAACGGCCTCAATAGCGTATTTTAGTGTGGCGAATGGATTAATTTGCGCCATATTTAATCTACTTAAATCTTCCGTCTGGCTATTGGTAGTATGGTCAAACTTGCCCGTTAATGCTAAATTTTCGGGGCGTAATGTATTAGATTCGGATGCTTCGCAATTGATTTCTGATTCTTTAATAATTGAGGTCTCTTCTAAAGGAAAGGCAATAGGTCTGGAAGCAGGTGTTTTTGTTGGAGTAGAAGTGTGTGTGTGTGTGTTTTTATCATTGTATTGTTAACGTGTTATTCTAAACACGTTATTTGCGATAAATATCATCACATGCCTCGGTAGTCGAAAGGATAAGATGCCTGCTCGGAAAGCAGGAGATCCAGGTTCGATTCCTGGCTGAGGTGGTATTTGTTCGCAAAATAATTACGAGTTTTCACGACTGGTTCGTGGTCGGGCCCCGCCGTGACGCACACCCTCCCTTCTTATTCCCTCCCTTATTATTCGGGGGCTCGAGCCATGCTTGATGCAATCTCTCCTGTCGTGCTCCAGGAGAATTATTTGTATATTTGCCAATGGCGTTGGAGGGTGTCGCCGCTACCGTCGTGACGCACATCCTCCCTTCTTATTTGAGACGCTCGGCGTTCTTGTTATAATTAATGGTGTGGGAATCTTTAGGAATTTCTTTAATGAAGCCTCACGCGTGAAGCCTCACAAACCTCGCGAACGCTTTCAATCACTGATACGGTGACGGTATGGGTACAAGAAAATAAACATGTGGTGAATGGTATTTCGATATTAATATATTCAAGAATTAGATTACACACCCGAATTGAATACTTCGCACATACACAAAACACTAGATACTATAAGACTAACTTAACTAGAGATCGAATTATAAGAAATAGAATCAAGGATTTTATGAATTAGAATTGGAATTGAGACTCGCACGAGATAGATTCTTACGACGTGGACACGAATGTGACACGTGTTGACGGTTCCGCGGCGCGCTCAGAAGTGTCGGAGTTTCGACGGGCATTGCGGTGCTCCGCTGCGGCAGCGCGACTGCGCAAGATGGCGGACGGCGTGGATACGCCAACGCACGTGGCGCTGGCGTGACATGAATTATGGAGCTAAGCTAGATGTATGTATCTATGGCATGCATTAGTCAGCCAATCAGAGGGCGGCTGACGGGGGATGATGCGCAGTAACAGTAATGTAAGCGTTATTGTAATAATAGTGTCTTATGCTCAATTAAATTAGTAACATTAATATCATTAATATGGTCTTATCATTAACATAGTTATTATATTTATTATATTTATTATATTTATTATATTTATATTTAAGTATATTTAAGGTACATATTAAATATTATTGTTTATAACTAATAAAGAAAAGTGGTCAGGGCAATCGACTACAGAATATGTGTATTTTATTAAATGTTAATATTTATAATTAGTAGAGGAAGTGATTATGATAACATTACATCTAGGTAAAATAATAGTGATGAGGCGCGTTGTGTAATGCGGAACGGCAGGAGAGCCAATGACCGTTCTCGGTCGCTGACCCGGCGATAGATAGTATTAAGGCTGTATTACATATGCAGAGGAAAAAAAATATATATGGGGGCTCTCCGGACGTTACACCTCCCCCCTCGGAAAGAAAATGTCGAGCGTACTGCGCGACATTTTCTCACATGGCATTGATAAGATTAGACGTTCTTAGTTCATACGTTTCTTATTCACTAACACTGATTACACTTTACAGCCTTTAAACAATGTTTTCATGTAGGTATTTTGCAGTTCACTGTATGAGCGCATATTCTCTTTTCATTCTTCCTGGGTGCCGATGCTGGCGACGGCTCGTCCACGGCGATCTGTTGTGTCGGCATGAGGCGTTTGACGCTAGGCGAGTCGCTGATTCATCGGCTTTCTCATGTGCAGTGATAGGTTAGTAACTGACGATCATACGGCTCCTAGCAGATGGATGTTCCATTCATAGATTCTATGTAGCGCGTATCCATGAATCATCGTGTCGATAACTAGCTTTATTATCCTAGCTATCACGAACAGCGCCAGCACTCCTGCGCTAGCAGACCCGAAAGTTATAAAACCGTCCCAGAGACGCTTCCCTGCACTCTCTGCAATCTTGTCGAGGGTGTCCTCGTCAAGGAGGTTCACTAGCAAGATGCTTCCTCCTGGGATGTCTTGCCCTAGTGCTCCTCTTGCTATAGTATTAAGCATTGAGGGGAAGATTCTCGACTGGGAACATGATGTGGACCCTTAGACGGTCGAAGTCATCGGCAGAGTAGATGCCGCTCGTAGCGAGCGCGTCCGGGTTCATATACTTCTAGCTCGGTGTTGAGAGTGGTTGTATGACGGAAGACGGGAGCGATTCCAATGATTTGGTAGTTAACCTATACCAAGCATCGTATAACTTATACATATTTGGCAACAGCTCGTTGCAGTCTTTGTGGGTGCCTGTCTTGGTGAGTATCCTTGTGCGTGGTAGCAGGAAGTATGACGCGTTCCTATACCACGCACAAGGATACTCACCAAGACAGGCACCCACAAAGACTGCAACGAGCTGTTGTCAAATATGTATAAGTTATACGATGCTTGGTATAGGTTAACTACCAAATCATTGGAATCGCTCCCGTCTTCCGTCATACAATCACTCTCAACACCGAGCTAGAAGTATATGAACCCGGACGCGCTCGCTACGAGCGGCATCTACTCTGCCGACGACTTCACTGGAAGTTCCTTATAACACCTCTCTGTGTGTCTTAATTTGCAGTTCACCGGAACACATTGGATAATGTGGATGACCTCTCTAGCAGTTACGACGGTGTAGCCTGGAGATTTCATAATTCGATAGGCCATCTCGTCTGACGCTATCGCTGACAATGACAGAGCGTTCTGCAGTATTTGCCGCTCCAGTGCGCACTTCTGCTCCATAATGTCGTGGTACAGTCGGGTAAGTTGATGTTTTACGTGCTTCTCTACGTACACGAACTTCGAGTTAACATAGGCGAATATGTCCAAGTTGTTCACGGAGATTCGAGATTTCACCCGAAACGTCTTTCCTTTCTGCGTCTCTAGGATGATGAGCTTTGGGTGCTCTGTACGATATAACTGGTATCCGCAGAGATTAAATTCGGAAGTCTTCGCCAATGCGAACGTCGTGTCCTTTGTCGTTACCGTATATACTATCGGGGCCGTGTGGTTGGCTCTGGGCGATAGTTTGGTTGCCATGCTCTCGTAGAGAACGTCGTATTGATTAAAATGGCAGCTATCCACGGTCGGCGTCGTCCAGAAGGTTTCTGTTCCGTCATAGTCGATGCAGCTGCCGTGTTGCGCTTGGCAACGCGTTCCGTTCGGCAGGTTGATCATGTCAGCCGATCGCTTATACGTGGTATCAAAAGATCGTAGGACGATTCTCAGAGTAGCCTGCACCACCACGTTTTCCTAAGTCCCAAAGCCATCCAAGTACTGCGTCCCGGAGCAGCGGCCATCGGCGTGCGCGGCGCTCGCCATAGTGACGCTCCTATGATTGGTAGCGTTGATTTTGAGGCGATCCACAACGGCAGTCCCGACGTTAAGCGTTCCTGTGTTGTGAATTCTTTGACAATTTTTTCTTCCGATTTCTTTCACATACTACTTGCATCCGTCAGAGACTATAGCGACGTGTGAATGCATGCCGCAGTAATAAATTGTGCGATCTATCTCCAGTCTGCACTGCACAGCTGTGATGCTCTCGTATTCTGAGGTTTGCATTAGCTGGACATAGGTCTCCGCGCTTTCCGGCTCTAGGTTCTCGACGTTGCATGTGCCGATATCCAGTAAGGATAAGGTAGTGACATTCAGCCCGCTGCCTCCGCAATCGTAGCCCATGAGGCCGAAGCACGTTGTTGGCAGCAGCAGAAGGTAGATTATTCGGTGTAGTTCCATGGTGATCCTTTGGACGTTGTCGATTGACTAACTGGCCCTCTTTTTCCTCCGGTTCGGGTTGTTGTGAAGGGGAGTGGCAAGAGGTGGAGCTCCGATTTTCCGCCCTTTTCAGCTTATCCGTTTGAACGGTTCGCATCCTACCTAATCTTATTTCTATTTTCGCGTTATTATTACTAAGTAATTTTACAATAGTATAAGGGCCCGTATATTGGGGACTCAATTTGTCTTTTCGGGGTTCGTTAAGAAGATGTACTTGGTCGCCTTCATTAAATTCACACACGTTTGCGCGGCGATTGTAGTATCGCTTGGATTGGCTCTTAGCGCTGTTCAGGTTGCGACGCGCTACTTAGCGCTTGGACTTCGCTCAGTTTGTTTGATAAGTCGGCATAATATTCTGCATAACTCTCGTTATTTTCATCGGTTCTCGCGATATCGTTAGTAAGCACGCGTGCGAGATTGCCGTAAACCAACTCGGGGGGGGTGAAACGGATACCTTCGTGTACGCTGGTGTTATATGAGAAGCTAGCTAATTTTAACAGCTTGTCCCAATCTCGGTGTTTATCGACGAACTGCTTGAGGTACTCCCAGAGCACGTGATGAGACCTCTCTACGGACCCATTAGATTGTGATCGATACGTGATAGTTCTAAAGTGTTCAATCTTAAATTTCCGAGCTACATTCTTCATTAGTGAATTTATGAAGTGTGTTCCCTGATCGGTGAGCAGCGCTTTCGGTGCACCATGCACGCAGACGTACTCGTTCACGAAGGTATCAGCGACGTCTATAGCGGAAACACCTTTGAGCGCAATAGCGGAGGAATGTTTCGTAAGAAGATCTTGTATGATAAGAATGTAAGAATTTCCCGAGCGCGTAGTCGGCAGTGGCCTCATGATATCCATCGACACCTTATCGAATGCCCTATCTAGCATGTCGGTCAATATTATAGGCTACCTTGTCTTTACGCGTGTTAATTTGTTTAACTGACAACTCCTCCAATTTGCTATATAGCGACTTATCTGTTCTTTCATTCGGGGCCACGAATATTTCTCCCGTATTCGGGCGTTTTTGTCACGCCTTTGTGTCCCCCGATAGCGGACGCGTGATACTCCTCCACTATTTTTCGTCTATTTTCTACAGGCGGGGTTACTATCTCGTTGGTACAAACATTTATTTTTAAATTCTAGTCCCATAGCGCATTGCGCATCTTATCCACTTTTGTGAATAGTATGCCATTTATGTTACTTTTACAGATCGACACGGTTCATAGTTCTAATTCGTGTACTATGTCGGCCAATGACCCGGCGATTTCTCGAATGCTATCAAGGATGGTAAGTGCGGAAACGTTCCTTTCGACGGGGAGCGCGATTATATATTTATTGCCTACACGTCTCATCTTGTCACGTCTGATTGTGTCGCAGGGTGCGGGCAAGAGATTTTGTTTATTTAGGATCTGCGACCCCAGATCGCAGGGTTCTCCCTTCGCGTCAACGAATATGACTGAATTGTCTTTCCGCTTCGCGAAGTTATCTCTAATCTTCCTTTTTTTAAGGAAGTGTAACTGATACGTTATCGGCTTCGAATAGATTTGAAACTGATACGTTTTCGTCTTCGGACGTATTGCTCTCGCGTTCGTCGGGATGGTCGAGATTATTGCTTGTCTCGTCGATTCCGTCGACGGCGGCATACGTTGTTTTCCACAGTAACCAACGGATATCCGCGGATTTCGCGGAACGAGATTGTCAAATAACGACTCGTCGGATTCGCTCTCATCGATTTCGAGCGATGACTCGCGTATCCCGGTGAAGGGAAGCACTTGTAATGCGGGATTTCGCGACAGCGCGTCCGCATTAGCGTTCATCTTGCCTGCCTTGTATACCACTTCGTACTCGTATTCGGCGAGTTTTAGCCGCCATCGGGCTAGACGCGAAATGGGGTCTTTGATCAAGTGTAGTTACGTCAAGGGTCTGTGGTCCGTTACTAACAGGAATCCACGACCGTATAGATAGGGTCGGAAATGATTTACACAGTATACGATGGCCAGAAGCTTCCTCTCTATAGTTGAATAATTCTGCTCCGGCGGGTCAAGTGCCCGAGATGCATATGCTATCGGAAGATCCTTCTCTGCGGTCCCTTGACCAAGCATGCCTCCGATGGCATACTGCGACGCGTCGGTCGCAAGCACAAACGGCCGTGTAAAGTCGGGGTATTGGAGCAAAAACTCCGAGCACAACGCGCCTTTCAACTTGACAAATGCCTGCTCCTGCTCGTCGTTCGAATGTGTTACGTCCCGGGCGGCGCTCGTTTTCGCGGTAGCGGAACGCCGCGTGGCACCGAACTTAGTAGGGGGAGGGGACGCGCTTACCGTTTGGTACACTGCCAGCAATCGAGCGGCAAATCACCAGCAGCGTATCGGGTTGAATAAGAATAACGCGTACGCCTTACTATCTCGACCGGTCACTGTTCTTCGCCGTTAAAGAGAGAGAGGAAAAAATTCGTCGGCGCGAGACGATTACGTCAGAGGCAGCGTTCGCGTCGTCGATAGAATAACGGAACCTCGAAAATTTTCGATTGCCTGCCCCTCTTTCTCAAGGGCTTGTAAAGCAGTTGTGAATACCCTAGAACACGTATCGCAATGCTCTATTTCGCGAATGATCGAGAGGGGGGTGCGACAGCACTCGCAGTAGTCCAACGGTTCGATATTTGCGAACTGTAAAGAGTGGGATAACGCTAGACGGAAGGTGAGAGTGCCTTCAGGAATTAATTCTTTACACCGATAGACATAGAGTATTCGCACAATTAAGAAAGTTAATATCGGCTGGAGTATTTACGCGACGATAATCGAAGGAAGTAGCGCAACGGACTAAGCTGACACGGTGGAGGAAAACCGCGGCTGGATGAGTGCGCGCTGTCCGTGATGCACGAAATCGGGGGCACATTAATTAATTGTTAATGATTACTTGCGTACATTGCAAACATCTATATATTTTGTAATATTTCCGAATCGAGGATTTTGAAAATTGAATCTTAAAAGCACGCACTTCCCGAGGGAAATCGGTACGAGCGGCAAAACTATACTCCCCCCAAAAAAAAGATCGGTAAAACCCTTCCGGCCAGATCGCTTTCCCTAATTTTTTATGCGATAAGCGGGCACGGACACGTTCAGGCTGATGCAACCGAAATTCCTCAACTGCGAAGAGCGTCATCCGAAAACATGCACGTGCGCGTAATTTTATGTTATTTAGCGAAATAATTATAAGACATGTGCGGCGAGATTTTTATATTTTAACCAACGAGACGATTTGAGAATATCCGTGCGCGGAGGTTCATATTCCGATTAATGAAATAATTCACTTATCGTTTAAAGGTACTCTACGCAGATATTCCTCGAGGGAGATTCGTGGTTGGAATTGGAATTCGTTCATCGGGGCGGTAGGCGCTGACGGGGCAGGTCGTCCACTCCAGAGTTTGTCTGGCACTAAGAGTTCGCATTCTCCGTCGATCTCAGTTATCTCTCCGATGGCCTCGTTGTGGTCGAAGATAGACGCGACGTGGAGGTCGTACTCCAAGTGTCGGAGAGAGGTCTTCCGATTAGCGCGGTTCCTTCTGCTTTTCGGCATTCGGGTGAGACTTCGAATTATTCAATTGTTAAACGAAGGTTTTCAAAGGGTTATCGTTCAGCGGCGAGTCAATTCGCGTTACGTTTCGGCTTCACGTGGGAACGATTGAATCTACCGCGGCAAGAATTTCGAGTCTCCGTTGTGGTAAGTGCGGATGGACGCACAACACCTGCTCCGGGAGACGCTCGGCGTTCCTGTTATGATTGACGATTTAGAAAATTTTTAGGAATTTCTCTGTTACGCGTGAAGCCTCACAAACCTCGCCAACGCTTTCAATCACTGATACGGTGGCGGTGCGGATACGAGAAAACATGGTGAACACGTGAATGATGTTTTAATATTAATATATTCAAGAATTAGATTACACGCACGAATTGAATACTTCGCACATACACAAAAACACTAGATACTATAAGACTAACTTAACTAGAGATCGAATTACAAGAAATAGAATGATGCGCAGTAACAGTAATGTAAGCGTTATTTATAATAACAGTGTCCTGTGCTCGATTAAATTAGTAACACTAATATCATTAATACTTATCATTAACATAGTTATTGTATTTATTATATTTAATATTATATTTAAGTGTATAAGCGTTTCCTAATTATGAGATACATATTTTATTAAATATTATTGTTTATAACTAATAAAGAGGAGGTTAGGGTAATTGCTTACAGAATATATATATTTTATTATCTCTAATCTCTTTCTTAAGAAATGTGACCGATACGGCACATTGTCGGCGTCAAACAGATTTTCGTTCTTCGTTGTTTCGCTCTCGCTCGCGCTGGTACCGTCGTCGGTATCTATTTCGGAAGTGTGTTCATCGGAATGGTCGAGATTGTCGCTTACTTCGCTGTTTTCGCTGGAGGTTATATTCAGGTTTCCGTTCTCCGCGACAATAGGCGTCTGCGGATTTCGCGGTCCGATGCCATCAAACAACGATTCATCGGAGTCGCTCGCGCTTGCGTCGGGTGGCGGCTCGCATGCTCCTGTAAGGGGAAGCGTCTGCATCACGGGGTTTCGCGACAGCGCGTCCGCGTTGGCATTCATCTTTCCCGCTTTATATATTACTTCGTATTCATACTCGGCAAGCTTTAGCCGCCATCGCATCAGTCGCGACGTCGGGTCTTTAACGGAATGGAGCCATGTTAGTGGTTTACGGTCGGTGACTAACTGGAATTTGTGACCGTACAGATATGGCTTGAAGTAATTTACGCAGTAAACTAAGCCTAAAAGACTCTTTTTCGATGGTTGAATAATTTTGCTCGGGCGGGCTTAGCAGTCGAGAGGCGTACGCAATAGGGAGATCCTTGCCTATTGGCCTAATATTCCGCCAATAGCAAACTTGGACGCGTCGATCGTCACGACAAAAGGTTTGGAGAAATCAGGATATTGCAGTAACAGTTCCGAGCAAAGGGCGGCTTTCAGCGTTTCGAACGCGAGTTCCTGCGAATCTTTCCACTTAAATTTCGCCTCCTTCTTTAGTAAATCAGTCAGGGGGCTTTGCCGTCTTTGAAAAATTTGATATGAACCGGCGGTAGTAACCGGCGAGTCCCAGGAATTGTTTTATATTTTTTGTGGAGCGTGGGCATGGAAAGTTTTGTAACGGAACGTCTCTGCGCGCTCGGATTTTTCTGTTGAAACGCAGTACAAATTTTTATCGCTAGGCACGGACGCGGGGACGTGCGCTCGGATTTTCGCTCGTCGGATGCCGGGTTCGTATTGGGATGCGCGTTGCCAGGCAACCGGGCCCGTGCGTGTACGTTGCTAAGCAACCGCTGACGCTCGCCGTGACACGTGGGCCGGACGTCGCGGGAAAGTCCGAGAACGCTCCGACTTTCGTTAATTGATGGAGTGACAATACTGAGAACTCTCGGTATTGTCGGGAGGAGGAAAATCTGAGAACACTGATTTTCTTCGGACGGGAGATGCAAGAATATCGAGAACACTCGGTATTCGTTGCGAGAGCGAGAAAGCTGAGAACTGAATTCTCGAGAAAGGATAGAACAGGAATACGGAGAACGCTCGGTATTCGTTGAGAGAATCTTTTCTCGCTGTTCTGGTCGGAACGGTTGTCGGTGTTGGACAGGTCGAAGGAGCGGATAGGACTGGTCTCTTAGCTAAAAATTCGTCGGGTATTTATACCCCTATCCGCGCCACGTATCACCGTTTAATTTGTTAATATAATAATAGCTGTCACGTTGTCGCTACGTGACAGCTCGTCGGCGCGCGTGTGTCGGTCGGTCGCGGTCGGGAGTGCTCGGGCGGCCTCGGATGGCGCGGGCCGCATTAGCGCGCGCTAGTAACAGAGCATCCGAAAGATGCTTTGTTACGTCTCCCCCCTTCGTTAACTTAAGTGCTCTCATTTCGGGCATCACACCTCTCGCTTGTAATGGCACTCACCCTGCCTGTTGAAACGCAGTACGAATTTCCGTGCTCCTATGCGCGCTTTGTACAAGCGTGAGATGTGAACCGCGAAATAAGGCACTTTTACACGGATCCCATCGGCTACAATTACATCGATCGGCGGCGGTCCTGCGGGTCCGAACGAGGGCATCGTCGGTCGGTCGGTGTGCGGTGATGCTGCCTCGGACGGGACGGGAGGAACGCCGCCGCTCTCGGTGGCCGCGGGTGTGGATCTCGGTTGTTCGTCTGCGGTCGAGCCGGCTGGTGTGACGCGGTGGTCCTGCGCTGCGACCATGAGGGTGGAGACGGTTGGCTTTTCACAGGTGCCGGAATGGTGGTCCCGCGCTGCGACCGTGGCGGTGGATACGGTCGGATTTTGGGAACGATGGTCCCGCGCTGCGACCGTGGCGGTGGATACGGTCGGATTTTTGGAACGACAGTCCCGTGCTGCGACCGTGGCGGTGGATACGGTCGGATTTTTGGAACGATGGTCCCGCGCTGCGACCGTGGCGGTGGATACGGTCGGATTTTTGGAATGATGGTCCCGCGCTGCGACCATGGCGGTGGATACGGTCGGGTTTTTGTTTGTGGTGGTTTTGACAAAGGGTCGTACTGACGTAAATCCCCCTTCGTCATCGGATAGGCTGCCGAAAAGTTCGGCTAATTTTGCCGCGCACCGGCTGGCCGGAGAGATGGTATATTTCTTACCTCCTCTGGGCGGTGGTGGTGGCGGCGTCTGGAGCAGACCTTGGAGCTTCCGCTCATTGCTCGCGGTGGATCGCTGCACCCTCGTGCCCACTGCCGGAATCACTCGTATCGGATGGCGGACGGTGGTGATACTCCGAACGGTCGGCTTGGCGGCTGGTTTGACCGTCGTAGTGGCGGGTCGGTAGTGATGCCCGGATTCCTCGGCGGTGGTTGCGAGACGTTCCCAGAGTATCTCGAACTCTGGATCGTAGCGTTTTGAAGTTGCGTGTTGCCGTTGATCTGCCATGCTGATGCGGACTTTCCCTCGGATCGGAAATCCCGCATATTTATACCCCTTTCAGGGTATAAAAATTTTACCCCGCTCGGGGACGGAGTCGTTCGTGGCTTCGCGTGATTCGTTAGATTTTTCGCGTTTTTCTGGTAAACTTGCTTTGTTTAAACGGTCTTAGTTGTTGTCGGTCTCGTCGGTTTCGTCGGTTTTATTTACGTCGTTGTCCGGAGCCGGCTTTAAGTCATGTATGTGTATATGTCGATGCCACTTTCCCCGGTCGTCGCGCAAGTCGAAAATTACCGGCGATATTATTTTGCGTACGGTTAACAGTCCGGTGTATGTCGGCGCTAATTTTGCCGCGACGGCCTCGTTCTTATTCGACAGGATGTGCACGCGTCTCCACACCTTGTCTCCGACGACGGGTTTCCATGCGCGGTGTCGCATGTCATAATATTTCGCCTGCCTCTGAAATGCCTGCGCGAGATTTGCGCGGACGACCTCATATGCTTCCCGGAGGATGCGGCAATTCGTCTCGGGTGGCGATACGGTGATGTCGCGTTGATCCGCGGGGAGGGGGCTGTTTATTTCTCGCCCATAATTTAAAAACGCCGGGCTATACCCGGTGGCTTCATGCCACGCCGTGTTATAGGCGAACTGCAACGCCTCAAGGTTTCGGTCCCAGCGACGATGATCGCGATTCACATATTGGCGGATCATGATTTTGACGGTTTTATTGGTTCGTTCCACCGGGTTGCATTGGGGCGTGTACGCGGGGGAGGTACGGTGCGAAATATTGAATGTTTCTAACGTTTTTCTAAATTGGCCGGAGATAAATTGTCGCCCGTTGTCGGAGACGAGGGTGCGTGGGCATCCGTGTCAGTAAATGATGCGATTTTCGACGGCTTGCGCGACGGCGGCGGCGGTGGCACGGCGGAGTGGTTGTAATTCCACCCATTTTGTAAAACGGTCCTGCATCACTAGCAGCCACGAATGTCCATTTACCGAGCGGGGCAACGATCCTATTAAATCGATTGTTATTTGTTCCCACGGATAAGACACGGGGGCCGTGTGTAAAAAGCCGGCGGGTCGGTTTTGCGAGGATTTGTGCGCGAGGCAATTTTTGCAATTGCGAACGTACCGGGCGGTGTCAGAAAACATGCCAGGCCAGTAGTATAATCGCGCAGCACGAGCGATCGTTTTGGCGATACCAAGGTGGCCGGCTGTCGGTTCATCATGCAACCGCCGCAGTATTTCGGTACGTTTTTCTCGCGGTATGCATTCCTTCCATTGTTCGTCGGCCGGGACCTCGCGAAAGTCGGTTGAATGTAAAAAATGGCGGTACAGCTTCCCGTTCTCGATCCGGTATTCGGGGAAATCGGCAGGTCTTTCCTTCACTCGGTGGAATTGCCGCTTATACCAAGGGCATGGGCTTCCTTGGCGAGTGGAATGAACGGGCGTCTGTCGGGAAAGTGCGTCGGCCACGCGGTTCAACTGCCCCTTCCGATATTTGATATCGAAGGTGTATTGCTGGAGCTCGAGCGCCCAGCGGCCTAATCGTCCCGTCGGAGACTCTAGGCGTTGCAGCCATCGGAGGGCCTGGTGATCGGTTATCAAATTCATAGCCCTCCAGATAGCCGCGCAGATGTCGGATTCCCCACACGACTGCTAAACATTCGAGCTCGGTCGCGCTATAATTTCGCTCGGCCCCGTTGAGCGTTCGGCTAGCGTATGCGACTACGCGTTCGCCCTCCTCCAGGTGTTGTGTCAGGACCGCCCCGAGTCCGTGAGTGCTTGCGTCGGTCTGTAGTATGAACCGCCGCTTAAAATCCGGGCAGGCGAGGACTGGGGCGATAGTGAGTGCCTTTTTTTCGCGGAATGATTTTTCTTCCGTTGCTCCCCATTGCCATTTGACGCCCTTTTTTGTTAATGTGGTCAGTGGGGCGGCGGTGGTGGAAAAGTTCGGTATAAACCTTCTGTACCACGAGGCTACTCCCACGAATTGTCGAATCTGTTTGACATTGGTCGGTGCGGACCATTGGGCGATGGCTTTTATTTTGTCGGGATCGGTCTGAATGCCGCGACGGTTAATTACATGACCGAGGTATTTAAGCTCGGTAAGGCAGAAATGGCACTTCTCGGGATTTAACCGGAGGCGGGCGTCGCGCAGTCGACGGAAAACTTCTGCGAGATGTGTCAGATGTGATTCGAAAGACGGGCTGGCGACGACGATATCGTCTAGATATACGAATACGTTTGGTTCGAGCTCGGGACCGAGTATGCTATCGAGGAGGCGTTGAAATGTGGCCGGTGCAGAATGTAGCCCGAACGGCATGACTTTAAATTGCATCAGCCCTCGTCCGGGCACTGTGAACGCGGTTACCGGTCGGCTTTCGGGGGCGAGGGGTACCTGCCAATATCCCTGTTTGAGATCGAGGGTAGATAAATAGCGCGCGCCGCGAAGTTTGTCTAGTGTAGCGGCGATGTGTGGCAGCGGATACGCGTCTCGCTCGGTCACTTCGTTTACCTTGCGGAAATCGATGCAAAACCGTCGCTTGCCGTCTTTTTTCCGGACGATTACGACGGGGGAACTTCACGCGCTGGAGGAGGGCTCGATGATGCCTTCATCCTCCATCTGTTGTACTTCTTCGTCGATGATCTTTTGCATCGCGGGGTTTCGGGGGCGGTATCGCTGTTTGATCGGTACGGGGGTTTTTACTCGGATGACATGTGTAATGCGGTCGGTGGGCCCTTTCACGCCCTTGAATTTGGCCATTTCGACATTCAGGAAGTCTGTTAATTCGCGTTCTTCTCGGGGCGTGCGGCGTGCCAAACCGGCGGTGACGGCATAGGAGGGGTGATGTTGTCCGGTGGTTGCGGAGAGAGGGAGTAGTGTCAAGCGGAGGCGGGCCCATAGGTCGATACCGATCAGGATCGTACTATCTAGAGTCGGCAGGATCTGGAAGGGATGGCGGATATCTTGATGGTGGGTGGTTAGAGGTAGCGTAATCTTCCCGTTAATATGGGCGAGTGCCCCATCGGCCAAATGGATCTGGCTTTTGGCGGGGGTAACTTCGCAACCGATTTCTTCAGCGTAGCGCGCGGTCTCAGAATTTATCATTGAGATTTCGGACCCGGTGTCTATGAGCGCGGAGAAGTTTCGCGTGCCGATTCGGACGCGGATGTGTGGTCGTGGCGTATATTCTACGTCCGCGAGTTTTCCGGGGTGTGTTGTTGGCGGCCCCGGCCGTCGGGGCGTTTCCCGGACGGGGATGGCATTCTTTCGTCAGTACCCCGTCTTTGCCGCATTGCGACCAAAATTTCCGGGGAGGTCGTTTGCACAAGAAACGATCGTGACCTCGTTGCTTGCATCTCCAGCAAGTGTTCTGGCGATCGTAGGGAATTGGTTGCGATGGCGTGGCCGTATTCACACGTCGACATTCTCGTCCTTCTTTATCCTCTATTACGCGAGCTTTTTGTATCTCTTCGTATTCGGTGGCTTGGTCTGTAAGGTCGTGTAACGTGGTTCTTTCGTTAATGCGGACGAACATTTTATACTCGGCCCTCATGTTCTCGTAGAGTCGGTCTATTTTTTCGGGTGTCGAGTGATTTCCCGCGCGGCGCATTAATGTGAGCATATGCGTGACGTACTGCGAGAATGTTTCGTCGGGGCGTTGCCTCCGGTCGCGAATTTCTTGTGCCAATTTTATCTGATAGCGACGCGGTAGGAAGTGACGGCGGAAATCGGTTAAGAAATCTTCCCAGCCTGACCATTCGTTCTCGTTATTGCGATACTAGGACAGTGCATTGCCTTTAAGTAACTCGGGCAGACCTTCTAGCATAGTCTCGTTGGAATATCTATATTGTCTCTGTAATTCGGTAAGTCTTTCCAGAAAGGAGAGAGGATCGCGGCCGTCGAAGTGACACCCCCATTTCCGGATTTGATTCATGGTTTTGGCGTGACTCATTTCTGCCGAGGGTAAGCCGGAAGGCGGTGGGGTGACTGGGGAGGTTTCGGTGTCGGTGGATGTTCCGGCTTTTACGGTAGGCATGATGTGCGGATGAGTGTTCGCGTACGTTCGTAATCGGCGGCGGAGGTCTTCGATATCGAATGACTGTGCTACACGAAGGGCGTCTGGTTTTGAGAGAGTCTGTACCCAGGCTGGCATCGGCTATCCCCTTTTTCTTATTTATTTTTTAAAACGGTTCCTGTTCGGGCGCCATGTAACGGAACGTCCCTGCGCGCTCGGATTTTTCTGTTGAAACGCAGTACAAATTTTTATCGCTAGGCACGGACGCGGGGACGTGCGCTCGGATTTTCGCTCGTCGGATGCCGGGTTCGTATCGGGATGCGCGTTGCCAGGCAACCGGGCCCGTGCGTGTACGTTGCTAGGCAACCGCTGACGCTCGCCGTGACACGTGGGGCGGACGTCGCGGGAAAGTCCGAGAACGCTCCGACTTTCGTTAATTGATGGAGTGACAATACTGAGAACTCTCGGTATTGTCGGGAGGAGGAAAATCTGAGAACACTGATTTTCTTCGGACGGGAGATGCAAGAATATCGAGAACACTCGGTATTCGTTGCGAGAGCGAGAAAGCTGAGAACCGAATTCTCGAGAAAGGATAGAACAGGAATACGGAGAACGCTCGGTATTCGTTGAGAGAATCTTCTCTCGCTGTTCTGGTCGGAACGGTTGTCGGTGTTGGACAGGTCGGAGGAGCGGATAGGACTGGTCTCTTAGCTAAAAATTCGTCGGATATTTATACCCCTATCCGCGCCACGTATCACCGTTTAATTTGTTAATATAATAATAGCTGTCACGTTGTCGCTACGTGACAGCTCGTCGGCGCGCGTGTGTCGGTCGGTCGCGGTCGGGAGTGCTCGGGCGGCCTCGGATGGCGCGGGCCGCATTAGCGCGCGCTAGTAACAGAGCATCCGAAAGATGCTTTGTTACAGTTTTTTACCGCGAATATTTTTTTAGGGTCTGATTTTACCCCGTCTTCGCCTATTATGTGACCTAAGTAGGTAACTTTCCTTCGCAGGAATTCGCATTTGTTCGACTGGCGGCGGAGTTTCTTAATCTATCGGCTAATTTATTGAACTTGATCTCAAGCTCGCGCAAGGAGCTGGCGTATACCACTATGTCATCTAGATATACGAACATTTCTATCCCTTGCAATCCACTCAGTACCTGATCCATGAGTCGTTGGAACGTCGCTGGGGCGCTCTTTAACCCGAACGCATTCGTTTGAAATGGTAATGCCCGAAAAGCATGGAAAAGGCCGTTTTCAGCATCTGACTCATGCATAGGAATCTGGTGGAAACCCGACGCTAGATCGAAGACGCTGAAATATTTCGCGCTTCCTAGTTGGTCTAATATTTCAGTAATATTGGGGAGGAGATACGCGTCCCCTATCGTCTTTTCATTTAGCGCGCGATAGTCGATCACCATGCGCCAGCGTCGGTTTCCTGAGAGTCGGGTTTTTTTGGCACAATCCACAGGGGAGAATTGTATGGTGAATTGGAATGCTCTATTACATTGTTTTCTAATAATTTATTTACTTGTTTAGTAATTTCCTCTCTGTGCATTGGCGGAAATCTGTACTATTTCATGTTCACGGGCGCGTTGTCCGTTGTAGTTATGATGTGCGAAATTGCATTTGTATATCCCAGCTGATCCGTGGGGAGTTGGAAGAGATCGGCATTTCTTTTTATAAGAGTATCGACATGGTTTGCCTCTGTTTCATTTAGATAGTCCTAAGTAGACCTCGGACCTCTGTGATTCTATCGCGTTCGCGCGGTGCCTCTCCCAATCGAGACACGGTGGTACAGTTGACAGCGCGGATTTCGCGGGGAGGGAATTGATGCGACGGCTTCTATTTCTTCCAACCGAATTGTGGGGATACTAATTTCTTGATCCGCCTCCGTAGCGTTAATGACCGTAGCGTTAATTTTAAGCGTAGGCTTTTCCTTTCCTGTTTGTAACGATCGCTTCCCCCAGGTACACCTCTTCCGCGACGCTAAGTTGCGGCAGGTAGCCGATGCTAATTTCGGAATTTTGGAAACGTTTACATAGAAGGTTGCCCGTGAGCGCGCGGGGACAAAGAGGCCCTTTTGGCGCGTGAAAGGCAATTTGATTCCTCGCCACTCGACAAATCCGCAACCGAAGTCGATAGTGGAGTCATCGCGGAGAAAGTCGGATCCTAAGATCCCTTCCTGTGCGATGGGGAAACTATCAGGAACGACGTGTAATGTTATCTCGTGATTCCCGAATTCTATTTTCGCTGACCCTAAGGTCTCTATCTTCCTGTCCGTGATACCAGTGAGATAAATCGTATCGTTTTCTGTTACAGGGGTGTCTAGGCGCAGGCATCGTTTCTTTATGAGATTAGGTGCGGCCCCGGTGTCGATCATGAAATCGGTTGTTTTTACTAAGCTAGCGGATAGAGTTACCAATGGGGCGTGAGAATGTTTGGATAAGTTTAAGATTGCGATTCGGACGCTTCTTCGCGAACCGCTTCTATCGTGTTTACCGGACGCGTATTCCTCAGAGGATCCGCGCGCGCTGCGTCCGTCCCGCGGGGCGGATCTCGACCATTTCCCTGCTCATGGAGTCGGCTATTGTTATATTGCCGTTTCCAATACTCCTCAATTTCATGGTCGCGATTTTTGCAGTACCTGCACCATTTGTTATCTCGCGACGATCCGAAATCACGCGGTCTTCTGTCACTTTCCACCGTCATTGACGATTCGTTTTTTCCATAGAGCGGCGCGGCTCGCCTAGCTTCGTCGCGGCGCTCAGACCATTCGGGGGTAACGCGGCGAATAATTGTGATCGCGATCTCGGTACGTGTCGAGTCGCGGAGGCGAGCGTCGTCACTCCGGTGCTGCGGGCTGCCTGTAATGCAGGCTAGGACCTGCATCCGTTTCGAGGGGACGACAGTTGGCGCCAAGAGTGTGTCTATTCAGGCTTGGCCCTAGGCGGGACGGCATTCCATAGCGCTGCCGTTCTGTCTCATCGCGCTTGGCTATAGTTTTTGCGGCGGCAAATGCTTCGAACGGCTGGTAGAAATGTTCGGGTTTGAGTTGTAGACGAGGGGGGTAGGTAGCCCCTCGCAGAAGCACGAAGCAGTAAGTTCGTCGATTTCCCAGCACGTTGCGGGGTCTATAGTGCCGTGTGCCCGGCGCTCTCCGTCTCTTATCGAGGCTCGGAGTTCCTTAACGCGATCAATGTAGTCTAACATGCGTACACGCGGAGTACCAAATAAGAAAGGAGGGTGTGCATCACGGCGGGGCCCGACCACGAACCAGTCGTGAAAACTCGTAATTATTTTGCGAAAAAATACCACCTCAGCCAGGAATCGAACCTGGATCTCCTGCTTACCGGGCAGGCATCTTATCCTTTCGACTACCGAGGCATGTGATAATATTTATCGCAAATAACGTGTTTAGAATAACACGTCAACAATACAATGATACACACATATATATATATATATATATTACAATATACATATATACATGTATTCTTTCGAATCCCCACGACCGGTACTCCAGAGAGATGATGGTCCTATTCTCTCGATGGAGTTCCTTAACGCGGTCAATGTAGTCTAACATGTGTTCTCCCGAGGAGGTACACGGCAGTCAGTTCTCCACGGTATTGCGCAACGCTTTTTATTGAGCCGAAAGCGCTATTTAGTAGGTCGGATAGCTGTGTTACCGTGTCGCACGGCTCGTCGGCGACAGCTGAGTGGGCGTGACCGCGCAATTTCGCTATCAGCAAGCGTGTGAGGGGTCTCTCGAAATGGGGCGGCAAGAAATCGCGTGCTTGTCTGCAGGCTCCGAGGAACTTCGACAAAGGGATGCTATACCCGTCAAAAATCGGAACGAACTCGGTAGCGATAAGTTATCTTTGGTGCGGGTGGTAGTTCCGCCCCTGACTCGTTTAATTCACCGAAAAGCGCCGGTGTCTCTGCAAACCGCTGCCCGGCAGGGAGGCTGGGGAGGCTTCGTGGTGGCGGATCGCGCCGTGTTTCAATCTTGTGGTGTATATTATTTAATTCGGCGCGCCTGGCGGTGAGCATGTTATTCATTTCGCGCACGGCGGCTCGGCTTTGTTTCGCGTCTGCGCGATCTCTTCGTAGTGACACTCTCTGCCCGAATTTTCTCTCTCTCTCGTTGCAACGCGTCGGCGTCGGCCTGTAATTGCGCGGCGCGCTTGGCCATATTGGCTTGCATAATATCGAATTCGCTATCGGTGTACTTGGGTTTGGGGGCGGCTGCCCTATCTACGGATGTCATCTCCGCGTCGTCGTTCGCGAGCTTTCTTTTTTGGGCGCGCGTGTCTGTTTCTTTCTCGCCTTTTACCGGTGTACGAAGCATATGAAATAGTTACTGCGCGAATATGACGCGGGTCGGTAGGATGTATCGAAATTTTCGATTCCTCCGATTAACGTATTCCACCGCTGTCACCAGTTTTTGTTACGTCACGGGCTGCGACAGTCCGCGGGAGCGGTATGCCGCATAGCACCGGACAAGGGGGACACGTTTGCCGGTTGGCAACGCTGCCAGCGATCGAATGGAAAATCGCCAGCAACGAATCGATTGGATCGAGGTGGAGAGTTGAATATTCTCAACTGGTTTTTATTCTTCGCGTTGGAATAATGAAAGAGAAAAGTTTAACAGTCGCCGCGAAATAATCACGTCGGGTGCGGAGTTTGATTCGTCGACGTAGTATCCCTCGTTCTCGATTATTTCCCCCTCTTCCTCAAGGACTTGTAGGGCGGCTATATATATTTCGGTACATTCGTCGCAATGTTCTATCGCGCGGATGATAGAGAGAGGGGCGTAACAACATTCGCAGAAGTCCACGGGTTCGGTGTATCCGAATTTGAAGGAATGAGATAGAGCGAGACGGTATGTAAGCGTGCCGTCAGGTATTAATTCTTTGCAACGATAGCAGAGAATTTCCGCGCTGTTGGGTAAACATCTAGCGGCTGAATCATCTACGCGGCGGTAACCGGAAGCGGTGATGCAACGCACCGAATTGACGCGATAACGGAAAGCGGCGGCTGGATGGGTGCGTGAGCCGCGTGCTAAATTAGCTTGAGGGAGGCACATCACGATTATTAATCAAAGATTCTAGCAAATGTGAAGTGCGTCCGCACATGATGCTAAATAATATTTCGGATATTTCAGTGTATTCTCAAAGAAGTTAGAAACGAGCACTGGAACGTGCATTCCTCGAATGAAATCGTTACACTTAGGTAAAACTGTACTAAAAAAAAAAGGGATCGGTCATAAAACCCTTCCGTCTTCCCTATCCTTGTGCGATAACGGTCACGTTTGCTTACGCAACGAATTCCTTTGTTGAGAAGAAGCGTTGCAGTGGAATATGCACGTGGCATGCAATTTTAATATATCGTTTAATGGAATTATCGCGGGTATGCGCGGCGAGCCTTCTTACACGTGGGTCAGCGGAAATTGCATTTAGTTTATCAAATCGGTTCACCTACTGTGACTTAAGATAATCGACGTAGATATTCCTCGAGTGAGATCCGAGGTCGGAATTGGAGATCGCACGTCGAGGAGGCGGGTGCTAGCGGGGCTAGCCGTCCACTCCAGAGTTTATCATGCACTAGGAGTTTGTACTCTTCGTCAAATTCTGCTTCCCTGCCAATTATCTCGTTGTAATTGTAGATGGTTGCCACGTGGAAGTCGTACTCGAGATGCCAGATGAAGGTCTTGCGACCGCCACGATTCTTCCTGCCTTTCGGCATTCGTGTGAGGCTTCGAATTATTCAAATATTGACGGAGGTAAAACAATGGTTATCGTTCAGTGAGCCAATACGCGTTGCGTTTTGACTTCGCGTAGGAGCGATGGTATTTATCGCGACCAAGAATTTCGAGTCTCCGTCATGGTAAGTGCGGATGGACGCACAACACCTGCTCCAGGAGATGCTTGGCATTCTTGTTTTAATCAACGCTATGTAGTTTAGGAATTTATTTATTTATCTCGCGTGAAACTTCATGACCTCGCAAACACTTCCAATCACTAATACGCGTAATTTAAGGCACGGAAATAAAATGAACACGTAAGCTATATTTAATACTAATATATTCAAAAATAAGTCAAATTACATTCGCGGATAAATCGGTTCACAAATATACTGAGATGCTAATATTATAAAATCGATTTAATTAGGAATTATAGCTAGAAATTGAATTAAAACTAGGAGTTGAATTACAAAATCGGAGATCTTGAGACTGAGACTTGCACGAGTTAGATGCTTGTAGCTTGACTGCGCGAACACAAGTGTCGGAGCCTCGGCGAGCGCTGCCGTGCTCTGTGGCGGCGGCACTGTGGCGCAAGATGGCGGATAGCGTGGGTACACCATCGCACGTGGCGGCGGTGGTGGTGCTGCATTGGATGGGCGTTTCTATGCCATACGTCGGTCGCCCAATCACGGCCCGAGCGGCAGAGGACTATGCGCAGTCGACAGAAATGCGGATGCTCTATGTCTGATTTGATTAGTATTATTATAGATATTAACGCGTTTAAGATATAATTATAAAAAATGTTAATATATTTTATGTTAATATATATAGATACAGTTACATAATAGTAAAGTGTTGCGCAATGATATTGGTTGCTGTACATTGTTATTAATTTTAATTGTAATTGATAATTGTGACGGTGCTTGTTTGATGGTAAAATAGTAGGAAGTGTTTATATATATATTTATTTAGTAGAGGACGATATTTATTACTGGTTTGCTTAACGCTATGGTGTTGACAATTATTCCGGTGGTCTGGCGGGCCTAATTAAGTTTAAAAATTTATTTATCCGGTGACTTATATTTAACGCATGGGCTATAGCGTGTATAACGATAGGGTGCTTCTACACCATACGTTGGACGGCGGGAGAGCCGGCTATTACCGTTCGGTATTGACTCGATGTCTAATACGGTGGCGCTTCTGCGCAGATAAGTAAGAGAGAAGAAGAAAGAAAGGAAAAAAAAAGAGAATATACCTGGCGGCTCTCCTGACATCACACCAGCTCCGAAGAACCAGAAAAATATCAAGCAATTTTTCGGCCTAGCCGGATATTACCGAAAATTTATATCCGACTTCTCTAAAATCGCGAGGCCGCTGACGGCACTTCTAAAAAAAGAGAGCAATTTTATTTGGGAAGAAGAACAACAGCAAGCTTTTACTTCATTAAAAAATACATTATGTACGGAACCATTACTCCAATACCTAGACTTTACGCGACCATTCATAATCAGTACAGACGTATCTAATTATGCCATAGCAGGCATATTAAGTCAGGGAACAATAGGAAAAGACTTGCCTATAGCGTACACATCTTGAATACTTAACACTGCCGAACAGAATTACTCGACAATCGAGAAGGAATTACTAGCCATAATATATAGCGTGAATTATTTCCGCCCATACATATATGATAGGAAATTTACCTTGGTAACCAATCATAAGCCTCTAACGTGGTTAAATTCAGTAAAAGATCCAACCTCTAGATTGGCACGATGGCGACTTAAATTAGCGGAATATGAATACGAGGTAGTATACAAATCCGGAAAAAGCAACGTAAATGCCCTTTCCAGAAACCCAATAATCCAGACACTGCCATTGAAACATCGAAGAAAAGCAAATTCCACATCCAGCGATGATATTGATGAATCATTATATCACGCTCAAGCGGCAGATAAACCGAACAAAGAAAGCGCTAAAGACAAAACAGCGATAAGTGATGACGACGTTGACAGTGATGACTCATGACCCGAGATGCGTAATTCCTCCGACGATGATAGCAATAGCTCAGATAACGAATCTTTATTCGAAAGCGCAAATATAATGGTACGACCTCACAGAGAATTCCTAACAGAAATTAACAGTCATTTAGTCCAACGAAAGGATAATGTAGCAATTTTTGTAACAAACCAGGGAGAATCGATAAATCAAGGAGCGCAAGATTTAGCTAGACACAATTTAATACCCGAGATAAAAAACGTTGAGATAGGAAAGGCTAAAATAATAGAGAACAAGAAACAATACATTACTGTATTAATATTAGAGAAGGGAGTATCCGAAACCGTTGAACGCGATAACTTGAAACTTGCCATAGGATCTTTACTCAACGCCGCGCGCGAACTAAACCTAGAATCGATATCAATAAGCAAGAGAGCAATAGGAAACATACAGTGGAACACCACGCATAAAATATTAAGAGATACGTTTTAGAACGAAATAACAAAAATTATAGTATGCACACATAAGGTTAGCACACCACCAGTCGAACAGAGACGCGAAATAATCATCGAAAACCATGCATCCACAATAGGAGGCCATAAAGGAATCACAAAAACATATGAGAGAATTAAAGAAAAATACTACTGGCCACAGATGAAAAGAGACGTACAGAATGAAATTAATAATTGTCGTGAATGCCAGATAAAGAAATTAGTACGAATAAAACCGTTAACTTATGGTCCTCACAGGTACGCCTGAAAAGGCATTCGATAAAATTTCAATAGATATCATGGGTCCGCTACCTGTGACAAATTCCGGAAATCAGTATATACTCACAATACAAGACCTACTCACAAAACATTCCACGGCTATCCTTCTAAAAATCCAGGCGCTATCGATGTGGCAGACGCCCTGACACATGATTTCATCTGCATTTACGGAGCGCCCAAAGCTATCCTGACTGATCAGGGTACACATTTTCTAAATAGCTTAATGAAAAATATAGCCCGAAAATTTAAAATCAAGCAGTTCAAAATTACTGCGTATCATCCACAGTCAAATGGGTCGGTAGAACGCTCTTATCATGTACTATGGGAGTATCTAAAACAATTCGTCAATACGAACAATGAATGGGATAAGTGTCTCAAAATAGCAAATTTCTCTTATAATACCAATGTACATGAGGGAACGCGCTTTACACCACACGAATTAGTTTATGGAAAACTAGCTCGTACACCTATTGATAAGGATAATTTAGACAACGAACAAAACGAGAGTTATGCAAATTATTTAGAAAACTTGTATGACAAAATTTCGCAAGCACAGAGCATAGCTCGCGATAATTTAATTAAGGCGAAACATAAATCTAAGTATTACTATGATCGGAAATCGAGAGAACATAATTTAAAAGTAGGAGACGATATATATTTGTTAAAAGAACCTATAAGAAATAAACTCGCTGACCAATATACGGGTCCGTTCGAAATTATACAATTGCTGGAAAATAATAATGTAAAAATATTGATCAAACATGGCAAAACTAGAATAGTACACATAGACAAGTTAAAGAGGAAAGGGAGTCGGAGCCCTCATCTTGCTGAACCCCCACCAGGCATCCAAGAAGACATCATTGAAGACGAGCCTGAAGGGATCAGAACGCATTTAATCACCACAACCAAAACATGGCCCTACACCTAATAGCAATCCTCATCTTACCAATCCTCACGGCCGCACTGATCGGCTACAATTGTGGAGGGAATAGACTGAACATAACCACATTGTCACTCCTTGACATAGGGAAATGTGACCTGGAACATATTGAACCTATCAAAACGGATATATTCATTCAGTTACTCCAAACCTCAGAGTTCGAAACCATCAATGTCTACCAATGCAAACTCGAAATAGATCGAAACGTTTGCCACTGCGGGATGCATTCCCACGTATCGGTCGTAACTGAAGGAAAGAAACAATACGTCAAAGAAATAGGAGCGTATAATTGTAAAAAGCTCCACAAAACAGGAACAGCGACATTAGGCAACGCCGTTGTTGATCACCTCACCATTAACTCAACCAACCATCGTAGTGTTACGCTAGCTGGAATCGCTTACAGCGACAGACGATGCGCCGGAGCACAATAGACAGACGGGTATGGCACATGGGAGGACGTAGTGATCCAAGTTACCGTCAAAATTACTCTGAGAACATTCACAACTCCATTAAAAAGAACAGCGGACAAAATCATGCTGAATTCAGGAACACAATGCACCGCATTCCAAGGAGGATGTAACGATTACGACGGTACCTATTGGACTATCCACCATACGATAGTTGTCATTTCAATATGATGTCCTGTATGAAGGGACAGCAATAAAGTTGTCTCCACGAGATAACCAAACAGCACCTGAGATATATACCGTAACTACGGACACAACGTTTACATTAGCCCGAACTACAGAAGTAAACGTATGCGGATATAAGTTCTACAATACGGAGCACCCTAAGTTATTAATATTTGAAATCCAAAGAGGGAGAACTTTCCAATCAAAAACCTGAATATCGATGGATAATCTCGACATCTTCACATATGTAAATTCGAAATTTGTATACGTGGAAAAACACGTTAAAACCCAACTAACGAGGTTGTATAGAGACATCATGGAACAGAAATGTGCTATGGAGCAACAAATATTACAAAACGCTATATCATTATCAAGCATAGCGCCAGATGAAATGGCATTTCGGATTATGAAATCCGCAGGATACACGGCAGTTACAGCCGGTGAAATAATCTACATTAAATGTGTCCCAGTATAGTGTCGAATACGACGCACGGAATAATGTTATAACGAGCTACCAATAACATATAAAAACAGCTCATATTTCCTTCTACCTAGATCCCGAATACTCACGAAAACCGGGACGATTAAAGATTGTAACGAGCTCTTACCAAACCTATTCAAAATAGACGAAATATGGTACAGAGCAACCACTAATATGATGGAATCATTGCCGCCACCAGTAATACAACCATTGACCAAGCCCGCATGGAAATATGTGAGCCCAGATACATTGGCCACTAGCGAGATATATACAACGGAAGACCTCGATAGACTGCGGAACCATATTATGTTCCCCGTGGAAAAACCTTCCATGTTAAACACAATAGATAGAGGAGCGATGGGACAAGACGTTCCCCGAGGAAGCATATCCATGATCAACCTTCTCAATGAAGAAGCTCTTGATCACATTGCAAAAAGCGCATTGCAAACGCCTCTGGGATGGATTCATCACTTTTGGATTTGCCAGCGTCGGAGTATTGGCACTATTTATTATCGGAAGATTGATAAAACTAATAGATACTCTGATCCATGGGTACGCGATCCATTCGATCTACGGATGGTGCCTCTACCTGCTAGGTGCATTATGGTCATCAATGACCAGCCATACTATTTTTGGGAAAATCCCGAAAGAACGAGGATAGTGGTGGTAAAGAAAAGACATTTATTGCGGAATACCATCTAGCAGCACCAGTGGAAGACTCTATCAACAACGCTCAACCAGGAACGAGCGAACAAATAAACGAACAACGAACAGACAACGACGAATTATCTTACGTAGAATTAAGGAAAATATTGTTACACAAATAAGAAGACTGCAATGTCAGTATAAGTAGTTATAATGCGAAAAATGCGAATCCGTCGAACTCACATTTTAAAATAAGGGGGGAGATGTCCCGTCAAGCGCGTAGACATACTTTAAGAAATTTTCAAAACAACAATTTCAATATATAATATATAAAATTTTGATTATTACGTTCAATTACATTTATTTCAGCGTATACATAAGAATATATATATATATATATATATATATATATATAAAAGACGTGATGCGCCCCTGGATGAAGAATATCCCTACCACGGGAGTCGCTGGTATCCCCCACACGACCACCGGGGCCCTACCATCAGTGCCTCCCACGCAAATGCCGCTGCTCCCACCAGAACGCCGCTGCACTTCGAGCCGCCGAAAACGAAGGAGCTCAGTGCAGAGGCTCCTTCGGACAGTTCACATCGAGTCTCCAACCGGGAAGGTTCCTGGCTCGTGAACACATCCTCTCTTAGGATAGGATGCGAGATATCCAAGTTAACTCTCGACACATTAGTGTGCTTCGACATTCACTTAAGTTTTAATAATTCATTTTAATTCTAAGACTAGTGCGATAAGTCATTAATATTGTAATGTTCATTATACTATTCACTTTTAATTTCAAATATACGAAGTGAAAATTGAACCGCGAGTGATTATTAGTGAATCCCACCTATCCTATCCTAGCGAAACGAATGAAACGACTGAGTTCGCGAGGATAAAGAGATCTTTCAAATCACATTAAATAAAAGTAGGATAACAAAGGGGGGGCCGAGGCCCCCCAGGGGCGTGGGGGGGGTTCGGGGTGAGAGGGGAAATCGTAGGATCCTAAGGGGGCCTCGGACCCCCTTTCAGTCGGTAAGATGCTCCTTCAGTCGGTAAGACGATTCTCTTTCTTCAGAAGGTTCGTATCCGAGGAGGGAGAAGGTGGATCCCTCTGGCGGTCGTCGTGACAGGTTTGTCGGTAAGGCGGTCGCGGGGGTTTCCCCGGGTCGGTTTCCCGTTCTCGACGCCGCCCTAGCGTTTTTATTCTAGCGTTTGTTTCTAGCGTTTGTTTCGGGGCGCGTTCTCGACGCCGCCCTAGCGTTTGTTTTTTTTCGGGCGCGTCCTAATGTTTTTTTCCCGCTAGGTAACCCCGGGCGCGTCATCGACGCCGTCCTAGTGTTTTTTTCGGGCTCGCGTAGCTGTGGGTGCGTTACGTCGTCCTAGCATTTTTTTTCGCGCGGTCTAGCGCTTTTCGCGCAGCCTTGGGCGCGAACGTCGCGATTAGTCGCGCCGTCGAGACGACTCGCGTTGTTGACAGGATGTTGCGGTTTGTCTGCTTTCCATAACGTCCCGATTAGGCGCGCCGTCGAGGGGCCCCCCCCCCTAGCGTTTTCCGCGCGGTCTAGCGCTTTTCGCGCAGCCTTGGGCGCGAACGTCGCGATTAGTCGCGCCGTCGAGACGACTCGCGTTGTTGACAGGATGTTGCGGTTTGTCTGCTTTCCATAACGTCGCGCCGGTCGAGTTCCGCCTCAATGTGAGATTTCGCCTAAAAAGATAATAGAGGCGTGCGTATGTCATCATTATCGAGGGATGGCATATAATCTGTTATTGGAGGTACTCTACGAAAAGAAGAAGCCGATCGAGATTAGCAGGCGACAGGAGTACATGGTGAATTTTTTACGAAAGCGGTTATTACGATGTGTTTAATGATAACGATGACGACGAGATGTTTTTTTGCGCTCATCGTAAGTATGGGAGGAAAAGCGGTGTCGTTTCGTCAGCCGCGTACGAGAAGGAGAGAAAAAGAAGAGAGCGCGTTGACAACAATTGGCGCAACTAAGTGTGCGCGCATGTAAGTATGTATTATAATCGTAATATAACTGATTTAATGTGTAATATCAAGGACAACGGTATTGGGAATGTATGAGAGAGATGGAGGTTGTTCGAGGAGGGGGAATTGTCGTAAGAGTATTAATGATGAGAGAATATTTTATTACTCTATTGTTATTATTTTATTATTCTATTGTTATTATTTTATTACTCTATTGTTGTATTATTGTATTAGGCATATAAAAACAGAAAAGAGCTATTTGTAGCGGAAAGTCGTGCGTTTTGATTATGTAAGATATCACTTCGACGCTGTCTCGGGGGTATATATTTAGTCGTGAGAGGCACTTTTTTTCTCTCATTGTTAGAAACGTATATGGAAACAGTCGCATCTAATGGTGATTCGTCTTCGAGCGAGAGCGACGAATCGTTTTTACGCGCGTTCGATCGTAATTTGACGTATCGCGATTCCGATGACGATCGTTGCGAGTTGCTTATTGAGAGTGACGACAGTTTAGAGTGTCACGAGACTATTGCGCCCGGTAATGACAAGGAGTGGATCGTGACGAGAGAAAATGTTCGCTGGAATGTGGCTACGTATCACTTGCGACGGGAGATCGGTACGGAGAGTTCGCGAGAGAAACTGTGGATCGGAACGTTGCTCGCTCTGAGCGATAGAGCGGTAATCTACGAGAGAACAGCGAGAGAGAAAAAAATTCGAGACGTTAAATTCGTCGTTCCTACGGACAATTGGGGTAACACAGTGTGGGAAGTTGCGACATGAAAAAGAGTCGCGATCTTCTCGAACGCGCGGCGGGAGTTGAAGGGGTGTGCGCCTATCGTATTTGGGAACAGGAGTGTATCGAGTGTCTCCAGATCTTGAGAGAAAGATGTGAGAATAGAGTCGATCCTACGGTTACCGGAACGATAAATTCTTTAATCTCTCGAATAGCGCAATTGGAGGGTGCGAGATTCGCTTTGAGTAGACGTTTTAGTCACTTGGGTGCAGGATACGACGGTTCGAAGGGATTCGAATGGGTGGATATCGAGACGGCTTTCGCGAATCGTGTATGAACGGGTGCTGTGGTAAATATCGAGTACATCGAACCTCGACGGTTTCTTGAGGACGCGAGGGCTACAGTGCTCGAGCGAGTGCAAGTCGATCTTGATATGCACGCGTGTTTAAAAATCAACACCGTGTTTCACGGGGAGTTTGTCGCGAATGATAAAAGTGCCGTTAAGAGCATTCGTACGAAGAATTGTCAGCTATTCGGTATGTCCGCTCTACGAGAATGGTATGACGAGAACGTTATGAATGTTGTTCTGACGTCGCTAGAAGAATTTCAGGAACGTGATAGCGGTTGGGCGTTATTTCGAATATTAAATTTGATGATTAATATAAATAAGTGTAATCTTATGCATGCTGGATGTTGGACGTTACTTCCTTCGAAGATAAAATATAAAAGAGCCGTGATTAATGTACGTTCACACGATAATGCGTGTTTCGCGTGGGCGGTGATGGCCGCTCTATATCCCGTTGATATGCACCCAGATAGATCGTCGTCGTATCCTCACTATTCGTTAGTGCTAAATTTCGATGGTATTGATTTTCCTATGACACTACGAAATATCGCTAGATTCGAACGTCTCAATGATTTGTCTATTAACGTATTTGCTATTCGAGAGAAAACGGGGAGAAACGATATCACGATCGTTCCTTTGTCGCTTACGGAAAACAAAAAATCTACGCACGTGAATTTGCTCTATTTGTCGAACGAACGGTGCGGCGATAATGTCGGTCATTTCGTATGGATAAAGCACTTGTCTCGACTGTTAACGTCGCAAATAAATAAGCATAAAGAAAAAAAATACATATGCGATCGGTAAGCGTAAGAGAGATTATTCTCGTTGTGAGATAAATTTTGTATTAATTATATATTGTATTTTTCAGATGTCTACATTATTTTTATTCAAATGAGAAATTGGTCGCGCATAGTATCGAGTGCGGAAAAGCGAACGACTGTGCTGTTATTCTTCCGAGCGAGGACGATAAGTTGCTCTCGTTTCACAATCACGACAGAAAGGAGAGACTACGATTCGTCGTGTATGCAGATCTGGAGTGTGTCCTAGAAAAGGGAAATCAACGACAGTGGAAGTCTCGACAATAGATTCGCCTATCAACACCACAAGGCGTTTAGCGTAGGATATTATTTGCATAGCACGTACGACGGAATCGTTTCCGCGTATAGATTTCGCCGAGGCGACGATTGCGTCTCGTGGTTCGTCGAGGAGCTGCGCGCTCTCGCGTGTCGCGTGAAGAAGATTCTGTGCGCTAGCGTACCGATGTCGGAGCTCACGTCGAACGAATGGAACGCTTTTCAAAAGGCGACAAATTGTCACGTGTGCGGAAAGAGCTTTGAGTCGTACGATATTCGTGTGCGTGATCACTGTCATCTTACCGGACGATATAGAGGACCCGCGCACGCGAGTTGTAATTTGAATTATCAGAATGCGTTTGTTATTCCTGTTTTTTTCCATAATCTATCCGGTTATGATGCACACTTCATTATTAAGGATATAGCGAACGCTTTTGAGGGTAGAGTCGATTTGTTACCGTTGAGGAAAATTAAGGAGAATTAAGGAAAATTACATCGCGTTTTCGAAAATTGTCAACGATTCGACGCACGGAAAATGGAAGACTTGTGTTAAGCTACGTTTCGTGGATTCGTTTAAGTTTCTTAATACTAGTTTAGAAAAAGTAGTTTCGTATCTAGATCGAGAAAAATTTAGGATCTCGCGATTCGAATTTTCTGATTTAATTGCGGAGGATTTCGAGTTGCTCACGCGCAAGGGCGTATTTCCTTATGAGTATATTGATAGCGTTGATAAACTGTTAGTAACCGAATTACCGCCGATTGAAGCTTTTTACAGTTCTTTAATTGGTGAAACTGTGAGTGTTAGTGATTATGAACATGCGCGAAGAATATGGGAACGTTTTCACGTGAAAACTCTCGGCGAATACAGCGATCTATATTTGAAAACGGATGTGCTTCTCTTGGCGGATGTCTTTGAAAATTTTCGAGATACTTGTATGGAAAGTTACAATTTGGATCCAGCGCATTATTTCACATTACCAGGATATACGTGGGACGCTATATTGAGATATACGAACGTTCGATTCGATCTGCTCACTGATATTGATATGGTGATGTTCGTAGAGCGCGGTATACGCGGCGGGTTAAGCCAATGCTCGAATAGATACGCGCGAGTTAATAATCAATATGAATCATCATATGATTCGTCTCAACCGTCGTCGTATCTTATGTATTACGATGTGAACAATCTCTACGGTTGGGCTATGTGCGAACCTTTACCGTATGCGGAATTTCGTTGGGTCGAGAATGTCGAGGGTTTCGATATTATGTCCGTGCCATCTGACTCCGATATTGGTTATATTCTAGAAGTCGATCTCGAATATCCGCGACATCTTCACGACGATCACGCGGATCTTCCGTTTTGCCCGACGCGCGAGAGATCACCGGGAAATCGAAACGAAAAGCTACTCGCCACGCTCTACGACAAGTCGCGTTACGTGACGTATTATCGTAATCTTCAGCAGTGCGTGCGACACGGTTTACGCGTGACAAAGATCTATCGCGCGTTGCAATTCGCGCAGTCTCCTTGGTTGCGCGCGTATATCGAGCTCAATACGGAACGGAGAACTCGCGCGAGCAATGAGTTCGAGAGAAATCTGTATAAGCTGATGAACAACGCGGTTTTCGGTAAAACAATGGAGAACGTACGTAATTACGTAGACGTGAGACTCGTGACGCGTTGGGATGGAAGATATGGCGCAGAAGCGCTGATCGCGAAACCGAATTTTCATAGTAGGAGCGTTTTCGACGAGAATCTTATGGCTATCGAGTTACGCAAACTCGAGGTTCAATTTAACAAACCAATCTACGTCGGTATGTGTATTCTAGAAATATCTAAGATGCGATTATACGATTTTCATTACGATTATATGATACCGCTTTATCGCTCTAAATGCAAAATTATGTACACGGATACCGATAGTTTGATATATTTTCTGGAATGTCAAAATGTTTATGAGAATATGAAGCGAGATATCGTGAGATTTGATACTAGCGATTATTCCGACAACAACGCGTACGATATACCGCGCGCGAATAAAAAGGTTCTTGGTTTGATGAAAGATGAGAACAATGGAGCGATAATGACGGAGTTCATAGGACTCAGGGCGAAGATGTATGCTCTGAGAGTTTTGGGAAAGAGCGATACGAAGAGAATAAAGGGCGTTAGGAGGAATACCGTCGCGAAAACGATAACGTTCGAGGATTTCGCGTGTTGTTTGAACGAATCTTTGCAGCAATCGAGACGTCAGGCGTGCATACGCTCGATGTTGCACGAGGTTTACACCGTGTCCGAATTAAAGCTAGTTTTAAGTCCTTACGACGACAAGCGATACTTAATACCTGGCTCCACTAATACATTACCGTGGGGTCATTATAAGATACCATTATAATAAGTAAACTTTGTACTAATATAGAATAAGTGACACTGTACATTCTTTATTTATTATAATACAGCTGTTTTGTGAATCCAAGAGTTATGTGTATTGTCCATTCCTAACCATTTGACAAAAACTTTATCGTCCTTTCTACGTAATACTTTCTCAACGAGATAGATATCAGGATTGGAAACTCGCAGTAACTCGTGTTCGTAAAACCCTCCGGCTATTGGTTCCTTACGATAGTCTTTTAGCAGATACGTCACAGGATTCGTGTGTTGCACCTTAGCGATTCGAAAAATCTCAGTCGTCCAGTTAGGCGTATATTCTTTTTCGAAAATCGTTTTGAACTTGCTGACGCGTACCGGATCGTTCACCTTGAATTTTGCGGGAGCTGAAATCTTAAAGTGACTGTATACCGTGGAGAGAAGTCTCTTGGCAATGGTTGGAGTTACGTCCGCCGGTCGCATTCCGATCGTTCGATGCGTGCGATTGTTATACTCCGAGATTAAACGCGGTAGAGCATCGAGCCATCTGTACGATCCGTTTAGCGTAAAGAGTTTCCACATGTTGTTCTTGAGCGTGCGATTAAATCGCTCCACAACCGCCGCTTTCATTACCGAGTACGTTGAGTAATGGCGTATATCGTATCTGTCAGTAATCGCTTTTACGGAGGCGTTGTAGAACTCCTTGCCCTTGTCCGTTTGTAGATTTCGCGGATATCGAGCGTCGTCGCGAAATAACTTAGATAACGCCGCGGCTACCTCGCTTCCGCTCTTGCTTTTCAGCGGCACAACCCACGCGTATTTGCTCAACACATCGATAACCGTCATCACGTAATTGTAGCCTTTGTTTTGTCGCGCGTACGGACGCATCTCAACGACATCGGCCTGCCACAGATAGTCGTAATCGCGCACTATGACTCGACGACGCGGAAAATTTCTTCGCGCCGGCTTGTGAAGCTCTTCGACGAGTCTTCTCTTCTCGATGCTCATCGTTGATTTTTACGAGGAGGCGCGATTCGCGTTGGTTTTATTCGTGCGTATTCGCTCCTGTTCCTCGTTCCAAATGTTAATCGTGTGTTTCATAATATTTGGAATATCCGTTTTTAGTGTGCTCAGTAATTCGTTTATTGTTTCTCTAGTCACTATTTTATCCACGTTCAAAGGCCAGCGTCCTGTCCAGGGTCTCTCTCGTTATCGTATTATTCGTTAGCTCTCTCGTGATTCTCGTCAGATCTGTCACGCTACGCGCGAGGTTCTCCACGTTCGTCGATATTTTCTCGCGGCTCTTCGACGATGCGTCGAACTCGTTTCGCACGGATTTCTCTAACTTATGCAGTGATTCCTCTAGGATCTGTGTTCGTTTCTCCTGAACGTCGCTGATCGTCTCGACAGTCTTTCGAATCTCGCTCGAGTTTCTAGTTTGCACTTTGTCCTGTTTTTCCTCCATTCGTCCTAATTCACGTTGAAACATGAGCAGATCTTTAAGTCGTTGATTGTTCCGTTTATCGAGTAGTTGTTTCGTTTCTCTTATTCGTTTATCGAGATCGACGAACAAAGCTTCCCTCCTTTCCTCGATCTGTCGCAGTGATTCCTCTAGATTTCGCGTTCGTTTCTCTTGAGTGTCACGGAGCGTCTCAATGATTCCTCGGATCTCGCTCAGATCTCTCTCTCGCGATTCGTCCCGTTTTTCGAGCTCCTGTTCCACTGTGTCTCTCGTCTTCTCTATTCGTTTGTCGTGATCAACGAGCGAGGCTTCGCTTTTCTTCTCGAGATGCCGCAGAATGTCCACCTCGGTTTTTACGTCGTAATACTGCAAGAGAATATTTCGAATTCGCTTGTTCATATCTTCTAGCTGTTTTCGTAGTTCGTTCGTTAGAACTTTCGATTCCTCGCTCCTTACGCGAAGCGCTTCGTCGACATAACCTTTGGTTGTCGCGTCGGTATCATCGATCGGTGTATCCAAATGGCGTATCTTATGTCTGTTGACGTCATAGTCGTTCGGATTAAGGCAGAGCGCGCTGCGACGCACGTACGCCCGCAGGGATTCGATCGTCGAATGATCGTTAATGCCGCGTTGCTTCTCCAGAGATTTCCCGAATTTATTCACGGACATCATGCTCTCGCGGGTGACGAATCTACCGCGCGTGATAATCTGCTCGTAATCTCGGCGATCTGCATATCGTATTTGAGAAACAATCTGGCTACGCGCGTCATAGATTCCTCCAAGTCACCGATCGATTTAACCGTGCTCTCATTCATCTTCGACAATAAAGTTCGAGTGCTTGTCGAGAATTCGCTCGTCTCGGAGATTTTCGTTTCCGCGTCTCGAAACGCGCTGTCCACGTAACTTTTACTCGCGGCGTCGGTATCGGTTCTAGGTGTAGCTAAACGCCGTATAATTTTGTCTCTAGCGTCGTAGTAATCGTCACTTAGACAGAGAGCGTTATTACGTATATAGCGACGTAAGGAATCGATCGACGGTCGCGAGCGTACCCTGTCACCTCCGCCGAACGACTCCAGCGGTCTTCCGAACTTGTTCACCAACATAACGGGAATACCGGTCGCCACCAGCGCGCGCCACGTTTTACTCGATCGCGTCGATCTCGCGAAGTTCCTCGAGTATCGATAGAATCTCATTGTCATGAGCGTCGTTGCCAGCTCGTCTAGAGGCATCGAGCAATCGAAGACGATCGACTAGTTCATTGGGATCGTCCCAATGGACGTACTCGATTCCTTTGTTTCTCACCCGCATAGCGGATGGAATAGAGTCGATCTCTTTTTTTCTCGCTTTACTAATACCAGCACCACTTTTATCCTTATCGAGCAATAATGGCGCGATGATATGTTTGTACTTGAAACCTTTGTTTCCTAGAATAGGCATAAGCGCATTGTGGCCACGTCGATGTGCGTTTATAATTAACAGTATACTCTTGTACGTTTGCTTGTCGTTTTCCGTGTACACAACGTCGTCGGGAAGTCTCTTGAAGATCAACTCGTACAAGCCCGGGCTATCCGGATATCGCGTGTCGCCCACGATCACGCTGTCATCGGCGGTCACGTCGAATCGCCTATCGCCAAGCATCGAGCCGTCTAAATCGAAGTACACTCCGTAAACGTGATCGATCTCGCTCTGTTTGTCCCCGCTTAGAAGCGCACCCATATATTTGCGACCTAATGGTCCCCATTGTGCGTTCGATATTGATTCTTCCGATTCATTTCTAGTCGCGGGACTCACCGTCGCGATCAAGGGCGATCTCGTCGAGAGGCGTCTTCTCGTCGATCTAGACGATGGCTTATCGTCGTCATCGGTTTCGCGTTTTCTCTTAGCACCGACGAACGTGATCGGATCGATTCCCTCGTCTCGCGTAGTATTCTCGGCAATTCGTTTCAACGGCTGAACGATCGGCTTGAGTCGTCTCTCCAGCGCGATCTCCTCTTCTATCTCACCGGTCTTTAACTCTCTGTACTTTTTACGTATAGAGTTCTGAGTCTTCGCGATCTCTCGCGCCATTTTTTCCAACCAAGCGACATTTGTACCAGCCGCAGCGTCAACGTCCATTTTCGTAGCACAACTGATCGCTTTACACCACGGCGAAATCGTTAAATCCTCGTCTATATCTACCATTTCTTAACGCGCTGTCTTTATCGATGACTACGAAACCATATTTGCGTTTCCAACACGCGCGACATAAGGCGTAAAAATTCTCATACGACATATCCGTGTTCACATGCTCGTTGTAAACGTGCTTTAGGTTAGTGCCATCCTGTTTAAACAGAATTAAAAAATTCGCGTTGTCGCGTATCAAGTGTTTTGGAATTTTAGCATATGTCTGACAAAGATAGAAACAATCGATGCTCGAGTGTCGACCCATGGCAAAATATTCCCTGATCGCGTTCTGCTTGTCACAGGCCACGTCGTCGAACACGAATATCGAATCGGGAAGCGCCTCGCTCGGCGGCACGACGTCGCTATTGTTTGAGAACGCGTGATAACCAATCTCGTCCATCGACTCGAGTAGTTCCGCCAGATATCGATATTTTGGTTGTTGCAGAGATTTCGAGTAGACGTACACATTCTCAAAGCGTGCGCCATGCGGACTTTCGAGCATGCTTATCAACACGTTCGTTTTACCGCAATTGGAGGGGCCGCAAATGATACAACGTATCGTGTTCGGTAGTAGAGGGCCGTGTCTGCGCGCCCTCCCGATCGCGTCGCCCGAGATTCGTCGAGCCTTACGATCGAGATTGAGTACTCCTATAGCTGGCGACCGTCGAACGAATCGCATTTACTCGCGCTCGCTTCGAGAAGACGCGACCGATAATTTCTCCACTTATACTCGACGGCGATTCGATCGCGCACAGTGATCGGAATGTTTCCTCTATTAACGGACAAACGCGATATTCTCAATCTATCCGCTCAACAGTTGCAACTTATTCCGAAGTTCGTTCTCGTGCGTGATTTCGATAGATACGTGGAGCTACTGTGGGACAAGTTACCCGATTATCTCAGAGCGGATCCCGAGGTACAACGTTGTCGCGTGTGTCTGGAACATTATAATCGTTCGTGGCAACAATCGCATATAGACGGTCCTGCAACTCTTATTAAAAATTGTAACGAATGTTTAGCGGCGTGGGATTACTCAATGCGGCGATAAACGCGCTTCCCTTCGAACTACATATTCCCGGGTATCAATTTTGTGGGCCCGGCACCCATCTCGCGAAACGATTGGCGCGCGGCGATCGAGGCGTCCGTTGGATGCGGCGTGCCGCGAGCACGATATCGCCTATTCGCGAAATAAGAAACTCGCCGATCGCCACGACGCCGATCGAGCTCTCGCCGAGAAAGCGCGCGAACGTATAACAGCCGGAGATTCCACCTTCGGCGAGAGAACTGCCGCGACCGCCGTATGGGCTGCTATGAAAACAAAGACGAAGCTAGGCATGGGTTTGAAAAAGAAGAGAAGGAAGACGACAACGAGAAGGAGGATACTTCCAACAGTGAAACGTGGAGGCTTGTTACCCATTTTTCCGATATTAGGCACGCTCGGTTCTTTAATCGGTGGAGCGGCGGGTGTCGCGAAGGCAGTAAACGCCAGTAAAACTGCACGGCGTCAACTGGAGGAGTTGCAACGTCACAATCGAGCGATGGAGGGTCACGGATTGCATCTAGCGCCTTACAAACGTGGCAGCGGTGTAACGAGAAGAACGAAAAAAAAAAATCATGGAAAGAAACGTTAGGATCGCTTAGGTTACCGGTCTCCGCCATCACAACGAACGAACAATTGAACCGTTCGGCGCGTCGTCTACGAGTACCTTTCTTCAGAGGAGTGTTTATGCGTGACGCATTACCATTAAAGGCGCGATGTAACGAGAGTGGCATCGTGAATCTCGACGACTCGATGGGTTCGGGTACTCACTGGGTCGCCTATGCGAAGAGGGGAAACGACGCGATTTACTTCGACAGTTTCGGCAATCTTCGACCGCCGAGGGAACTCGAGAGATATCTCGGCGGCGTAAATATAACGTACAATCGCGGATCGTATCAGACGTACGATCAGAACATTTGCGGTCAGTTGTGTCTGCGATTTCTCTCGAAAATTGGTCGCGATGTCGCTGAGTCTTTCGTTCACCGGTAGGAGTAGCGTTCTCACGACGTGCTATTTTCCCGCTTTAGATCTGAGCGACGACGATTATGAATTAGGTCTCACGAATTTCGAGACATACAACACTATACCGAATGTCGATTCCACGAATAATAAGTTCTATTACGACGACAAAACGATCGTGATTCCCGAAGGTTCGTACGAATTAAGTGCGATAGACAGATATCTAAATGCCGCTATCTCTAAAAAGCGAAAGATCGACGAAAGCAAAAGGATGAGCGACGATGACGAGAGCGACGACATCGTCTATGACGAGAGCGACGAGGGCGAAAGAGGCGCGCGGTCTCTGATCATTCGAGCCAATGAAAATACTATGAGAAGTGAAATTAAATGCGAGCATCAAATCGATTTCGCGAAACCGAACAATATCGGTTCGCTCCTGGGATTCTCATCGTCGCGCGTGCTACGACCGAACAAATGGCATACGTCCGACAGATCCGTGAATATCATGGGCGTAAATATCATTAGAGTGGAGTGCAATATCACCGCAGGTGCGTACAGCAATAACGAGCCGGTTCACACGATACACGAGTTTTCGCCGAATGTTCCTCCGGGATATAAACTGTCGAACGCTCCAACATCGATCATTTACTTTCCGATCATCGCGCGAAACGTTACCGATATCACGCTTCGAATCGTGGATCAAGACGGGCAACCGATCGATTTTCGTGGAGAAGAGATAACGGCGCGACTTCACGTGCGACGACGAAGACATTAGAGAGAAATGCGCGAGAGCAAAAGATGCTCGTTCTAAATGAGTGGTACTCGAGAGGAAGAGAAGAAGACGCAAACGCTACATCCGCGATTCCATCGCAAAACGACGCGACGAGGAAGGCATACGAGGGAAGAACAAACGAGCTGAACGCCGCGAACGTTGCATTTTTAAGATCTTTAGGTTTCGTCATGAAAAATCAACATGGCGAGCGACATTTTAAGTATCGGAGGTGCTCCAATCTTTGACGATCGTATCGTGAAAATAGAAACTCACACTTACAATCCATATGCTAACACTACATTCGGATACAGCGACGAGATACGAATACCTATTCAGCAACAGGATCTGTATACGTTGCCATGTGAAAGTTTTCTATACATCGAGGGAAAATTTGCGACGAGAGAGACCGCGAAGGAAGGCACGGCGAAGGAAGGCACATCGAAAGAAGTTATGAGAACAAAGCTAGTCAATAATTGCGTCGCGTTTATGTTCGACGAGATTCGATACGAGCTTAATGGCGTAGAGATCGATAAGAGCAGAAACGTCGGCATAACAACCTTGATGAAAAACTATGCATCGTTGAGCTACGAGAGAGATAGAGTTTTACAGAATACCGGATGGGAAATACCGCCTATAGCGTTAGACGATTTTAACTTTTGTGTGCCTCTCAACATACTCCTTGGTTTCTGCGAGGATTATAAACGCATAGTGATAAACGCGCGACACGAACTCATTCTGATACGCGCTCGCAACGATAACAATTGCGTCGTAGCGTATTCAGATCAGAGACCGAAGATCACCTTGTTAAGAATACAGTGGCGAATGCCACACGTGATACTTAATGACGTTAACAAACTATCGCTTCTGCGAACATTGGACAGTGGACGATATCTGAGCATGGGCTTTCGTTCGTGGGATCTACGAATTTCCGTTGTTGCAAAGTACGACCAAACATTCCTGGGCGGTAAAAGCGACAACGCAATTGGAGAAACCGCGATACGTGATATTTGCGCTACAGACCGGAAAAAAAAATGTATCGTCAGAAGACATTTCTAAATTCGACAATTGTAAGCTGACTAATGTAAAACTCTATTTGAATTCCGAGTTCTATCCCTACGATGATATGAATCTAGATTTCGAGCGAAACAAGTTCGCAGTACTGTACGATATGTATCTAAAATTTCGAAAGACGTATTACGGATGTGAGACTTGCGAACCATTTATGTCTGTCACTAGATTTCTGCAATACGGTCCGCTAGTGGTCATCGATTGCTCCCACCAGAACGAATCGATCAAGAGCGCCACCGTCGACGTTCGCGTAGAATTCGAATGCAAAGAGAACGTTCCGGCTAACACAACGGCTTATTGTCTCATCATTCACGATAGAGTTGTAGAGTATAACCCACTGACGAACGTCGTACGTAAACTCACGTAATCGCGGTTTTCCTACGAGAGCGATGACAAACATACCGATCTTCGTCGATCTGCAAGGTTTTACCCTTCGAGAAAAATTTACGGTTAAAGAGGTGGCAATATTAAAAAATGGAAAAGAGCTGACCCATCGAATATTTCGAGAAGCGATGCCTTGGAATCTTCTTACAAAAACAGAAAAATCTAAAGCGTGTTGGATAACCTCCAATCATCACGGCTTGCAGTGGAGCGACGGCGACGTCGCGTACAGACTCTCGAAGAACGTGATTCGAAACAGCGTGTGCGATCAATCACGAGACGCGCCTAAACAAGTGTATGTCAAAGGCTTGGAGAAAAAAAAATGGTTAGAGGAAATTCTCGGCTGCGACGTCATCGCGGATCACGACGTGATCGTCGAGACTATTGACGCGGATTTCGAGGATATAGGGCGCCTAAGCACTCTGGACGACGTTCGAGAATTTCATTGCGAGCGTCACACGAAGCATTGCGCAATGGAGAACGTGTGCAAATTGTACGATTGGTGGTCAAAACGACGGGAATGTATCATCGAATTGTAATATCGCCGCATTAACGACTTATATCATATATCCTATTAGTTTTTTAATATTATAATTAGATTCATTGTTTTATATTATAATTATATTCATTGCTTATACTATAATCGAATTGAAATTAGTTTCAGTGCTTATATGCTTATACTATAATCGAATTGAAATTAGTTTGTAATCATTATATTAGATTCAGTGCTTATATTATAATTAGATTCACTGCTTATATATTATAATCGAATTGTTTTATCGCTCGCTATACTTATATACATGCTTGAAAAAAATACACAAAACATTGTTTATAATATATCTCATCTTTTATTTCATCTCAATCTTACATCCCAAAGTACAGAGCAACGAGTTCGCAATCGATAATGTCGTTACGATCGTAGGCATCGCTATCGCGTATAATTTTCGAGATATTTTCCTTATCCTTAGCAGTTAACGCAATATCCTTGAAACGTGCCAATTTCGTATTAATTTTTCCTAATATCTTGGTCAACGAGATAACGAGTCGACTGATGCAATGCTCGAGCTCGAACATATTTTTCACTGTTTCCCTCGACATGGCCAGGCGAGCCACGGATGTTTCCAGGCGTAATATCGTCAAATTGTTGATTTTTCCAAAACGCACGGTCATATTTCCAATATCCAACGGGGCTGGAAAGGACGGTTTTCCGTTGATACTCTGCAGATACTTCAAGAGAACGTCTCGTTGCTCGACAAGCTGCCTCCACGTATCGGGTGACATCAAGATCTCCTTGCCATGACTATCTCCCAGAATAATATTCACGCGCGACGAGCGCTCAAGAGTAACACATACATTAAGAAATTTATATCCCGTCTTAGTCAAGGAATATTTTCGTTCTAGAATTCTAACTGAATTATTCGTATAACCAGCGTTACTATGACTCGACGCGACCGATCTGTCATCGTCAAGCGTCCTCTTTCTCCTTTTCGCGTCATCGCTCTTGTCGACTCGGCACGTCTCAGAATCCTGCGAGCGCTCGACATCTTTACGATCGAAGAGATCGCGCAATACTGTTCGTAAACGTTTCGTATCCTTAGCTCTATACACTATGCGAAAATTTCCGTACCTCTTCCTCCTCCCTCTCCTCTTCTAAATCGTCCTCGCTCGAAAATACGTTCCTCATCTGAGCGAGTCTTTTCAAAAGAGCACGCAATTGCTCTAACAATCCGTCCTTTGGACACACGATACCAAAAATGTCCGAATCAAATTTACCGGCCATAATTACACTTCTAGTAAATTCATTATATTTAAAGAACTGTCGTTTAACAAAAAAGTACAGATTACCATCGATATATCGAACAGCGGACGTTACAGCAGGTGGAATCCCAGGAAATATCACGTGCAACGAATTATGTCTGACGGCTATCATCGAGCAATCGTCGATCTCGGCCACGATTTCGTCGTTGTAGATCGCGAACGTTCGTCCCGCGTTAGTATTAATCACAGCATTAATTTTCGCATTAGGAGGAAGATTCATATCTCTCAATTTCCTCGGCCAACCCGGCACTAACTCAAAACTCGGATATTCTATCATATAAACCGTATTGTCAACAAACAATACGAGTTGGCCCGAAGGTCGTCGATACGCACCCGCCAAACGCGTAAAATTATCGGGAAGAAAACGCAGATAGTCCATCAATAATAACGATCTACCGTAAGATTTTCCATTTAAATCGACCGACCATAAGTAATGTCGATACGCCACATACATTCTATTTTCTAATACTAATACCGCATCAACGCGTCGCAACGCGCAAAGATCCGCGGAATTCCCCGTATCGCGCGTCGCAATCGTGGTCGTCGCAATCGTGGTCGTCATAACTGGTCCCGCAATTTCGCTCTTATTTCTTAAACCGTATAAATTCTGAATGGCAAGAAAATCCGCCTCGCTCAATCGCACGGGAAAAGTCTTAGAGGGAACAAAAGCGTACATTATCGCATCTTTTAAAGGACTGTGCTGTAATCCTAATGCGTGACCGATCTCGTGCGTCAACGTATGCAACAGATGAATCGTATCGTCAGGATTAACAGTTAACTCGATGTGCCACTTCTCCGCGCTATCCACGTGCACCTCTGACACTTCTGACGATGGTAAAAAAGCGTGAGCTAACACGTTTCCTGGTCCGTCCAGCAACGACGGACATATTCGGCTACCTTTATGCCGAGGATCTACAAACGTGTGAAAACCTTTCCGAAACGATATCACGATATCGGGATTCGTCGAATTGCGCTCGAACGTCAGCGACGAATTCGCAGCCCACATTTCGAACGCGATTTCAGTGACTCGTAGAACGCTCTCGCTCGCCAGATGAAAGTTCCAAGTGAGATGCGTCTTCGCCCATTTCCTCGGAGAATCGTCCAAGTCATTTAATATATCTTTGACACCGCATCGCGGTTTACGCATTTGTTCCAATGTAGCTTCGTTAAGAACACCATCACCAGGTACACGATAATACTCCTGAAAAAGCGCAATCGCGTGTCTCAGAGCCAACGTCGCGTTATCTGATATCGTTTGCACGTTATCGCCATCCAGATATCCGTAGGTTTGCAAAAACCGAATCGCCTCCTCGTCTCTGTCAGCGACGGAGTCACGAATAGCCGCGATAACGGCTATCGCGCACGCGATCACGGCGATTCCACGAACGGGCATCATTGCGCGAGACAGAAGTCAACTGCGCGTCGCCGACTGAAATACGCGCGAACCGACGTTGCCATCGGTCGTAAGAGGGGCGAGGACCGACGCGATGAATCGATCCAAGTCACGAATCAGAAATTAAAATCGCTTAATTTCTATTCCGTATCGCGTGAGATTATTCTCGTCGAACGAATTCAAATATAAGTAGCGCGATTACACAATGAATGACGATCTCGCTAAAGATCCCAAGCAATATCAGTCATAATACAAAAATAGAGAACAAAAATAAAAGCATGACAACGATAAAATAGCAATAGAATAAAACGAAGAAATAAACAATAGACTGATTAATTTTTCATCGTTGCGGTCAGACTTCCCGTAGTCACGCGTAACGAGCGCGAAAAATGACGCATCGCGCAACATTCGCATTCCCAATAAAAAATATTATCTTCTTATTAATACTCTTATGATAATTTTCATATTTTACGCACACTTTTACATATAGATTCGTGTACATATTCTTACACATATATTCGTGTATATTCTTATACATATATTTGTATATATTCTTATACATATATTCAATTAGTATACATAATACCATATATTCTTATTACATAGAAATATTAGTACATTTTTTTTTCTTTTACATATACTCGCGCTCTTCGCCACAATCAATACCCCCCCCCCCCTGACGATAATTCGCGCGAACGTCATAACGATACATTCTACTCGCTATCGCACTCGACGCTTCTCGCCTCCCCGCGCACTCCGGGTACTTTCCTCAGATCATCGGCGACTCGATCTATCAACTGTCGCATCAACTGCTTCTTCCGATCCGACACGGAGTTCAGAAATTGAACTCTCAATTTCGCATACTTCCACCAGTTACGTTTCTTCTTCTTAACTATATCCTTGACATTATACACATACATTCGAACCAATTCGCAATCGATCCCTTTCTCACCCGGAGATTTCGCCTCGAGCTGTCGTCCACCCTGCAACTTCGTCACATACTGAACGAATCGATCAGCCTCCTCCTTATCTCCAGATAGAGACGCGAACAATGCGTCTAAACCACTACCACAACTCTCATCATTCCCTCTCGTAGTATTCAAACGCGCAAAATATTTCTCGTACTCGTCATCGAGATTCCCTTTCATCGTTTTCAAACGCGCCAGATATTCCCAGTAATCTTTTATCCAATTCGAAGAAGCCTCTTTCGTTATCTCGATCTCCATAAGCGACGCACGCTCGTCCGGCGTCGCGGAACTCTCGACCAAGCGAACCATGCTGTCCCCAGAGCAATACGAGTTCCACGGACCCTTTCGACTCCAGATATCAGTAATGATACGTATAGCGTTCCTCATACGTTCAGCCTCGCGTATACGCGCGATCGGCTCCGTTCCTCGATGAATCGCCAGATGTTTAGACAAAAACGCCATCATTAGCCGCAAATTACACGACGTCGAATGCATAGACGTCCACATCGCGCGCATCAACTCGAGCGACTCGACCGCATCGCTCTCGACCGCATCGCTCTCGACCTCCGCCAATGTCTCGTTCTCCTCTTCCCGCTCGATCGTGGACCGTTTCTCATGCCCCTTCGTCATCGCGTGTTTCTCCCGTTCCACTATCTTGCGTTCCATCTCTGTCGAGAACTCGAGCGAATCTTCTAAGAGTGATATTATCTCCGGATCCTTTAATTGACTCTCCAAAACATTAAATTGACTCTCCGAGACATTAGACTGACTCTCCATCTCGCAAACTACTAACAATATATCGTCGACACTCCTAGTTAAATACTCTCTAAAGTAACGTAAAAAAAAACATGTCAAATCACAAACAGGACGCGCTAGGCCCCGCCGAAAACGACGCGAGACGCGCCTAATCGCGACGTACGAGACGCGTCTAATCGGAACATTATGGAAAACAGACAAAACAAACGCGAGTCGCCTCGACGGCGCGACGCAACATCCTGTCAACAACGCGAGTCGTCTCGACGGCGCGACTAATCGCGACGTTAGCGCCCAAGGCTGCGCGAAAAGCGCTAGACCGCGATACTTACGATGAGCGTAAAAAAACATCTCGTCGTCATCGTTATCATTAAACACATCGTAATAACCGCTTTCGTAAAAAATTCATCATGTACTCCTGTCGCCTGCTAATCTCGATCGGCTTCTTCTTTTCGTAGAGTACCTCCAATAACAGATTATATGCCATCCCTCGATAATGATGACATACGCACGCCTCTATTATCTTTTTAGGCGAAATCTCACATTGAGGCGGAACTCGACCGGCGCGACGTTATGGAAAGCAGACAAACCGCAACATCCTGTCAACAACGCGAGTCGTCTCGACGGCGCGACTAATCGCGACGTTCGCGCCCAAGGCTGCGCGAAAAGCGCTAGACCGCGCGGAAAAACGTTAGGGCGGCGTCGAGAACGCCCCCAAGGCTGCGCGAAAAGCGCTAGACCGCGCGAAAAAAAAATGCTAGGACGACGTAACGCACCCACAGCTACGCGAGCCCGAAAAAAAACACTAGGGCGGCGTCGATGACGCGCCCGGGGTTACCTAGCGGGAAAAAAACATTAGGACACGCCCGAAAAAAAACAAACGCTAGGGCGGCGTCGAGAACGCGCCCCGAAACAAACGCTAGAAACAAACGCTAGAATAAAAACGCTAGGGCGGCGTCGAGAACGGGAAACCGACCCGGGGAAACCCCCGCTAGGGCGGCGTCGAGAACGGGAAATCGACCCGGGGAAACCCCCGCTAGGGCGGCGTCGAGAACGGGAAACCGACTCGGGGAAACCCCCGCGACCGCCTTACCGACAAACCTGTCACGACGACCGCCAGAGGGATCCACCTTGTCCCTCCTCGGATACGAACCCTCTGAAGAAAGAGAATCGTCTTACCGACTGAAGGAGCATCTTACCGACTGAAAGGGGGTCCGAGGCCCTCTTAGGATCCTACGATTTCCCCTCTCACCCCGAACCCCCCCCACGCCCCTGGGGGGCCTCGGCCCCCCTTTGTTATCCTACTAATAAATTAAAGAACCTGAATGAAAACATATTAGTTCATATATTAGTTCGTTGTATCGATCCTCTGGATTGACGCTGTTACGTGTTTGACACGCCGGCGCCTCGACGAGGAACTACGACATCTATCTATTCTAAATTCCAAATTCAAATTATATTTTAATTATCAAGGTTTCGTGTATATGTGCATGCATTAAACGTGCGGCGCTCCCGAGAGTCGCCCGCGAGACACAACACCTTGCCGGAATCGTGGATAGTGCGTAAAATAAACGCAAATTAATGCGGAATATTGTGTTTTCATGATGCATTGAGTTGCGGCGCTCACTACAGAGTCGCCTATGAGACATAACATACCGTAGATAACGCTATCGCTTGCGTCACCAAGCGCATTCCTCTGTGCAAAAGCACAGCTTAGAGTCACGAAATAAAAATTCATAATGAATTATTACAGTAAGATCTCTTTGCGATGCCACTGAAACGTTGTCACCGTTCAGGCCGAAAGCAATCGTTGAAAAAACTCTTTAATAAATTGAACAATCGACTTCCTCGACATTTGCAAAACCTGCTTGGTGTCGAGTCAGATTACGACAAAAACTACGAATAATTATTCTCCGGAAGCTTTTGGTCACCAAGGCCGCCTCCAACGTGGAAGGTGACCCCCATCACCTTCCGTACCCCGATTGCCGCCGTTGCGGATGCTCGCCATGGATCCATGGAAGAAGAGATACATGGAAATTAGGAGTGAAATTCTCTACTAAAAGGTAGGATAGATATTATTGCCACATACACTCGAATTTAGAAAACCGCAAATGTGCAGGGAACAACTCGAGAGACCGCGAAAATCGAAAGCTTCCCCTGCCGCAATTTACACGCATCGCGTAAGTCTTTATCATTGCATTACTAAATTCGGTTACGGGTTGTTCGGTATTGCCAGTGATTACAACAACGCAGGACTCTTGTGCCATCAGTGCAAGGTAGACTGTAAACGAATTCACCCCGAACAACAATTTTAATTGGTACTAAGACATTTTATCCATATCGGAAATGATCCACTACCCGACTGAGTTGTCCATTTGTCGCAAAATAAACAATTGCGACGCGTGCGTAGACGCCTTCGTTGCTTTTCTAAATTATTTACGAGAAGAAAATCAAATGTTTGAATTATTACCAGATCCGACGATTATAGACGTCGATAACAGCATCGGAACGCATGAAATTATTTTCTCCAGAAGACTTAGTTTCTTCCTAAGTAATTTATATAGGCAAAATACTCGACGAGGCAACTAGAGCCTTCTGATTAAACCGACGGGATCTTTGCCGCTCGAGATTTCTGTCGTTTACTCATTAATTAAAATCACTGCAAAATCTTAATCAAAACCCTTTGCCGCTCAAGTGTTCTTACAATTTCCAGATTAAAAATTTTTACACGAAATAGTCCCCCATACAGCCCGGTGTGAATACCATTCGAATCGAATCAATTTCGCCCATAAATACGTTGCGTCATTCCGGAACAGTCCGCAATAGAAGGCCATAAAGGCATAAATAAAACATGCACGCGCCTCAAATCGCGGTACAATTGGCCTAGACTGAAGGAAGAAGTAACACGGTTCATAAATAATTGCGAAGATTGTCAGTTGAAAAAATTGGTTAGAGTAAAGACCCGACAGCCCATGATTCTAACGGATACATCCGAAGCGTTTGATAAGATATCCATGGATATCATGGAGCCGCTCTTCATCATTCGCAAGGACCATTCATACATACTTACTATACAAGATCTCTTGATGAAGTACTCACTAGCTATTCTCCTCAAGAAGATCTCGGCTATCGACGTGGCCGACGCTTTTGTAAACGAATTCATCTGCGTGCATGGTGCCCCGCGAGTGGTACTAACAGACAAAGGGTCTCATTTTCTAAACTCTTTAATGCGCAACATAGCTCGCAAATTCAAAATTAAACAGTGTAAGACCACTGCGTACCACCCTCAGTCCAATGGCTCCGTGGAGCGCTCGCACCATGTACTTTGGGAGTACTTAAAACAATTTGTCAATGACCACCATGATTGGGACGAATATCTAAAATTAGCTAGTTTTTCTTATAACACGAATGTACATGAGGGAACGAAATTCATCCCTTACGAATTGGTCTACGGGAGCGTTGCGCGTACTCCCGAAAGCGATCCCTTCCCCGAAGACGCGCGCGACGAAAGCTACGCTGGCTACCTACTCGAACTAAATGCGAAAATAAGCGAATCCCAGAGAGCCGCGCGTCGTAATCTGAATACCGCGAAGATTAGATCGAAGCGATACTACGATAAAAGGATTAAGACATGCAACTTCGAAGTGGGAGACCGAGTGTACATGCTTAAAGAATCTGTGAAAAATAAACTAAGTCCACAATACACCAGTCCCTACAAAATAGCGGAAATACTAAGTAATAATAATGTTAAGTTAGAGATAAGGCCAGGTAAATTACGTACTATCCATATGGACAAACTGAAGAAGGCGGGGAATCGGAGCCTCACCACACGCCGTGCCTCACCACAACCAGAGCCGAAGACAAGCGAGCAGCCAAGCGGCAGTCGACACACGTTACTCCTTGAAGAAACATGGAGCCACAGCGAATCCTAACGCTTCTATTGTTCCCGACGCTCGGCTTTGGCTTGACGGGCTACGACTGCGAAGGCAGCGGACTTAATATCACAACCTTGTCGTTGTTAGACGTCGACGCCTGTAATGTCGAGGATATGGAGCCAGAGAGCACGGAGACGTACGTACAACTCATGCAGAGTTCCGATTTCGAGAGCTTGCCAATAATTCAATGCCGAATTGAAATCGACCGGACTATATACTACTGCGGCATGCACTCGCACGTATCAATTGTATCCGACGGTTGAAAGGTGTACATCAAAGAGGTCGACTGGCAAACCTGCCAAAAAATCCACGAGACTGGAATTTTCGCGCTGGGAACCACCCTCGTGGATAGATTGATCGTAAACGCCACGAATCATAGGAGCATCATTATGGCCGGACAAACGCACGTCGCTGATGGCCGCTGTTCCGGAACGCAGTACACGGACGGATTCGGAACATGGGAGAGCATGGTAGTACGAGCATCCTTAAAAGTGGTATTGAGGACGTTTGAAGCACCTTTCAAACGGTCAGCAAACTCATTAAATCTGCCATCTGGAACGTGCTGCCCCGTGCAACTGGGGAGCTGATTTCAATGGTACGGAAACCTTCTGGAAAACACCGTCCGACGACAGCTGCCATTTCAACCAGTACGATATATTTTACGAGGGCATGGCCATAAAACTGTCGCCGAGGCCTAAGCAAACAGCTCCAGTGGTATATACAGTGACCATCAGAGATACAACGTTCGCCTTGACAAAAACGACGGAATTCAACCTGTATACCGACTCTTCCAGACCGAGCACCCAAAGCTTGTTATACTAGAAACAGCGAGGACGCACGTTCAAATCTAAGTCACAGATTTCAGTTAACAACTTAGACATATTCTCCTACGTGAATTCGAAATTCGTTTACGTGGAGAAACATGTGAAGACGCAACTTACTAGGCTTTACCACGACATTATGGAGCAGAAATGTGCATTAGAGCGTCAGATCCTCCAGAATGCGCTCTCATTGGCAACCATAGCCCCAGATAAAATGGTTCCGGATAATGAAAGCCCCTGGATATACAGCAGTCATAACCGGAGAAGTCATCCATATTATCCAATGCGTCCCAGTAGAATGCAACAGCGACATACCGAAGAGTGTTACAACGAGTTGCCAGTTACCTACCGCAATTCGTCACACTTCTTATTGCCACGCACCAAAATTTTGACCAGGATAGAAACACATAAAGACTGCAACGAGTTACTTCCTGGCATGTACAAACTGCACGGCAGCTGGTATCGAGTAGGCATGAAGCCGATCGAGTCGCTTTCTCCGCCGACGATTCAGCCGCTTTCCCCCACGTGGAAATACGTCAGTCCGGACGCAATCGCCACCAGCGGGATCTATTTCGCAGACGATCTGAACTAACTGCCAGACCATATAATGTTCCCAGTCGAAAAGCCGTCTATGCTGAACACAATAGCGCGAGGCGTTTTAGAACAAGACGTCCCGAGCGGGAGGGTCTATTTCCTTGATGAATCTTCTCGATGAAAAGTCTTCAGATCGGATCGCTGAAAACACAGAGAAACGATTATGGCAAGGATTTATCACGTTTGGCTCGGCCAGCGCAGGAGTCTTGGCATTATTCGTGATAGTCAGACTGATCAAATTGTTGATCATCCACGGATACGCGCTGCACAGAATATACGGATGGAGCCTTCATATATTGGGAGCAGTATGGTCATCAGTCACTAATCTTTTGCTGCACATGGGAAATCCAGCAACAAAACCTGACTCACCTAGCAGGGAACGCATCGTGCCAATAGTCCAGAGCTCGACAGAAGACACACGGCGCCCAAAATCGCTCCTAGTGCTGGAAAAGAAAAGTTTAGTGAGCATGTGCGGTCATACAGTGAACTCCAAAAATACTTACGCGAGGACATAGTATAGAGACAAATAAGTGCGATAACTACTTACAAGCGCTAGCATATAAGACGAATAAACATAAATAAAACAATTGTAGCTCAAAACTTTCGCAACCTAATTTCTAGTAGAGCAGGAGAAACGCAGGGCACCTGGCTCTGCATTTCTTCTTAGGGGGGGGAGCTGTAACGTCCGGAGAACCACTATATATTTTTTTTTCCTACCGCGCATGTAATATCGTCTTAACGTGGCTCACCGCCGGGCCGACGACCGAGAACGGCCATTGGCTCTCCTGCCGTTCCGTCTAATATGGCGCGCCCCGCCATATTCATTTCTCTTAGATGTAGTATACTATAATCATCCTCCTCAATAATCATAGATATTTAGCAAATATGCACTCTACTACCTTCCCTTACTAATTATAAACAATAATACTTAATAAAAGTATACGAAATATCTTATAACAATGTTTAAATATATATATATATACATACATGTTATTATTATGATCTAGGTATGTATGTGTATATATATATATATATATATATATATATATATATATATATATACATATCTAGATCATAATAATAAACATTCCTTAAATATATTTAACTACAATATCAATATTAATAATAAGCTCATGTTAACGATAGCGATACTGGCGATCAATTAATTATAAGATAATATTACTATAACAAAACTCTCAACACTGTTACATCATTACTCCTGGTCAGCCGCGTTCTGATTGGCTGACCAATGCACGCCACAGATACATATATTTAGCCTAGCTACATAACCTGCGCCACGCCAGCGCCACGTGCGTTGCCACCCACGCCATCCGCCATCTTGCGCCGCCGCAGCCGAGCGCTGCAATGCCCGCCGAAACACCGACACTTCAGTGCGCGCCGCGGAACCGTCAACACGTGCCACACTCGTGCGCGTCGTCAAGCGTCTTATTTCCACTTCTAGTATATAGTTCAACTTCTAGTACGTAATTCGACTTCTATCGTATAGTTCCATTTCTAATTCTAAATAAGTAGCCTCAATTGTTCATTTTTGTGTTATTGAATAATATCTCGTGAGTGTAATCTTGAATGTCTAAATAAATTAATATTATAATTGAACTTCCACGTGTCCATTCTTTCGCGCGTACCGTCACCGCATCGGTTAGTGAAAGTGTTCGCGAGGTAGTGAGGTTTCACGCGTTATTAAACAATTCTCAAATTTGATTTATCGTCCATTATAGCAAGAACGCCGAGGTTCTCCCGGAGCAGGTGTGGTGCGTTCATCCGCACTTACCATGACGGAGGCTCGAAATTCTTGTCCGCGATAGATTCAATCGTTCTCACGCGAAGCCGAAACGTAACGCGAATTGGCTCGCCGCTGAACGATAACCCTATGAAAATCTTCGTTTAACAATTGAACAATCGAAGCCTCACACGAATGCCAAAAGGTAGGAAGAATCGCGCTGGTCGGAAGACCTCGATTCGACACTTGGAGTACGACCTTCACGTGGCATCCATTTTCGACCATAACGAAGTCATCGGCGAGACTACTGTTACGTCGCAGGCGGTGGCGAGATTGCCAAAGCAAATCGCCACGTGGCACTGGACCAAGGCGGGAATACGCTCGCCTCTCGGCGACGCTGCCAGCGATCGAGCGGCAAATCGCCAACAGCGGTTCGGAAGAATTAAGGAATTAAGGAATTAAGGAGTACGAAACCCTGATTATACTGCTCAAATCCGCGGGAACCCCTCCGATAATGTCAGCGGCGAATTATTAAGTTCTCAGGAAATTTCAGTGAATTACACGGCTAACGTTGCGTTTAACCAGACGTTGGGCGATTATTAGACTGTAAGCGGATCAGTGCAACAGAGAAGTTGGTTAGCCGGCGCGATAGGATGCCGTCGGGAGCGGGATTGGTCTCGTCGAGGTAGTATCGCCCGCAGATGTTCTCTATAACGTTGCCTAATTCCCTGAGCACTTCTAGAGACACAGTAAAAACTTCGGTGCAGTCAGGGCAGAGCTCAATGTCGCGGACTATTACAAGACTAGCGCGGCAGCAATCGCAATGATCCCGGGCGGAAGTATACCCGAACTGGAACGCGTGGGCCAATTCAAGACGATACGTAAGAGTTCCCTCTGGTATTTCTTCCTTACATCGAAAGCAAAGATATTCGGCACTATTAGGGAGTAACTCGGCGATAGCGTCGTCCACGCGTCGATATCCGAACGTGGTAAGGCAACGCACCGTGCTCCTACGGTATCTGTATACGGCGGCCGGGTGAGTGCGCGAATCTCGTGGCTCGAGAAAGCAAGGCGGGCACATTACGTCAAATAACGGGAATTAATATTACGCGGCGAATATTCAATATTAAAATGATATTACGAAACTGGAATATTTCCGTGCGTAGCGATAAACCGGCTCAAAACCCTACATGCCTTAGGAGAAAGTGGCAAGGGCGGCAAAAAAGGGTCGGTCGTAAAACCCTTCCGGTCGGGCGATGCAACTATGCGACGGTCGGTCGACGCGAACAAAACGAGTGACGCAATCCGAAAGAATCTTGAACGCGAGTACTCTTATATTCATTCACGTCTAATTCCTTTATACTCTATATTTTACTGAAACGTATGCAAGATGGGAACGCGAAAGCAACCGGGAATAAAACTTGATGTATGATTTTCACCTACCTTTCGGTGTCCGCTCTGCGCAGATACTCCTCGAGGGAGATGCGTGGTCCGAAACTGCTTCCCTGGTAAGCTGCTACGGGGGTGGACGGGGCCGGTAAGGCGCTCCAGAGGCGGTCGTGCACGAGAAGTTCGTACTCGCCGTCGTAACTCACTTCCTCGCCGATGATCGCGTTATGATCGTAAATCGCGGCCACGTGGAGGTCGTATTCAAGCCGCCGAAGTGCGTTGTTACGACCCGCGCGATTCCTCCGTGCTTTAGGCATTCGGCAGAGGCTCCAGGCGTATATTGTATTTAATTAAAAGATTAGAATTACCGCGTGCTCGAAGTCCAATGTTTCCTTCGTGGTAAGTGCGGATAACGCACAACACCTTGCCCCCGGAAACGATTGGAATTCTCGCTTTAACTGCTAATTATTCGGTAAAATAAGGTTTGAGTTGTTAATGCCCGTTGCCTCTTTAGCCTCGCGAACACTTCCGATTTCTCGCGGCGATAGGAAGGATGATGCAATGAATGACACGTGGCGAATACACTGTACTTACTATATTCAAATATTCATGAATCGAATTACACTCGCGTAACACTTGGTTAAATTTAGAGCAATACAAAATTTAGAATACAAATGATCACTTAATTAACTTAACTAGATTGAGACGAAATAGAATTGACTTAAAATTAGAATTGGAATTGGGATTGGATTTGGATTGACACTCGCACGATGTGTACTACTCGACGGCGCGTACAAGAGTGAACGAGCATGGCCGCGCGTTGTAACGCGTGGCCTGCGGCGGCGCTGTTGCGCAACGTGGCGGTAGCGTGGGTACGCCAACGCACGCGGCGCAAGATGGCGGATGGCGTGGGTACGCCAACGCACGTGGCGCAAGATGGCGGATGGCGTGGGTACGCCAACGCACGTGGCGCAAGATGGCGGATGGCGTGGGTACGCCAACGCACGTGGCGCTCGCGGCGGTCATAGCCTATAAAGCTAGACTAGACGCACATATCTATAATGGTCGTTGGTCGGCCAATCAGCGCGCGGCTGACTGGAGATGATGCGCAACAGCAACGCGAGCCTCATTGTAGTATTAATAATTTTACAATTGATTAGATTCATTGTTAGCATGATTTATTTATTAATATTATTTAATTTTATTACTTATATTTATTACAGTGTATATTCACTGGCGGTAAGGCGCAACGCGTGATATGTCAACGGCAGGAGAGCCGGTTGTTGCCAACTTTGGCTTGAATAGTGGCGCTTCTGCGCAGGTGGGAAAAGGGGAAGGAAAAGAAATTTTTACGTTGGCTCTCCTGACGTTACATGTATACGCTGAAATAAATGGAATTGAACGTAATAATTAAAATTTTATATATTGAAATTGTTGTTTTGAAAATTTCTTAAAGTATGTCTACGCGCTTGACGTGACACTCGAGCACATGCTGGGCAGCTATGTATATCTCAGAGCATTCGTCGCAATGCACTGTCTCACGGATAATTGAAAGAGGGGAGCGACAGCACTCGCAGAAATCTAAGGGTTCGGTATATTCGAATTTAAATGAATGCGACAGGGTGAGACGATAAGTGAGCGTGTCCTCGAGTATTGTGACGTCCTGGGAGGTCCTGATAGATCGGACGAAATAAACAGTTCCTCGACAGCTACACTCACACGTTATTTGTGAGATTCTTTTCCATGCGGTTAAGAGGGTAAAACCTCAGGATTAGATACTGCGAAAGAAGTAGGTAACAGGAATGTCGAAATGACTTTTATTTTCAGGAAAGAGTTTTCGATTTTGGGAATAAGGAATAATATATCACACTTGTGGTATTTGAATCGGAATTTATTCACTGTTATAAATGATATATATATATATATATATATATATATATATATATATATTTAGCGAGTGCGAGTGGAAATACAAGTGCAAAAATGTAAGTGTCCGTAAGTGTGAATCGTAAGTGTGAATAGTAAGTGCGAAATGGGAAAATGCGCAAAGGTATCGTCGCTTGAGGTTTTTATATGTTGCCAAAACATGGAAGGGGGGTGACCTAAATTCTAGTACCGGTCGTGAGGATTTGAGAAAAATATACATATATATATATATATATATATATTTTACATATATACATATAAAAAAAAATATATATATATATATATATGTATATTTTACATATATACATATAAAATATATATATATATATATATATATTGTTGTACCCCGGATGGGCTACAACGTTAATTTTTAGAGATAGTCGGGTCCGTTAAGCCTAAGGAGTTGGGACTCCGAGCAGGATCGAACGAATGGAAGGAAATCTTGAAATCACTAACACACTTTCTTTAGGATACTTGATTTATTTAACAACTGCACAATTTCTTGGATTGCTTATATTATTTCTTTCACACACGGTTAAACGTCGGCGGGCGCGTATCGCGTTACTCTGGCGGCCGTCGACCGAGTATGTCACCTGAGACGTTGATAGTACGGCTCGCGTGAACTTCGCTGTGCTCGTGTAATATCTTGCGCGATAATTATAATAACGATTCCGAACGACACGTAATGTTTGATTGATTTCCGACTCTCACTATTCCGCCTTGTATAGCCGGTTATATAGTCTGATCAATGCCCGGTCAGCATTCTGATCGATTGCGTCGATCGGTTGCGTGATATTGATCAATCAATATCACGCTCGATTTGATCATCAAATTTAGGAATTTGTTGATCAGCTTTTTCGCAATGTTCTCGCGATGCGTTTCTTCGGTCTTTCGAAAGACTGGTCGCGATTTCGGCGATCACACATTTGTGTAATCTTTCGAAAGACTTTTCGAGGTTCGTGCAACCTAATTTTGTTGCCATGCGGACTACTTTTATTATTGGTTGTAGGCTTGGCTACAACAATATATATATATATATATATGTATATTGTAATATATGTATATGTGTATATATCATTGATTGTTGACTTGTTGTTCTAAACACGTTATTGCGATAAATATCATCACATATGCCTCGGTAGTCGAAAGGATAAGATGCCTGCCCGGTAAGCAGGAGATCCAGGTTCGATTCCTGGCTGAGGTGATATTTTTTCGCAAAATAATTACGAGTTTTTCACGACCGGTTCGTGGTCGGGCCCCGTCGTGACGTACACCCTCCCTTATTCTAAATTCCAATGTTATGATTCTACAGGTCCGAATAAAGCCTATTATTAGTCTACTTTCATTATGAGTCAGCTATGATTCACGCATTTAAGACCTTTTAGTTGTTCTTGACACAGTTTTCTATTGGTCGACTTAGACCTATATTTGCTATGAGCGATGACTCGTGGTACTAAAATATTATGGAGGCTTTGACATTTAACGTTGGCTTATTTTCGCTTACAACCTGACCATGAGTCATACTTATGACTATTCGGTCGACCTATTGTTGTTTTCAAAGAGTTATACTTCGTTATAATAATTCCTTTTCTTATAATTAACAAGCATACAATTTGAATTTAAACTTTTATAATAAATATTAATCATCATATATATTGTTTTAGCAATATTGTTTTAGATATACTTTACAATTTTTATAATAATGATTACATCGTATAATTAGTATATCTAAAATATATCAGTATAACTCTTTTTACATTTGTAATACATTATTTATTAAATGTTTTCAGGTACAAAATGGCTCTGATTGTGATTGGTTGAATCGTTAGGGTAGTTTTCCATGCATATTAATATTCAAGATTTTTGTCATAGCCATAGGATTAGTGTTAATAAAAAAAGGGAAGTAACAATTATAAATATAAGTCTAGGATGAAGATTTCTAGAAGTTGAACTGATTTGAGTTTTTGAGGTAAGTGTATGTAAGCAAGTTTATAATTGTTTAAATATCTTCTAAACGGTGCCAGTTAGGTAGGTATGTGTAATGAGGTAAGTTGCAGGACTTCCTGTGTGTTGTCCAAATCTTTCATAATAATTATTTGTTAATATAATAATTTATTTATTTATAAATTTTATTAAACGAAATTTAAATCGTAGAATTTCTTTTCTGAGATAGAATATGTTTCTATCGGGGTTGTTTATATAATTTCATAAAGAAAACTATATCATAAGGAAATGTATAATGTACGTATATATGTATATATGTGTGTGTGCTTTCATGTACCCTTAATTTTGTTTATACTTGAGAATTAAGAATCGTAACCACAAACTATATTTATGTTTTCGAAAGGATTTTTGATGGAGAATGTATTTATATAGAGAAAATATATACATATAAGGACATCAACAAAATTTCCTTGAAATAAGGATATGTATCAGATGAACTGTTGAATAAATATTTTGTCGTGGATTTTGTTATATTGTCATTATGACTTTTATTCCTTATTCATATCCTTTCTATTGTTATTAATTTTGTTATTAACTTTTATATTTATTATTATAAAATGGAATAAAAGTGAAAGGTTTGATATACAAAGGTTTTTTAGTTTCTGAAGTTATGTTTGACAATATAAAGAAATTAGTTGGTATTTTGTTATTTATATAATTATATGATTTTGTTTATTAATTGTTAATAAAAATATTACAATGTACCGATAATTGTTTTGTTATAATATTCGTGCATTACGTGGACGAGGTTATATTTCCTACATTTGTTTTTTATTCATTATTTACTATTTGTTGAGATTTTGTTGTTAATGTTGAAATGCTTAGATAAGGATGCTATATTAAGCTCTATTTTCTTTGTTACTTTATTGAACAGTCTGGAGAAGTGATTTCAGTATGTTTTGTTTTTTGTTAGTGAGGTTCTAGGAAAAATTTACTAGGAACTTAAGGTTGTAGTAGCGCCATAAGGTAAGGAGCGGCCATTTTGTATAAATCTTTAAATAATTTTAAGCGGTATATTCTTTTTATTATATGTATATAAGGTTTTACGGTGCTATCTCCTGATACAGTTAGTCATAAATAATTAAAAATTTTTGAAAAATTTACATTAGACATGACTAGAGGTACTCTCGGCGCTGGGACGTGACAATAGTGCCCGAAGGGCGTGGAAAAAGCCATTTTCAGCGCGTCCGATTTATACATCGGTATTTGATGGAAGCCCGACGCTAGATCGAAAACGCTAAAATATTTCGCGCTCCCCAGTTGATCTAAGATTTCGGTTATGTTGGGAAGAGGGTACACGTCGCCTATTGTTTTCTCATTGAGCGTTCTGTAGTCTATGACCATGCGCCATCGTTTATTACCTTTCGTTTATTACCTTCCGGTTTCTTAGGAACAATCCACAGAGGGGAATTGTATGGGAAACTGGAGGGACGGACATCATTTACATCATTTTTTAGTAGCTCGTTTACTTGCCTAGTAATTTCCTTTTTATGTATAAGCGGAAATCGATATTACTTTGTATTAATGGGTTGGTTGTCCGTCGTCGTAATCATGTGAGCGGTAGCGTCTGTGTACTCGAGGTGGTCGGAAGGGAGCTGGAAAAAGTCTGGGTTTCTTTCAATGAGCCTATCGACATACTCCATCTCTACCTGACTGAGGTGCTCTAAACGAAGGAGCGTTCGAATCGCTGAGATTCTTTTTGAATTCGATTCTACTTTCTGGCCTATAACCCCGCAATTAAGGGAGGATTCTTCCCTAGGGACGTCTTCCCATGAGATTGATTCGATCTACTTGAGTTGAATAGTAGGAATGGCGATTTCTTTATTGGATTCGGTTGAATTGATTATTTGCGAATATGCCTTTCCATTGCGATTATTCACGACCGCTTCGCCGAGATATATCCCATCGCAGACTCTAAGTCGCGGGATATGACCGACCGCTATTTCCGGGTTCATATAAAATGTGGTGCGGTATTACGATAGTTTCCCGTTGGGCGAAGGGCAGGCATATTACTTGCCACTCTATCTGTTTTCGCCCGAAATCGATTTTGGCATTATCGCGCAGGAATTCTGATCCTAAGATTCCTTTCTGAACGATGGTGAAATGATCAGGTGTTACGTCGCAGGCGGTGGCGAGATTGCCAAAGCAAATCGCCACGTGGCACTGGACCAAGGCGGGAATACGCTCGCCTCTCGGCGACGCTGCCAGCGATCGAGCGGCAAATCGCCAACAGCGGTTCGGAAGAATTAAGGAATTAAGGAATTAAGGAGTACGAAACCCTGATTATACTGCTCAAATCCGCGGGAACCCCTCCGATAATGTCAGCGGCGAATTATTGAGTTCTCAGGAAATTTCAGTGAATTACACGGCTAACGTTGCGTTTAACCAGACGTTGGGCGATTATTAGACTGTAAGCGGATCAGTGCAACAGAGAAGTTGGTTAGCCGGCGCGATAGGATGCCATCGGGAGCGGGATTGGTCTCGTCGAGGTAGTATCGCCCGCAGATGTTCTCTATAGCGTTACCTAATTCCCTGAGCACTTCTAGAGACACAGTAAAAACTTCGGTGCAGTCAGGGCAAAGCTCAATGTCGCGGACTATTACAAGACTAGCGCGGCAGCAATCGCAATGATCCCGGGCGGAAGTATACCCGAACTGGAACGCGTGGGCCAATTCAAGACGATACGTAAGAGTTCCCTCTGGTATTTCTTCCTTACATCGAAAGCAAAGATATTCGGCACTATTAGGGAGTAACTCGGCGATAGCGTCGTCCACGCGTCGATATCCGAACGTGGTAAGGCAACGCACCGTGCTCCTACGGTATCTGTATACGGCGGCCGGGTGAGTGCGCGAATCTCGTGGCTCGAGAAAGCAAGGCGGGCACATTACGTCAAATAACGGGAATTAATATTACGCGGCGAATATTCAATATTAAAATGATATTACGAAACTGGAATATTTCCGTGCGTAGCGATAAACCGGCTCAAAACCCTACATGCCTTAGGAGAAAGTGGCAAGGGCGGCAAAAAAGGGTCGGTCGTAAAACCCTTCCGGTCGGGCGATGCAACTATGCGACGGTCGGTCGACGCGAACAAAACGAGTGACGCAACCCGAAAGAATCTTGAACGCGAGTACTCTTATATTCATTCACGTCTAATTCCTTTATACTCTATATTTTACTGAAACGTATGCAAGATGGGAACGCGAAAGCGACCGGGAATAAAACTTGATGTATGATTTTCACCTACCTTTCGGTGTCCGCTCTGCGCAGATACTCCTCGAGGGAGATGCGTGGTCTGAAACTGCTTCCCTGGTAAGCTGCTACGGGGGTGGACGGGGCCGGTAAGGCGCTCCAGAGGCTGTCGTGCACGAGGAGTTCGTACTCGCCGTCGTAACTCACTTCCTCGCCGATGATCGCGTTATGATCGTAAATCGCGGCCACGTGGAGGTCGTATTCAAGCCGCCGAAGTGCGTTGTTACGACCCGCGCGATTCCTCCGTGCTTTAGGCATTCGGCAGAGGCTCCAGGCGTATATTGTATTTAATTAAAAGATTAGAATTACCGCGTGCTCGAAGTCCAATGTTTCCTTCGTGGTAAGTGCGGATAACGCACAACACCTTGCCCCCGGAAACGATTGGAATTCTCGCTTTAACTGCTAATTATTCGGTAAAATAAGGTTTGAGTTGTTAATGCCCGTTGCCTCTTTAGCCTCGCGAACACTTCCGATTTCTCGCGGCGATAGGAAGGATGATGCAATGAATGACACGTGGCGAATACACTGTACTTACTATATTCAAATATTCATGAATCGAATTACACTCGCGTAACACTTGGTTAAATTTAGAGCAATACAAAATTTAGAATACAAATGATCACTTAATTAACTTAACTAGATTGAGACGAAATAGAATTGACTTAAAATTAGAATTGGAATTGGGATTAGATTTGGATTGACACTCGCACGATGTGTACTACTCGACGGCGCGTACAAGAGTGCGCGAGCATGGCCGCGCGTTGTAACGCGCGGCCTGCGGCGGCGCTGTTGCGCAACGTGGCGGTAGCGTGGGTACGCCAACGCACGCGGCGCAAGATGGCGGATGGCGTGGGTACGCCAAAGCACGTGGCGCAAGATGGCGGATGGCGTGGGTACGCCAAAGCACGTGGCGCAAGATGGCGGATGGCGTGGGTACGCCAAAGCACGTGGCGCAAGATGGCGGATGGCGTGGGTACGCCAACGCACGTGGCGCACGCGGCGGTCATAGCCTATAAAGCTAGACTAGACGCACATATCTACAATGGTCGTTGGTCGGCCAATCAGCGCGCGGCTGACTGGAGATGATGCGCAACAGCAACGCGAGCCTTATTGTAGTATTAATAGTTTTACAATTGATTAGATTCGTTGTTAGCATGATTTATTTATTAATATTATTATTTATTACTTATATTTATTACAGTGTATATTCGCTGGCGGTAAGGCGCAGCGCGTGATATGTCAACGGCAGGAGAGCCGGTTGTTGCCAACTTTGGCTTGAATAGTGGCGCTTCTGCGCAGGTGGGATAAAAGGGGAGGGAAAAATATTTTTACGTTGGCTCTTCTGACGTTACACAGGTACCACGTGTAAGGTTATCTTGTGGCCCATAAATTCTATACGAGCCGACCCGAGAATTTCCAGCCTGCCTTCGGTGATCCCGGTTAGGTATATTGTATCGCGTCTGAATACCGGAGTCTCGGGATGTGTCAGCAACGCTCCTTTATTAGATTCGGTGCCGCCCCTGTGTCGACCATCGAAATTAGTTTCCTTGATTAAGCCATGCGCGAATAATGTTATAGTGGGGGTGAATATTCTTGCGGATTTAAGACTGCGATCCTGACACTTCTTTCTCCGTCTCCACGACATTCACCGGACGCGTACTCCTTGGAGGATCCGCGCGCGCTGCGTCCGACCCACGGGGCGGATCCCGACCGGTTCGTTGAGGCGACTGTTATTGTATTGTCGTTTCCGACACTCCATTTCATGGCCGCGATTTTTGCAATACCTGCACCATTTATCGTTAGGCTGCGATCCGTAGTCGCGCGGCCCTCTGTCGCCTCTCCTCGACGTAGGCAATTCGTGTTTCTCGTAAAGCGGCGCGGCTCGTCTTACTTCGTCGCAGCGCTCGGGCCACTCGGAAAGGTAGCGCGGTGAATAGTTCCGATCGCGGTCTCTGTATGTGTCGAGTCGCGGAGACGAGCATCGTCGTTCCGGCGGTGCGGACTGCCTGTAGCGCAGGCTAGGGCCCGCATCCGTTTCGGGGAAACGACGGTTTGCGCTAAGGATTTGTTTATTTGGGCTCGGTCCTTGACGGGGCGGCATTCCGTAACGCTGCCGTTCTATCTCGTTACGCTTGGCTATGATCTTTCCGGCGGCGAATGCCTCGAACGGCTGGTGAAAATGTCCCGGTTTGAGTTGTAAACGAAGGGGGGTGGATAGACCCTCACAGAAACACGAAGCGGTGAGTTCGTCTATCTCTTGGCTCGTCGCGGAATCTATCGTATCGTGGGCCCGGCGTTCTCCGTCCCTTATGGAGGCTCGGAGCTCCTTGATGCGGTCATTGTAATCTAGTATATGCTCTCCCGATTTAAAGCGCACAGCGGTCAATTCCCTGCGATATTGCACAACACTTTTTATTGAGCCGAAGGCACTATTTAATAAGTCTAACAGTTGTATCACTGTGTCGCACGGCTCGTCGGCGTGGGCGTGACCGCGCAATTCGCTACCAGTAAACGCGTGAGGGGTCTCTCGAAATGGGGCGGCAGGATGTTGCGCGCTTGACTACACGCTCCGAGGAATTTCGACAAAGGGATGTTATAACTATCAAAAATTGGAACGAACTCGGTCGCTTCGCGATACGTTATCTTCGGCGCGGGAGGGAGTTCCGTACCCGACTCGTTCAGTTCGCCAAAGAGAGCGGGCGTTTCCGTAAACCGTTTCCCGGCGGGAAGGCTGAGGCTTCACGGTGGTAGGTCACGCCGTGTTCGATTTCGATTTCGTGGCGACTGTTATTTAATTCAGCGCGCATAGCAGTAAGCATATTATTCATTTCGCACACGGCAGCTCGACTCTGCTCTGCTTCAGCTCGGTCTCTTCGTAGCGCGGCGCTCTCCACCCTAATTTCTTCTCTCTCCCGTTGTAATGCATCGGCGTCGGCCTGTAATTGCGCGGCGCGCTTAGCAATGTTAGCTTGCATAACATCGAATTCGCTGTCGGTATACTTTGTTCTGGGGTACCCGGCCTGTCTACGGAGATCATCTCTGCGTCGTCGTTCGCGAGCTTTCCTTTTTGAGCGCGCGTGGTCATGCCGGTTTCCTTCTCGCCTTTTACTGGTGTACGGAGCATATGAGATCGTTACTGCGCGAGTATAACGCGGGTCGGTGAGATATATCGAGATTCCGATTCTCCCGATTAACGCATCCCACCGCTGTTACCAGTTTTTGTTACGTCACGGGCGGCGACGGTCCGCGGGAACGGTACGCCGCGTAGCACCGGACAAGAGGGACACGTCTGCCGGCAACGCTGCCAGCGATCGAGCGGTAAATCGCCAGCAACGAATCGATTGGATCGAGGTGGAAAGTTGGATATTCTCAACTGGTTTTTATTCTTCGCGTTGGAATAATGAAAGAGAAAAGTTTAACAGTCGCCACGAAATAATCACGTCGAGTGCGGAGTTTGATTCGTCGACGTAGTATCGTCCCTCAGCGTTCTCGATTATTTCCCCCTCTTCTTCAAGGACTTGTAGGGCGGCTATATATATTTCGGTACATTCGTCGCAATGTTCTATCCCGCGGATGATGGAGAGAGAGGCGTAACAACACTCGCAGAAGTCCACGAGTTCGGTGTACTCGAATTTGAAAGAATGAGATAGGCGAGACGGTATGTAAGCGTGCCCTCAGGTATTAATTCTTTGCAACGATAGCAGAGAATTTCCGCGCTGTTGGGTAAACACCTAGCGGCTGAGTCTACGCGACGGTAACCGAAAGCGGTGATGCCACGCACTGAATTGACGCGATAACGGAAGGCGGCGCTCGGATGAGTGTGCGAGTTGCGTACGGTATTAAATCGAGGAAGGCACATCACGACAATTAATTAAGAATTCTAGCAAATGAAGTGCGTCCGCACATGGTGTTAAATAATATTTCAAATATTTCAGTGTATTCTCAAAGAAGTTATAAACGAGCATTGGAACGTGCATTCCTCGAAATCGACGCACGGAGCAAAAAAACTGTACCCAAAAAAAAACAAAGGATCGGTCGTAAAACCCTTCCGGCCGAGTCGCTTTCCTTATTTTTTTTTGTGCGATAGACGGTCACGTTTACGCTGACGCAACGAAATTCTTCTACGATATAAGCGTCGTTCCGAAATATGCACGTGGCGTAATTGTAATGGTAAATGTAATAGTAATTTTTCATATATTGTTTAATGAGATAATTGCAATACACGCGGCGAGGTCCTTACATTTAAATCAACGAGATGACGCGAGGATTCCCACGCGCGGGAGGCTTATATTTTGTTTGTTGAATCAATTCACCTACCGTGGCTTAAGATGCTCTGCGCAGATACTCCTCGAGGGAGATTCGAGGCCGGAACTGGAGTTCGCTTGTCGAAGCGGCAGACGCTGACGAGACCGATCGTCCACTCCAGAGTCTGTCGTGCACCAGGCGCTCGTACTCTCCGTCGAACCTGGTAGTCTCGCCGATGGCTTCTTTATGGTCGAAAATGGATGCCACGTGGAGGTCGTACTCCAAGTGTCGAATCTTCCGACCAGCGCGATTCTTTCTACCTTTTGGCATTCGTGTGAGGCTTCGATTGTTCAATTGTTAAACGAAGGTTTTTATATTTATCCAGCGGCGAGTCAATTCGCATTACGTTTCGGCTTCGCGTGGGAACGATTGAATCTATCGCGGACAAGAATTTCGAGCCTCCGTCATGGTAAGTGCAGATGAACGCACCACACCTGGTCCGGGAGAACCTCAGCGTTCTTGCTATAATGGACGATACATCAAATTTGAGAATTGTTTAATAACGCGTGAAACCTCATTACCTCGCGAACACTTTCACTAACCGATGCGGTGATGGTACGCGCGAAAGAATGGACACGTGGAAGTTCAATTATAATACTAATTTATTTAGACATTTGATTCAAGATTACACTCACGAGATATCATTCAATAACACAAAAATTGAGGCTACTTATTTAGAATTAGAAATGGAACTATACGATAGAAGTCGAATTACGTACTAGAAGTTGAACTATATACTAGAAGTGGAAATAAGACGCTTGACGACGCGCACGAGTGTGGCACGTGTTGATGGTTCCGCGGCGCGCACTGAAGTGTCGGTGTTTCGGCGGGCATTGCAGCGCTCGGCTGTGGCGCAAGATGGCGGATGGCGTGGCTACGCCAACGCACGTGGCGCTGGCGTGGCGCGGGTTATGTACCAAGGTTAGATATATGTATCTATGGCGTGCATTGGTCAGCCAATCAGAATCAGCGGCTGACCGGGAGTAATGCGCTGTAACAGTGATGAGAGTTTTGTTATAGTAATATTATCTTATAATTAATTGATCGCCGGTATCGCTATCGTTAACATGAGCTTATTATTAATATTGATATATTTAAATATATTTAAGGACTGTTTATTATTATGATCTAGATATGTACACACATATATATATATATGTGTGTACATATATATATATTTAAACCTTGTTATAAGATATTTCGTATACTTTTATTAAGTATTATGTTTATTTTTAATTAGTAAGGAAAGGTAGTAGAGTGCATATTTGCTAAATATCTATGATTATTGAGGAGGATGATTATAGTATACAAAACCTAAGAGAAATAAATATGGCGGGGCCATATTAGGCGAAACGGTAGGAGAGCCAATGGCCATTCTCGGTCGTCGGCCCGGTGGTGAGCCACGTTAAGACGATATTACATGCGCGGTAGGAAAAAAAAATATATGGCGGCTCTCCGGACGTTACACGAGCGTATTCCCGCCTTTGTCCGGTGCCACGTGGTGATTTGCTTGGCAACATCGCCCGTGACGTGACATATTGTTGGTACCAGCGATGGGATACCGTTAATCGGGAGAATCGAACATTTCGGCATATTTCACCGATTTACTTTTCGCTTCGTAACTCATATGCTATGTACGCCCGTAAAAGGGAAGGACGGTAATATGAATACGCGTCAAAATTCTAAAAAGCCCCTTACCAAAGAGGAGCTAGAGCGGATTCGCGCCGCACAGGAGGAACGCGCCGCGCAGTTAGCCGCCGAAACCGACGCGTTAAACAGAGGAAGAGAGAGAACCTGCGCGGAGAATGCTGCGATGCAGCGAGACCGCGTCGATGTCGAGGAGAATCGGGCGGCTATGCGTGAAATGGGCGACATGCTAGCATCGCTGCGCGCCGAGTTACACAATATGCGGCGTGAGATGGACAATGTAAATTTTTCAAAATGTAAATGTAAATTTTTCAAAAATTTTTAATTATTTATGACTGACTGTATCAGGAGATAGCACCGTAAAACCTTTCCTATACATATTCCTATATAATAAAAAGAACATACCGCTTAAAATTATTTAAAGATTTATACAAAATGGCCGCTCCTTACCGTAATCTTATGGCGCTACTACAGCCTTAATGTTCCTAGTAAATTTTCCCTAGAATCTCACTAACAAAAGCAGAACATATCGAAATCACTTCTCCAGACTGTTCAATAAAGTAACAAAGAAAATAGAGCTTAATATAGCATCCTTATCTAAGCATTTCAACATTAACAACAAAATCTCAACAAATAGTAAATAATGAATAAAAAACAAATGTAGGAAATATAACCTCGTCCACGTAATGCACGAAAACTATAACAAAACAATTATCGGTATATTGTAATATTTTTATTAACAATGATGTAAATAAACAAAACCATATCATTAACCAACCAGTTTCTTTATATCGACAATTATAACTTCAGAAACTAAGAAACCTTTGTATATCAAATCTTTCACTTTTGTTCCATTTTAATAATAAATATAAAAGATAATAACAAAATTAATAACAATAGAAAGGATGGGAATAAGAAATAAAAGTCATAATGACAATGAGGCTTTTAAATTCTCCTAAGAGAAATATTACAGAAATTAATTATAAATTTAAGAATTTAACCCTAAAGTTGATCACGCGCCACAAACTAATGTCACCGCCTAGTTAGTACCGAAGAAAAGGCCGCGGCCGCTTTTTCCGCACGCATATTTATAGGTGGAAATAATCAGAATCCCCGCGCGAGCTTCTCATCACTTCCTTCTTTCAAACCCATAATTAAGAGGGGGAAGGTTCTTTCTCAGAGGTGTCATCTGAATCTTCGTTGGTAACAATCGAAGTTTGGTACTGACAAGAATTCAATCAATAAATCAATAAATCAATATTTTATCATATTACGCGCATTCCTTCATTTAAAATTATAAGATGTAGATAGCCGTGACACACCAAACATGCGGCGCTCCTGAGAGTCGCCCGCGAGGCACAACACCTTGTCGGAATCTTGGATAGTGCATAAAATAAACGCAAATTAATACGGAATATTGTGTTCTCATGATGCATTGAGTTGCAGCGCTCACTACAGAGTCGCCCGTGAGATATAACATACCGCAGATAACGATATCGCTTGCGTCATTAAGCGCATTCCTCTATGCAAGAGCACAGCTTAGAGTCACGAAATAAAAAGTTCATAATGAATTATTACAGTAAGATTTCTTTGCGATGCCATTGAAACGCCGTCACCGTTCAGGCCGAAAGCAATCGTTGAAAAAACTCTTTAATAAATTAAACAATCGACTTCCTCGACATTTGCAAAATCTGCTTGGTATCGAGTCAGGTTACAACAAAAACTACGAACAATTATTCTCTGGAAGCTTTTGGTCACCGAGGCCGCCTCCAACATGGAAGCTAATCCCCATCACCTTCCATCACTCCGAGATTGCCGCCGCTGCGGATGCTCGTCACTGATCCATGGAAGAAGAGATACATGGAAATCAGGAGTGAGATTCTCTACAACCACTACTAAAGGTAGGACAGATATTATTGCTGCATGCTCGAATTTAGAAAACCACAAATGTGCAGGGAACGACTCAAGAGACTGCGAAAATCGAAAACTTCCCCCGCCGCAATTTATACGCATCGCGTAAGTCTTTGTCATTGCATTACTGAATTCAGTTACGGGTTGTTTGGTATCGCCAGTGATTATAACAAGGACTCTTGTGCCATCAGTGCAAAGCAGACTATGAGCGAATTCACCCCGAACAACAATTTCAATTGGTGTTAAGACATTTTGTTCATATCGAAAATAATCCAGTGTCGCGAAAGTGCGAGCACTGCCTGACTGAATTGTCCATTTGTCGCGAACTAAACAATTGCAACGCGTGCGTAGACGCCTTCATTGCTTTTCTAAATCATTTACGAGAAGAAAATCAAACGTTTGAATCGTTACCAGATCCGACCATTATAGACGTCGATAACAGCATCGGAACGCATGAAATTATTTTTTCCAGGAGACTTAGTTTCTTCCTAAATAATTTACATAGACAAAATACTCGACGAGACAACTAAAAACGCCTTCTGATTAAGCTGACGGGATCTTTGCCGCTCGAGATCTCTGTCATTTACTCATTAATTAAAATTGCTGCAAAATCTTAATAAAAAAAGAAACCTTGCCACTCGAGGTTTCTACAATTTCCAAATTAAAAATTTTTACACGAAATTTCCTCCATACAGCCCGGCGTGAATACTGTTCGATAGAATCGAATCAATTTCGTCCAGACGTAACTACGTTGCGTCATTCCGGATGTAACAAACTGGTGACAGCGATGGGATACCAAAAGCCACTGTATAAATAATTTTTCTTCTAAATTCAAATACAATATCCTAACGCTTATATTCTTGCATGTCCACTAACTGCATGAAAATAAAAATTCGGGCTCTCTGAAAATCGATTACGCATGTTACTCCTACAAATTGTAAGAGTTTAAATCATTAAAACTTTTTAATTAATCCACAAGACTCTGCTTGGCGGGAAAACTGCCCGGAGTCCTTATAGACGTTGAGTTCCTGCTCGTTGGGAAATTGTTAAACCTGCAAAGAAAAACTCTTCGCATAAATTTCTCCTTTAAAATCTCAAAATCTAAAATCTCTCATGCAGAGAACGCCTGTCGCAATGAATACGCGATCAAATAAAAGGTCTCCCCTCGAGGAAGACGTTGAACATGAATGCATGGCATCCGCGGAACGCTCCGAAATGGACGATAAAAACGATTTGAAAGCAGAAATGAACGCTTTTCGTAAAGAACGAGAAATAATGCGCGACGTCGTTGAAATAATCGCGACACTGCATAACGAGGTAGCAGAATTACGAAACGTTATCGATCATCGCAACGAACAAATATCAGAAGTCCCATTAGGACAATCTTTTCTAAATCCGCGAATCTCATATCCCGATATAAGTGAGGCCGCGTCAGATTTACCACCAGCACCGAGAATCTCATATCGCGAAGCAACCGAGTTCGTCCCATACTACGACGGTTAAAATATACCGTTAAATAAATTTCTGAGCGCTTGTTGATAAGCATGAGACATACTACCGCCAAATTACGAACGATCTTTTACAAGATTATTAATTGCAAAATTAAGAGGCAGGGCCCACTCTGCAGTAGCAGACGAACCATGCGAGTCAGTAACGCAGCTGACCGACTTATTGGAGAGCGCATTCGGTTCCATAAAGAACGTTGCTCAATACCGAGGAGAATTAACCGCGATCCACATAAAGGCGCGAGAACATATTTTAGATTACATAGATCGAGTAAAAGAACTCAGATCCGCAGTGATGGATGGTGAAAGAAGAGCACGAGGTAGATTAGACAGAGAGATAACAAGCGAGATAGACATTCTGACGGCAGAATGCTTTTGCAATGGGTTGCCGACTGTTTATCGCCTCCAGTTGAAACCCGAACACTATCTTAATCCTTTTGAAGCATTCATCGCCGCGAAATTGATAGCCAAGAGAGAGGAGTGTGACGTGGGAGATCGGACGGAGCCGAAATCAACAGATCCTCAACCGCTACACTCACACGTTATTTGTGAGATTCTTTTCCATGCGGTTAAGAGGGTAAAACCTCAGGATTAGATACTGCCAAGGAAATAGGTAACAGAAATGTCGAAATGACTTTTATTCCTTATTCACATCCTTTCTATTGTTATTAATTTTGTTATTAACTTCTATATTTATTATTAAAATGGAACAAAAGTGAAAGGTTTGATGTACAAAGGTTTCTTAGTTTCTGAAGTTATAATTGACGATATAAAGAAATTGGTTGGTTAATAATATGGTTTTGTTTATTTATATCATTGTTGATAAAAATATTACAATGTAAATTGTTTTGTTATAGTTTTCGTGTATTACGTGAGCGAGGTTATATTTCCTACATTTCTAACCCCGAAATTAGCATCGGCTACCTGCCGCGACTTAGCGTCGCGGAGGGGGTTTACCTGGGGGAAGCGATCGTTACAAACAGGAAAGGGAAAGCCTATGCTCAAATCATTAACGCTACGGAGGCGGATCAAGAAATTACTATTCCCACAATTCGGCTGGAAGAAATAGAAGCCGTCGCATCAATTTCCCCCCGCCAAACCCGCGCTGTCAACTGCACCACCGTGTCTCGATCGGGAGAGACACCGCACGAACGCGATAGAATCACAGAGGTCCGAGGTCTACTTAGGTTAGACCATCTAAATGAAACAGAGGCGAACCATGTCGATACTCTTATAAAAAGAAATGCCGATCTCTTTCAACTCCCCACGGATCAGCTACAAATGCAATTGAGCACACCATAACTACAACGGACAACGCGCCCGTGAACGTGAAACAGTATAGATTTCCGCTAATGCACAGGGAGGAAATTACTAAACAAGTAAATAAATTATTAGAAAACAATGTAATAGAGCATTCCAATTCACCTCTGATTGTGTCAAAAAAACCCGACTCTCAGGAGAACCAACGCTGGCGCATGGTCGACTATCGCGCATTAAATGAAAAAACGATAGGGGACGCGTACCCCCTCCCCAATATTACCGAAATATTAGACCAACTAGGAAGCGCGAAATATTTCAGCGTCTTCGATCTAGCGTCGGGTTTTCACCAGATCCCTATGCATGAGTCAGACACGCTGAAAACGGCCTTTTCCACGCCTTTCGGGCATTACCATTTCAAACGAATGCCATTCGGGTTAAAGAACGCCCCAGCGACGTTCCAACGACTCATGGATCAGGTACTGAGTGCAAGGGATAGAAATGTTGGTGTATTTGGATAACATAGTGGTATACGCCAGCTTCTTGCGCGAGCTTGAGATCAAGTTTAATAAATTAGCCGATAGATTAAGAAACGCGAAATTCCGCCTCCAGCCGGAGAAATGCGAATTCCTGCGGAGGGAAGTTACCTACTTAGGTCACATAATAGGTGAAGACGGGGTAAAACCAGACCCTAAAAAAATACACGCGATAAAAAAACTTTCCATGCCCATGCTCCACAAAAAATATAAAGCAGTTCCTGGGACTTGCCAGTTACTACCGCCGGTTCATATCAAATTTTTCAAAGACGGCAAAGCCCTTGACTGACTTACTAAAGAAGGAGGCGAAATTTAAGTGGGAAGATTCGCAGGAACTCGCGTTCGAAACGCTGAAAGCCGCCCTTTGCTCGGAACAGTTACTGCAATATCCCGATTTCTCCAAACCTTTTGTCGTGACGACCGACGCGTCCAAGTTTGCTATTGGCAGAATATTAAGCCAAGAACCGATAGGCAAGGATCTCCCTATTGCCTCTCGACTGCTAAGCCCGCTCGAGCAAAATTATTCAACCATCGAAAAGGAGCTTTTAGGTCTAGTTTACGTAAATTACTTCAGGCCATATCTGTACGATCACAAATTCCAGTTAGTCATCGACCATAAATCACTAACATGGCTCCATTCCGTTAAAGACCCGACGTCGCGACTGGTGTGATGGCGGCTAAAGCTTGCCGAGTATGAATACGAAGTAATATATAAAGCGGGAAAAATGAATGCCAACGCGGATGCGCTGTCGCGAAACTCCGTGATGCAGACGTTTCCCCTTACAGGAGCGCACGAGCCGCCATCCGACGCAAGCGCGAGCAACTCCGACGAACCATTGTTCGACGGCACCGGACCGCGAAATCCGCAGACGCCTATCGCCGCGGAGGACGGAAACCTGAATATAACCTCCAGCGAAAACAGCGGAATAAGCGACAACCTCGACCATCTCGACGAACAAACTTCCGAAATAGATACCGACGACGGTACCAGCGCGAGCGAGAGCGAAACAACGAAGGACGAAAATCTGTTCAACGCCGACAACGTACCGGTCACATTTTTTAAGAATAAAAGAGATCAGAGACAGCCTCGTAAGCCGAAAGGATAACTTAGTCGTGTTTGTAGACGCACAGGGAAAACCATGTGACCTGGGATCCCGAATCTTAAATAAACAAGACCTTTTGTCTGAACCTTGCGACGCCATCGGGCGCGGTAAGATAAGACGCGTAGGCAATAAATACATCATTGCGCTCCCCATTGAAAAGAATGTTTCATCTCTCACAATCCTCGACAGTATTCGAGAAGCTCTCACTGACCGATATAACCCGCGAGCTGGGCCTGCGAACCCTCTCGATCTGTAAAAGCGATGTGAGTAGTATTCCGTTCTCGAAGATAGATAAGATATTTCGCACCACGCTGTGGGACTAGGACCTGGAAATAAATGTCTGTACTAATGAAATCATTATCCCACCCGCGGATGATAGAATCAAAATAATCGAAGAGTACTACGCATCTGCCTTCGGAGGACACAAAGGCGTGACGAAAACTTTCGCGCGAATAAGAGAAAGGTACATTTGGCCGGGTATGAAAAAACAGATCGGTAAATACATAGCCAACTGCCAAAACTGTCAACTAAATAAACTAACGCGCATAAAAGTCAGGCAACCCATGGTATTAACCGATACACCTGATAAGACGTTCGATAAAATATCTATGAATATCATGGGACCGTTACCTACTACGCATCTAGGTAATTCGTATATCCTTACGGTACAAGATCTGCTCACCAAATATTCATCCGCAATTCCCCTTAAAGGCATATCCGCTATTGATGTCGTCGATGCTTTCGTGAACGAGTACGTTTGTGTACACGGCGCGCCTAAAGCGATTCTCACGGATCAGGGGACTCATTTCATGAATTCTTTAATGAAAAATGTGGCCCGAAAATTTAAAATAACGCAATTTAGAACCACTGCTTACCGATCACAATCCAATGGCTCGGTAGAAAGATCTCACCATGTCTTGTGGGAATATTTAAAACAGTTTATTGACAAAAAACAAGAATTGGGATAAAATATTAAAATTAGCTAGCTTCTCGTATAACCAGTGTACACGAAGGTACCCGTTTTACCCCACATGAACTAATCTACGGTCACCCTGTGCGCGTGCCCACGAGTGAACCCGCGGCGCTTGATGAAAACAACGAGAGTTACGCCGAATATTACGTCAACCTCTCAAACAGACTTAACGAAGCGCAAGCGATCGCGCATCGAAACCTGCGCAACGCGAAACTCCGATCTAAAAGGTATTACGATCGAAACGCAAATGCATGCACATTCAGCGAAGGCGACCGCGCATACTTACTTAAGGAACCACGCAAAGATAAGCCCGCAATATACAGGGCCTTACACCATCGTAGAAATACTCGATAATAACAATGTAAAGCTAGAGATAGGGATAGGTAAGTTACGTACCGTGCATACGGATAAGCTGAAGAAGGTGGGGGGTCGGAGCCCCGCCACGCGCCAATCCCCACCGTCGCCGCATCGACCGGAGAAGGAAAAAGGCCGACGACGTAGTCAACCATCAACCTTTACAGGATCGTCATGGAGCTACACCGAATAATCCACCTAATACTACTGCCAGCAACATGCCTCGGTCTCATGGGCTACGACTGCGGGGGCAGCAGGCTGAACATCACCACATTATCATTATTAGACATTGGTACATGCGATGTCGAGAATCTAGAGCCGGAAAGCACAGAAACATATGTCCAGCTAATGCAGACTTCCGAATATGAAAGTATCACAGCCGTGCACTGCAGAGTGGAGATCGACCGCACAATTTATTATTACGGGATGTATTCTCACGTATCAATAGTCTCCGACGGACGTAAACAATACGTAAAAAAAATCGGCAAGGAAAACTGTCAAAGAATTCATAACACGGGGACACTTAATGTCGGGACCGCTGTTATAGACCGCCTCAGAGTCAACGCCACTAATCACAGGAGCGCCACCACCGGTATGGCGGGCGTCGCGCATACCGATGGCAGCTGCACCGGGACCCAGTACTCGGACGGTTTCGGGACTTGGGAAGGCGTGATAGTGCAAGCCGCCCTGAAAATCGTTCTGCGATCTTTCGATATCACGTACAAATGATCAGCAGATATGATTAACCTGCCGACCGGGACGCGCTGCCAAGCGCAATACGGCAACTGTATTGACTACGACGGAACAGAGACCTTTTGGACAACACCGATCGTGGATAGTTGCCACTTCGACCAGTATGATATTTTATACGAAGACATGGCAATCAAACTGTCACCCAAGACGAACAACACGATTCCGGTAGTATACACAGTGACAACGAAAGACACGACGTTTGCACTGGCGAAATCCTTCGAATTTAATACCGAATTTATATTTAAATTTGAATTTAATATTTAAATAATGTAGATACCAGTTATATCGCACGGAACACCCAAAATTTATTATCCTAGAAACACAGAGAGAAAAAACATTCCGGGCGAAATCACGAATCTCCGTGAACAATTTGGACACATTCGCCTATGTTAATTCAAAATTTGTATACGTGGAAAAACATGTGAAGCACCAACTTACCCGACTTTATCATGATATCATGGAACAGAAGTGCGCACTGGAGCAGCAAATACTGCAAAACGCTCTGTCATTATCAGCGATAGCGCCGGATGAGATGACCTATCGAATTATGAAATCCCCAGGTTATACCGCTGTGACTGCTGGAGAAGTCATCCATATTATCCAGTATGTCCCAGTGAATTGCAAATTAAGGCATACGGAAAGTTGTTATAACGAACTCCCAGTGACATACAAGAATACAACATACTTTCTGTTGCCACGTACAAGGATACTCACCAAGACAGACACCCACAAGGATTGCAACGAGCTGCTACCGAACATGTACAAGCTGCACGGCGCCTGGTATAGACTAACTACCAAACAGCTGGAATCACTTCCGCCCCCTATCATACAACCGCTCTCAAAACCAAGTTGGAAATACGTGAGCCCGGACGCACTCGCCACGAGCGGAATCTATTCCGCTGACGACTTGGATCGCCTGAGAGATCACATCATGTTCCCGGTCGAGAAACCCTCAATGCTGAATACTATAGCACGAGGAGCATTGGGGCAAGGCATCCCAGGGGGAAACATCTCGATAGCGAATCTGCTCGACGAGGAAGCTCTCGACAAAATTGCCGAGAGCGTAGGGAAGCGTCTCTGGAACGGCTTCGTAACCTTTGGGTCCACTAGCGCGGGAGTCCTGGCGATATTCGTGATAGCCAGAATAATAAAACTGGTTATCGACACGATTATTCATGGATATGCATTGCATAGAATTTATGGCTGGAGCATCCATTTGCTGGGAGCCGTTTGGTCATCGATCACTAACCTATTGCTGCATATGGGGAAGCCGATGAGTCAGCCCGACTCGCCCAGCGCTGAACGCCTCATGCCGCCACAACAAGAAACCATGGACGAGCCATTGGTAGCTACTGCACCAAAGGGAGACGAAACGAACGACCACGTGCGCTCGTACAGTGAGTTACGAAAATACCTACGCGAGGACGTTGTTTAAAGACTATTACGAAAATGTAGTGAATAAATATATATAAGTCGAAGTAATTTTTCCTTTACCCTAATAGCGCTAAGTAGGAAAATGTCGTGCAATACGCCCGACATTTTCTTTCCGAGGGGGAGAGGTGTGACGTCAGGAGAGCCGTCAGGTATATTTTCTTTTTTTTTCCTTTCTTTCTTCTTCTCTCTTACTTATCTGCGCAGAAGCGCCACCGTATTAGACCATTGCATCAATACCGAACGGTAATAGCCGGCTCTCCCGCCGTCCAAATATGTATGCCGTATGATGTAGAAGCATCCTAACGTTATACACGCTATAGCCCATGCGTTAAATGTAAGTCACCGGATAAATAAATTTTTAAACTTAATTAGGCCCGCCAGACCACCCGAATAATTGTCAACACCATAGCGTTAAGCGAACTAGTAATAAATATCGTCCTCTGCTAGATAAATATATATATAAACAATTCATACTATTTTACCATCAAACAAGCACCGTCACAATTATCAATTACAAATTAAAATTAATAACAATGTACAGCAACCAATATCATTGCGCAACATTTTACTGTTATGTAACTGTATCTATATATATATATTAACATAAAATATACTAACATTTTTATAAGCAATTATATCTTAAACGCGTTAATATCTATAATAATACTATTAATCAAATTAGATATAGAGCATCCGCATTTCTGTCGACTGCGCATAGTCCCCTGCCGCTCGGGCCCTAATTGGGCGACCGACGTATGGCATAGAAACGCCCATCCAATGCAGCACCACTACCGCCGCCACGTGCGATGGCGTACCCACGCCATCCGCCATCTTGCGTCACAGTGTCGCCGCCGCAGCGCTCGCCGAGATTCCGACACTTGTGTTCGCGCCGTCAAGCTACAAGCATCTAATTCGTGCAAGTCTCAGTCTCAAGATCTCCGATTTTGTAATTCAACTCCTAGTTTTAATTCAATTTCTAGCTATAATTCCTAATTAAGTCGATTTTATAATTAGCATCTCAGTGTATTTGTGAACCGATTAACCCGCGAATGTAATTTGACTTATTTTTGAATATATTAATATTAAATATAGCCTACCACGTGTTTATTTTATTTCCGTGCCTTAAATCACGCGTATTAGTGATTGGAAGTGTTCGCGAGGTTCGTGAGGCTTCGAGATAAATAAATAAATTCCTAAATTACATAGCGTTGATTAAAACAAAAACGCCGAGCGTCTCCTAGAGCAGGTGTTGTGCGTCCATCCGCACTTACCACGACGGAGACTCGAAATTCTTGGTCGCGATAAATACCATCGTTCCTACGCGAAGTCAAAACGCAACGCGTATTGGCTTGCTGCCGAATGATAACCATTGTTTTATCTCCGTCTACATTTGAATAATTCGAAGCCTCACACGCATGCCGAAAGGCAGGAAGAATCGTGGCGATCGCAAGACCTTCATCCGGCATCTCGAGTACGACCTTCACGTGCCAACCATCTATGATTACAACGAGATAATTGGCAGGGAAGCAGAATTTAATGGAGAGTACGAACTCCTAGTGCATGATAAACTCTGGAGTGGACGGCCAGCCCCGCCAGCACCCGCCTCCTCGACGTGTGATCTCCAATTCCGACCTCGGATCTCACTCGAGGAATATCTACGTCGATCATCTTAAGTCACGGTAGGTCAACTGATTTGATAAACTAAATGCAATTTCCGCTGACTCATGTGTAAGAAGGCCCGCCGCGCATACCCGCGATAATTCCATTAAACGATATATTAAAATTGCATGCCACGTGCATATTCCACTGCAACGCTTCTTCTCAACAAAGGAATTCGTTGCGTAAGCAAACATGACCGTTATCGCACAAGGATAGGGAAGACGGAAGGGTTTTATGACCGATCCCTTTTTTTTTAGTACAGTTTTACCTAAGTGTAGCGATTTCACTCGAGGAATGTACGTTCCAGTGCTCTAACTTCTTTGAGAATACACTGAAATATCCGAAATATTATTTAGCATCATGTGCGGACGCACTTCACATTTGCTAGAATCTTTGATTAATAATCGTGATGTGCCTCCCTCGAGCTAATTTAGCACGCGACTCACGCATCCATCCAGCCGTCGCTTTCCGTTATCGCGTCAATTCAGTGCGTTGCATCACCACTTTCGGTTACCGTCGCGTAGATGACTCAGCCGCTAGATGTTTACCCAACAGCGCGGAAATTCTCTGCTATCGTTGCAAAGAATTAATACCTGAGGGCACGCTTACATACCGTCTTGCTTTATCTCATTCTTTCAAATTCGGGTACATCGAACCCGTGGACTTCTGCGAATGTTGTTACGCCTCTCTCTCTATCATCCGCGAGATAGAACATTGCGATGAATGTATCGAAATATATATAGCCGCCCTACAAGTTCTTGAGGAAGAGGGAGAAATAATCGAGAACGCTGAGGGACGATACTACGTCGACGAATCAAACTCCATACGTGATTATTTCGCGGCTGTTAAACTTTTCTCTTTCATTATTCCAACGCGAAGAATAAAAACCAGTTGAGAATATCCAACTCTCCACCTCGATCCAATCGATTCGTTGCTGGTGATTTACCGCTCGATCGCTGGCAGTGTTGCCAACCGGCAGACGTGTCCGCCTTGTCCGGTGCTACGCGGCGTACCACTCCCGCGGACCGTCGCCGCCCGTGACATAACAAAAGGCTCTGCAATTTTTGCGGTACTAAATTAGCCCACTGGCGTGAGGTAACCGACTGCGATCCCTGCTCCGAAGCATTTGTGGCATTCTTAGAATACTTACGCGAAGAAAATACTTCTGTTTATGCACTGCCAAATCCTACCGTTATTGACATAGATGCAGAGATAGGACTGCATGATATTATTTTCTCTAGGAGACTATTGATCTTTTTACATGATATATACGCTCGCAATTCACATCAATAATCAAGTCAAATTAGTTGTAAAAACCAACACGCAGCCCAGCGCGAGCGGACTTGCCCTCACGCGTAGCACGTCTCGCCTGCGACGTAACAGTAGCTATGCCAACAAGACCATACCCGACTTCGATTACACACCGAGAGATACTTATTTGATGATTAAAGACCGAATTGCGGCCGAATGTGTTTTCCTTTGACGTGAGCCTTCCGATTGTCCTCTGCACATAACGCAATTCACAGATAGAAATTGGAATTCATCTACCTTTCGTTGGCCCGGTTCCTGGATTCGGGCTTTTAATTTTCGTTGTCAGCCTGGCGGGTCTCGGGATGCACACTAGCATGCGGGGCGTCTGGAGGCGACGTTGCTGGATTCGGGGGACTTGGAGCTCACAGGCTATTCTTGAAATGTCCTTCGTATTCTGGTTGGTAGATTTCTTTGCACCCGAGCAATTCACTCAAATCACCGGTGAGCGCGGATTTAATTTCATATAGAGTTCGACGAATCGCACGCTGACGTCCGGCGCGGTTTTTGCGTTTATTCGGCATCGAGAGTGACCATGAAGGGAATGTTGCTTCCCTTACAAATTACGAAGAAAAGATTAAGCTTTCTATCACGATGAGAACCTGTAGCCCTCTGTGGGGAATAGTGCGGGTGGACGCACAACTTGCTAGCCAAGAGGCGGGACAGGTTGTCAAATATCTTATAATTTGACGAATTAAAATGCGTGAGAAGTGATACCTCTCTTGGGGAATAGTGCGGGTGGATGCACAACTTGCTAGCCAAGAGAGAAAGCACGGCTTTCCGGGTTGCTTATTATTTGGTTAATTTACGCGTGGTCACTCTACCTCGCAAATTCTGTCGATCGTTTGTTTCGCTAGGATGGATAGAGGATTAGAATTTATTAATTGTTCGACACACACCGATCACTTTTCACTTATATATTGTAAGATATTCAAATACAAAATTAATTGATACAAAGATTGATTAAATTGTAAAACACGTTTAAAATTAGATTTATAAGAGCTTGAATTTAAAATGAGTGACGTTAGATTCACTAGCACTACGATAGAATTGGAATTGATTTGAGATTGGATTCAAGTTACTTCTTAATACTAGAATTGGAATGGAATTTTCTTAATACTAGAAATTAGAAGAGGGAGTTCACGGACTGGAGGTCCTCTCCAGTCGGATTCGCGAGATGAACTGCTCACAGTCGGCCGTGCACTGAAGTGCTTCGATTCGGCGGTTCGAGGCTGCGGCGGCGCTATGGTGGGGTGCACGTGTTAGGTATGGGAGGCGCTGGCGGTGGGGATGCGGCGCTCGCGTGAGAGATTAGAGGATCATCATGGTGGGGCTCGCGGTAGCCCAGGGACGTACCACGTCGGTTCCTTGTTTCATGCTATAGATTTATCATCGTAAAATTGAAAAGGGTAATATCTTTATCATAGGAAACAAAATTGTTAGTTAATGTACTTATTTCGACGTGACAGTGCCATTTTCGATGGGTACAATATTTCATTGTCGAAGTTTCTCGGGGCGTGTAGGCAAGCCCGCAATATATTGCCCCCGCATTACGAAAAGCCCCTCACGCGACTATTAATGACTAAATTACGAGGGCATGCTCATTCCGCGGTCGCCGACGAACCTTGCGATACGGACTCAACTCTCTGACCTGCTCAATAGTGCCTTCGAGTCGATCAAGAGGGTAGCCCAGTATCGGGGAGAACTAACCGCCGTGCACCTTCGACCGAACGAGCATATCCTGGCTTATATAGACCGCGTCAAAGAGATTAGGTCCGCGATAAGAGACGGGGAACGACGCGCTCGCGGTACCTTAAACCCCGCTATTACCCAGAAATAGACGAGATTACAGCGCAGTGTTTCTGCGAGGGGTTACCCACGCCGTATCGTCTGCAGCTGCGGCCAGAGCACTACCACGCGCTCTTCGAAGCATTCGCAGCTGCCAAAATAATCGCGAAACGCGATGAAATTGAACGGCAATGCTACGGTCTGCCCGCGCGGCTAGGACAACCGTCGCCGCGACGACCGCTCGACGCCCCCCGACGCTCACCCGAGCCAAACGCAGGGCGCAACTCGCATTACAGACCGACGTCACCGCCGGGAAGACGACGCTCCCCCCGCGCTTTGACGAATACAGGGGTCGAGAGCGGAATTAATCACTGCGCCCCAAATGGCCGCGAAGAAACGCGATCAACATACCGTTATGAGAACCGGAACACGCCCGGGCCAAGAAATGGAGAAGGGCCACGTGACTCAGCACCGCCGCGGAATGACAAATGGTGCCAATACTGCAAAAACCGCGGCCACGAGATTGAGGAATGCCGAAAACGGCAATATAACAATAGTCGACCCAACGGGCCGGGAAACGGTCCGTAACCAAACTCAGTAATGCAATGACAAAGACTTACATGATGCGTGTAAATTGCGGCAGGGGAAGTTTTCGATTTTCGCGGTCTCTCGAGTTGTTCCCTGCACATTTGCGGTTTTTCTATTCGAGTGCATGCAGCAATAATATCTGTCCTACTTTTAGGAGTAGTTGTAGAGAATATCACTCCTGATTTCCATGTATCTCTTCTTCCGTGGATCAGTGGCGAGCATCCGCAGTGGTGGCAATCTCGGAGTATGGAAGGGGATCAGTTTCCACGTTGGAGAGGACCTCGGTGACCAAAAGCTTCCCGAGAATAATTGTTCGTAGTTTTTATCATAACTTGACGCGACACCAAGCAGATTTTGCAAATGTCGAGGAAGTCGATTGTTTAATTTGTTAAAGAGTTTTTTCAACGATTGCTTCCGACCTGAACGGTGACGACGTTTCAGTGGCATCGCAAAGAGATCTTACTGTAATAATTCATTATAACCTTTTATTTCGTGACTTTAAGCTGTGCTCTTGCACAGAGGAATGCGCTTGGTGACGCAAGCGATAGCATTATCTGCGACATGTTATGTCTCACGGGCGATTCTGTAGTGAGCGCCCCAACTCAATGCATCATGAGAACACAATATTCCGTATTAATTTGCGTTTATTTTCGCACTATCCACGATTCCGACAAGGTGTTGTGCTTCGCGGGCGACTCTCAGGAGCGCCGCACGTTTAGTGCATGCACGAGTACATGAAACCTTGATAATTAAAATATAATTTGAATTTGGAATTTAGAGTAGATAGATCGTCGTAGTTTCTCGTCGAAGCGCCGGCATGTCAAACACGTAACAGCGTCAATCCAGAGGATCGATACAACGAACTAATATGTTTTCATTCAGATTCTTTAGTTTATTTAATGTGATTTGAAAGATCTCTTTATCCTCGCGAACTCGTTTTATTCATTTCGCTAGGATAGGATAGGTGGGATTCGTTAATAATCACTCACGGTTCGATTTTCACTCCGTATAATTGAGATTAAAAATGAATTGATAATAGTATAATGAACAAATTACAATATTAATGACTTAATCGCACTAGTCTTATAAATAGAATTGAACAATGATTCTTAGAATTGGAAAAGATCTCGGTTTAATACGCTAACGTGCCGAGAATTGAATTGAAATTAAAGTACTCGCATCCAATCCTAAGAGAGGATATGTTCACGAGCCAGGAACCTTTCCAACTGGAGTCTCGATGTGAACTGACCGAAGGAGCCTCTGCACTGAGCTCCTTTGTTTTCGGCGAAGTGCGGCGGCGCTCTGGTGGGAGCGGCGGCGCTTGCGTGGGAGGCACTGATGGTAGTAGGGCCCTGGTGGTCGTGTGGGGGATACCAGCGGCTCCCGTGGTAAGAATGTTCTTCATCCAGGGACGCATTACATCTTTTTATTTTTAAATATATTCTTATGTATACGCTGAAATAAATGGAATTGAACGTAATAATTAAAATTTTATATATTGAAATGTTGTTTTGAGAATTTCTTAAAGTACGTCTACGCGCTTGACGTGACACTAGGAAATCTGGAAATATAAAAACAATCACAATTCACAGAACACCGCTCCCCACCTTCCTCTATACTCACAATTTTTCTAAACTATCATTCGACAAGCCAACGCGGAAATCCATCACGCCCTCAGATATTCCCACCCCTTCGGAACCCTTTAAAAACCGCAACTTGGAGCGGATCGCTCTCTTCTCGCTTCTTATCACTCCACGCCTTCACGGACGGGAACATCCAAGGTTGTCGAAAAATCTTTTTCAGTTAGAATCTGTGCGCGATTTTTACATTTTTCGTGTGGTTCGATCCATGATCCAGCCTAACCACCACCCTTCTCGTCCATCACCAGCGGCCGCTACAACAAAAGTAAGTCCATCTTTATCACTTTTTCCCGCGGTAGAGTGGCTGTTTGGTTCGCGATCTCTACATATTTGTTTCATTAAAACACTCCAACATTCCAAATTGGCAAGTCGCCGATTAACTTGGTGAAGCTGCCTCCGCCGATTCCACAACATTCCAACCTGGCAAGCCGCCGATTGATTCGGTGAAGCTGCCTTATCACGATTCTTCAATTTCTTTTTTTTTACCACTCTCACCTCACACTCTCTCTCATGTAACTCTTATTTACATAGTGAACCAAACGAAAGTCATCCCGAACAATCCAACGAAACGGGCATTGCGACACCGTCGGGAGAAGTTAAAATAAGCGGATTCGTCACGAAACCAGACACGCCGAACAACTCGCGGAGCAGTTAATAGACGTAGAACCGAGACTAGCTAACATTACAACAGTACGCTACCGCCCTCCGCTCCGCGGCAGATTTTGAAAAACAATGTACTCCAGAGAAATTCGACGTGGAGAAATTTTTCGATCTCGTCCGTCAATTTCCCCGCTTTCCTACCCATTCACCTCCTGGCCTTTTTCATTAAAAGAAAATTCAAACCCGACAGCCAGTTTTGGGATCAAATCTCAAGACACCAAATTACCGATACCATCCCTATGTATTGTAACGTCCGAAGAGCCGCCATATATTTTTTTTCTACCGCGCATGTAATATCGTCTTAACGTGGCTCACCACCGGGCCGACGACCGAGAATGGCCATTGGCTCTCCTACCGTTCCGCCTAATATGGCGCCCCGCTATATTTATTTCTCTTAGGTGTAGTATATTATAATCATCCTCCTCAATAATCATAGATATTTAGCAAATATGCACTCTACTACCTTTCCTTACTAATTAAAAATAAACATAATACTTAATAAAAGTATACGAAATATCTTATAACAAGGTTTAAATATATATATATATATATATATATATATATATATATATGTGTGTGTGTGTGTGTGTGTGTGTACATATCTAGATCATAATAATAAACAGTCCTTAAATATATTTAAATACAATATCAATATTAATAATAAGCTCATGTTAACGATAGCGATACCGGCGATCAATTAATTATAAGATAATATTACTATAACAAACTCTCAACACTGTTTCAGCGCATTACTCCCGGTCAGCCGCGTTCTGATTGGCTGACCAATGCACGCTATAGATACGTATATCTAGCCTAGCTACATAACCCGCGCCACGCCAGCGCCGCGTACGTTGGCATATCCACGCCATCCGCCATCTTGCCCCACAGCGCCGCCGCAGTCGAGCGCTGCAGTGCCCGCCGAAACACTGACACTTCAGTGCGCGCCGCGGAACCGTCAACACGTGCCACTCTCGTCGTCAAGCGTCTTATTTCCACTTCTAGTATACAGTTCAACTTCTAATACGTAATTCGACTTCTAGCGTATAGTTCCATTTCTAAATAAGTAGTCTCAATTGTTCATTTTTGTGTTATTGAATGATATCTCGTGAGTGTAATCTTGAATCGAATGTCTAAATAAATTAGTATTATAATTGAACTTCCACGTGTCCATTCTTTCGCGCGTCACCGCATCGGTTAGTGAAAGTGTTCGCGAGGTAGTGAGGTTTCACGCGTTATTAAACAATTCTCAAATTTGATTTATCGTCCATTATAGCAAGAACGCCGAGGTCCTTCCGGAGCAGGTGTTGTGCGTTCATCCGCACTTACCACGGAGGTTCGAAATTCTTGTCCGCGATAGATTCAATCGTTCCCACGCGAAGCCGAAACGCAACGCGAATTGGCTCGCCGCTGAACGATAACCCTTTGAAAACCTCCGTTTAACAATTGAACAATCGAAGCCTCGAATGCCGAAAGGCAGGAAGAATCGCGCTGGTCGGAAGACCTCGATTCGACACTTGGAATACGACCTCCACGTGGCATCCATCTTCGACCATAACGAGGCCATCGGCGAGACTACTAGGTTCGACGGAGAGTACGAGCTCCTGGTGCACGACAGACTCTGGAGTGGACGACCGGCCCCGTCAACGCCTGCCGCTTCGACAAGCGAACTCCAGTTCCAGCCTCGAATCTCCCTCGAGGAGTATCTGCGCAGAGTATCTTAAGCCACAGTAGGTGAATTGATTCAACAAACGAAATATAAGCCTCCCGCGCGTAGGAATCCTCGCGTCATCTCGTTGATTTAAATGTAAGGGCCTCGCCGCGTGTATCGCAATTATCTCATTAAACAATATATGAAAAATTACGCGCCACGTGTATATTTCGGAACGACGCTTATATCGTAGAAGAATTTCGTTGCGTCAGCGTAAACGTGACCGTCTATCACACAAAAAATAAGAAAAGCGACTCGGCCGGAAGGATTTTACGACCGACCCTTTGTTTTTTTTTTGGGGTACAGTTTTTGCTCCGTGCGTCGGTTTCACTCGAGGAATGCACGTTCCAGTGTTCGTTTCTAACTTCTTTGAGAATTGAACATTGAAATATCCGGAATATTATTTAGCATCATGTGCGAACGCACTTCACATTTGCTAGAATTTTTGATTAATAATCGTGATGTGCCTCCTTCGAGCTAATTTAGCACGCGGCTCACGCACCCATCCAGCCGCCGCCTTCCGTTATCGCATTAATTCAGTGCGTTGCATCACCGTTTTTGGTTACCGCCGCGTAGATGACTCAGCCGCTAGGTGTTTACCCAACAGCGCGGAAATTCTCTGCTATCGTTGCAAAGAATTAATACCTGAGGGCTTACATACCGTCTCGCTTTATCTCATTCCCTCAAATTCGGGTACACCGAACCCGTGGACTTCTGTGAATGTTGTTACGCCCCTCTCTCCATCATCCGCTGGATAGAATATTGCGGCGAATGTACCGAAATATATATAGCTGCCCTACAAGTCCTTGAGGAAGAGGCGGAAATAATCGAGAACGCTGAGAACGATACTACGTCGACGAATCAAACTCCGTACCCGACGTGATTATTTCGCGGCGACTGTTAAACTTTTCTCTTTCATTATTCCAACGCGAAGAATAAAAACCAGTTGAGAATATTCAACTCCCCACCTCGATCCAATCGATTCGTTGCTGGCGATTTACCGCTCGATCGCTGGCAGCGTTGCCAACCGGCAGACGTGTCCCCCTTGTCCAGTGCTACGCGGCGTACCGTTCCCTCGGATCGTCGCCGCCCGTGACGTAACAGTACATTTCCCGTGACCCTCTTCCCTACTTCGTTCGAGTCAAGGCTTTCCGCAGCGCTCACCCTGATCCCTCGCCACACCCGCAACCCGATCCCATCGACATGTTCGCGATCACCAATTTTTTGTCCCAATTGGAACAATTGGATATATAAATACCAGATTTTTTTCGTTTCGAAATTTATATATAAAATTTTTTTGTAATCAATTTTCTACACTCAAATGTACACAATAAATTTGCGAATTAACATATTGTATTTCTTTTGTCTTTATTATTATTAAATCAGTTAACTCGAATTTCGCCTCAATTTATTTACCCAAAACTTGATCCCGAACCGTTCACGGCTCCCTGAGGATCGCACGAGATCCATCTCTGGTAAAAGAGATTCGGTTCTCTGTCCAAAAAACGGATCACCGATAACGCTGGCGCAGGTAAGGGTTATAACGTCACCGACGCTGATCTGATTCCTGTTCCCTTAACGCGCGTTCGGCTCGCGGATTGACCTCATGACGTCGATCTGTGAGAACAGAAAAGGTTCCGTACGTCCATCCGGGTTCTCCTCCTCCTGACGGAAGATATTATCTTTCCTCCAGAACTTCGGATGTAACAATTCTGTTATAGAAGAAAATGGGAATTCCATGTATAAACACTTGGCTGCTTCCATGTAGTACGTTAAAGATAGAGATTGTAAAAGTGGACTTGCCAACAAAATTCTGGATGCAGTTACACAATAATAAAAAGGATTTTGAAGAAATGCTAGAACAAAATCGCCAAATGAAATGTCAAGGACGCGCGTTATGCTATCGACAAATCATATTGAATGTGTTGTCATTCAAGGAGAAAAATGGTAACAAGGATTAATAACTAAAATCAGAGAAGACGACACTGCTTTGATCGCTCTAAGAGATTGGGGACGCACTGTCGTACGATCCTTCGTCAAAATTTATCACCGAGGATAAATTTCAAAAATTTGAATGGTAAGCCGTTCCTTGTGGGCTTGCCTACACTGGACCTAATCCAGCAAAAGGCATGGCCGCGACGCGCCAAAGAACAATTGAAATTCTTAATTAAAAGACGTAGAGGATGGATAACAATTCTCAGTAGCAATGAAACCGCGCTCATAAAATTAGAAATAAGAAATGAATGCGAAGATCGATGGAAGGACGTGAAGGAGATAGTCATCGAGTTAGATCATACCAAGCAAATATTGAATAGCGTACCTCCTCCGGTATAATTATAATAATATTAATAATAGGATTAACAATAGGATTAAGACTAACCATAATTTAATAAGAGCCAATAACAATATAGTAGAAAGAGCCTGACTTTGTTCTTGTTGTACTTTTCTAGCAAATGCCTTATCTGTTTTTTTATTTATTAACCACTAATATAAAGTATCTATCTATAAACAAATGATAAGAAAATTTAACTTAATCATTTTAATAGTCATAATTTTATTCTTACCCTTAAATTGCTTTCATTATCATTTTATTTTAAATTACTGTATTATCATTAATACTTTCATAATAAAAATAATACTATTTAGAGATACTTATAGATAAGTAACAAGCCTAATATAGTTTACTAAACCATCTTTCTTTTTATTAGTTCTGTTATTATTATTATTTGATAAAAGAATTTTGTTATAAATTACAGTACCAAATGCCAGGTTATAATTCTTTCATCTAGACCCGAGCAAATACAGCAGTAACAGATCCAGTCCACACCTATCATTTCCTGACAAAGTTTCGATGCATTACTCGTACAGGGGAACGCGATTTATTGATAACACTAAGATGTGCTACTCCTGTTATTTAAACATACCAACTGAACTAAAAAATCGATACAAGCTGATAGTGCCGCATAATCTGGTCCATATAAAATCAGTATGCGGAGATATGATACAATTGTAGCAAAACACTAATTTCAATGAAACCAGCTGATGAATATTGAGAATGCATCAAAACGTATTCACATGCCGACAAGGACATTTTAAAGCAAGGATGGGGTATATCACATCATGTGGATAAGCTAAGTATATCAACTGCTTAAAACCTAATGCCTGATACTTCATACTTGATAACGACTGTCAAAGAGAAAAAAATCATATTATCTCATTTCAGTCCCTCTAGAATAAACTTCCTATATAGTAAGGAAAGAATGTATATGTTCAATATAAATATTGAATATTCTAGTAATAATGCTATTGTTAAAATCATAGCAAACTAATAATAGAAAACGATACGTAATATTAATTAAAAAAAACAACTTTATATGTATACAAAAATAATTAATAAGATAATTATTCTTCCACTTCCATGTTCTATACTTGATACGTTTTTTTATTTCTGTAAAAAGGGAAGAATAACTACCCTTTTTGTTTAACTAGAGACAATTATTTAGGACGAAATATATAAACAAACAGAAGAAGTAGGAAAGTTAATAATAAAATTTTATCTTAGAAAAGCTGTTTCTTACTGCTGCAGCAAGTAATTCTCCTTTCTTTTATATGTATGGACGTCTTGACTTTAAAATATTATTTATTTAACATCGTGTACCCCAACATTTGTCTAAGGTGGGGGGTGTTACGTCCAGTGGACTCTACGATTCTTTTCTTTCCTCAAAAGCGTTATTAATAATATTTTTTTTCTCTTATATAAGAATATTAGTTTCGACCTTTTATTAATAAGATAAACAGACACGAAGCAAGAGAAAGAGAATTGTAACTGCTCCAACTATTCTTATATATTAGAACGAGTTTTTTATTTAATGAAAAAAGAATATTAAATATTATAAATCCTCAGGTTGGATCTGTTGCAAGTCTGTATCAAGTATAAGCATACAACGGACTGAGACACGATATCTAATCTAAACATCCTGTCTAGCTCGGATCCTGTCTTATCCTTTCCTACCTCAGATTCCCAGAACCAACATCCCTCCTCTATAAGAATCAGACTCTTCTGGGGCGCACAGCCATTCTTTTCCATTTTTTCATTCAGAGGCCCATTTATCCGGTACTATTTTTGTAAATTCTCATTTAGTGTGGACCAGCATTTATCAATCATTATTTTTTTTCATTTTTTTTTATTCAACTAATAAATTAAAAGCAAGTCAACCTTTCAGAAAAATATCCAGGCTCATTCTTCACTAATCTTGATCTTAATCGACTATTGTGACGTCCTGGGAGACCCTGGTAGATCGGACGGAGCCGAAATCAGCAGATCCTCGACCGCTACACTCACATGTTGTTTGTAGAGTTCTTTTTCCGTGCGGTTAAGAGGGTAAAACTTCAGGATTAGGTATTGCGAAGGAAATGGGTAACAGGAATGTCGAAGTGACTTTTATTTTCAAGAAAGAATTTGAATTTCGGGAATAAGGAATAAATGTCACACTTGTTATATTCCAATCGGGATTTATTTACTATTGCAAATGTTATATGTACTAATCCATTTATGGAATGCGATACGCGATTAAGAATTATATTGTTCGTAAAATGGCGAATTGCTCAGGCGCTAAGGTGATCAAAAATGCTTAACCCCCAAATAAATGTTTAGCTATCCCCGAACAAATGCGGAAAGTCGTTACTTGGGGTTTTTATATGTTTCCAAAAATATCCAAGAAATAGGGTGACCTAAATTCTGATGTGGTGATTCTATAAAGCCTGTCTGAATAAAGCCTGTTAAAGACCAAACGGTCTTGGCACAGTTTGCCTACTATTAGCCTACTTTCACTTGTGAGTTATCTATGACTCACATGTTTAAGATTTCTAGTTGTTCTTGACATAGTTTTCTATCGGTTAGCTTGCCTACATTCATTGTGAGTCAGCGATGACTCACAGCATTAGAATATTATGGCGGCCTTGACATTTAACGCTGGTCCACTTTCACTTGCAGACTGACCATGAGTCATATTTGGGAACATTCAGTCGACCTACTTTTGCTTTTAAAGAGTTATACTTTGTTATAATAATTCCTTTTTTTTTATAGTTAACAAACATACCGTTTACTCAATTTAAAGCTTTTACATATTAGTCTTTACAATGTCGTTTTAGATATACTTTACAATATTTGTAATAATAATGATTATATCGTATAGTTAGTATATCTAAAATATATCAATATCATCTTTTTACATTTATAATACATTATTTATTGTAATACATTATTTATTAAATACCTTCAGGTACAGAATGGCTCTGCGATTGGTTAAATTATTAGAATAGTTTCCATGCATATTAATATCCAGGATTTTTATCATAGCCATAGGATTAGTGTTAATGATAAAAGAGAAGCAATAATAAATATAAGCTTAAGATGAAGGTTTCTAGAAATTGAACCGATTTATACATAGAGATTTGCTTTCTGAATTGATCTGGGTTTTTGAGATAAGTGTAAGCAAGTTTATAATTATTTGAATATCTTCTAAATGGTATGATTTAGATAGGTATGTGTAATGAGTTAAGTTGCAGGATTTCCTATGTGCTGTCCAAATCTCTTGTCACGTCAAGCGCGTAGACATATTTTAAGAAATTCTCAAAACAACATTTCAATATATAAAATTTTAATTATTACGTTCAATTCCATTTATTTCAGCGTATATATAAGAATATATTTAAAAATAAAAAGACGTGATGCGTCCCTAAATGAAGAAGATTCCTACCACGGGAGCCGCTGGTATCCCCCACGATCACCGGAGTCCTACCATCAGTGCCTCCCACGCAAGCGCCGTCGCTCCCACCAGAGCGCCGCCGCACTTCAAGCCGCCGAAAACAAAGGAGCTCAGTGCAGAGTGTTACGTCACAGGCGGCGACAGTCCGCGGGAACGGTACGCCGCGTAGCACCGGACAAGGGGGACACGTCTGCCGGTTGGCAACACTACCAGCGATCGAGCGATAAATCGCCAGCAACGAATCGATTAGATCGAGGTGGAGAGTTGGATATTCTCAACTGGTTTTTATTCTTCGCGTTGGAATAATGAAAGAGAAAAGTTTAACAGTCGTCGCGAAATAATCACGTCGGGTGCGGAGTTTGATTCGTCGACGTAGTATCGTCCCTCAGCGTTCTCGATTATTTCCCCCTCTTCCTTAAAGACTTGTAGGGCGGCTATATATATTTCGGTACATTCGTCGCAACGTTCTATCTCGCGGATGATGGAGAGAGGGGGGGCGTAACAACACTCGCAGAAGTCCACGGGTTCGGTGTACCCGAATTTGAAGGAATGAGATAGAGCGAGACGGTATGTAAGCGTGCCCTCAGGTATTAATTCTTTGCAACGAAAGCAGAAAATTTCCGCGCTGTTGGGTAAACACCTATCGATTGAGTCATCTACGCGGCGGTAACCGAAAGCGGTGATGCAACGCACTGAATTGACACGATAACGGAAGGCGGCGGCTGGATGGGTGCGTGAGCCGCGTGCTAAATTAGCTCGAAGGAGGCACATCACGATTATTAATCAAAAATTCTAGCAAATGTGAAGTGCGTTCGCACATGATGCTAAATAATATTCCGGATATTTCAATGTTCAATTCTCAAAGAAGTTAGAAACGAACACTGGAACGTGCATTCCTCGAGTGAAACCGACGCACGGAGCAAAAACTGTATCCAAAAAACAAAGAGTCGGTCGTAAAACCCTTCCGGCCGAGTCGCTTTTTTTATTTTTTGTGTGATAGACGGTCACGTTTATGCTGATGCAACGAAATTCTTCTACGATATAAGCGTCGTTTCCGAAATATACTCGTGGCGCATAATTTTTCATATATTGTTTAATGAGATAATTGCGATACACGCGGCGAGGCCCTTACATTTAAATCAACGAGATGACGCGAGGATTTCCACGCGCGGGAGGCTTATATTTCGTTTGTTGAATCAATTCACCTACCGTGGCTTAAGATGCTCTGCGCAGATACTCCTCGAGAGAGATTCGAGGCTGGAACTGGAGTTCGCTTGTCGAAGCGGGTAGTCTCACCGATGGTTTCATTATGGTTGAAGATGGATGTCACGTGGAGGTCGTACTCCAAGTGTCGAATCGAGGTCTTCCGACCAGCGCGATTCTTCCTGCCTTTCGGTATTCGTGTGAGGCTTCGATTGTTCAATTATTAACGAAGGTAAACGAAGGTAAACGAAGGTTTTCATAGGGTTATCATTCAGCGGCGAGCCAATTCGCGTTGCATTTCGGCTTCGCGTGGGAACGAATCTATCGCGGACAAGAATTTCGAGCCTCCGTCGTGGTAAGTGCGGATAAACGCACAACACCTGCTCCGGAAGGACTTCGGCGTTCTTGCTATAATGGACGATAAATCAAATTTGAGAATTGTTTAATAACGCGTGAAACCTCACTACCTCGCGAACACTTTCACTAGCCGATGAGGTGACGCGCGAAAGAATGGATACGTGGAAGTTCAATTATAATACTAATTTATTTAGACATTCGATTCAAGATTACACTCACGAGATATCATTCAATAACAAAAATGAACAATTGAGACTACTTATTTAGAATTAGAAATGGAACTATACGCTAGAAGTCGAATTACGTGTTAGAAGTTGAACTGTATACTAGAAGTGGAAATAAGACGCTTGACGACGCGCACGAGTGTGGCACGTGTTGACGGTTCCGCGGCGCGCACTGAAGTGTCGGTGTTTCGGCGGGCATTGCAGCGCTCGGCTGCGGCGGCGCTGTGGCGCAAGATGGCGGATGGCGTGGCTACGCCAACGCACGTGGCGCTGGCGTGGCGCAGGTTATGTAGCTAGGCTAAATATATGTATCTGTGGCGTGCATTGGTCAGCCAATCAGAACGCGGCTGACCAGGAGTAATGATGTAACAGTGTTGAGAGTTTTGTTATAGTAATATTATCTTATAATTAATTGATCGCCAGTATCGCTATCGTTAACATGAGCTTATTATTAATATTGATATTGTATTTAAATATATTTAAGGAGTATTTATTGTTATGATCTAGATATGTATATATATATTTAAACATTGTTATAAAATATTTCGTATACTTTTACTAAGTATTATTGTATTATAATTAAGTAAGGGAAGGTAGTAGAGTGCATATTTGCTAAATATCTATGATTATTGAGGAGGATGATTATAGTATATACTACATCTAAGAGAAATAAATATGGCGGGGCGCGCTATATTAGGCGGAACGGCAGGAGAGCCAATGGCCGTTCTCGATCGTCGGCCCGGCGGTGAACCACGTTAAAACAATATTACATGCGCGGTAGGAAAAAAGTATATGGCGGCTCTCCGGACATTACACCTCCCCCCCTAAGAAGAAATGCAGGGCCAGGTGCCCTGCGTTTCTCCTGGTCTACTAGAGGTTAGGTTGCGAAAGTTTTGAGCTACAATTGTTTTACTTATGTTTATTCGTCTTATATGCTAGCGCTGGTAAATAGTTATCGCACTTATTTGTCTCTATACTATGTCCTCGCGTAAGTACTTCCACAGCTCACTGTAGGAACGTGTGTGCTCATCCTTGTCGTCCTTTCCTGGTGCGGTGGCTTGCGGAGGTTCGTCACCAGCTTCTCGTCGAGGCGGCATGAGGCGCTCGGTACTGTGTGCGTTGTGTTGAGTTATCGGCCTGCCCATGTGCAACAACAGGTTGGTAATTGAGGACCAAACGGCTCTCAACAAATAGATACTCCAACCGTATATGCTGTGCAGCGCATATCCGTGGATGATGGTGTCTATAACCAGCTTGATTACTCTGGCTATTACAAATATCGCTAGGACTCCAGCGCTGGCGGAGCCGAAGGTTATGAACCTGTTCCAGATTCGCTTTCCAGCGCTCTCTGCAATTTTATCGAGGGTTTCCTCATCGAGTTGATTGACTAGCGAGATGTTATCTCCCGGGATGTCTTGCCCCAGCGCTCCCCGCGCTATTGTATTTAACATGGACGGTTTCTCAACCGGGAACATAATATGGTCCCTTAGGCGGTCGAGATCGTCGGTGGAGTAGATCCCGCTCGTCGCAAACGCGTCCGGACTTACATACTTCCACTTGGGTGTGGAGAGCGGCTGTATAATTGGAGGTGAGAGTCTCTAATGGCTTAATGGTTAGCCTGTACCAGACATCATTCAATTTGTACATGCTAGGCAATAGTTTGTTGCAGCTCTTATGCGTACCCTTACGAGTAAATATCCCAGTGCGGGGCAACAAGAAATACGTAGTGTTCTTGTATGTAATCGGGAGCTCATTGTGGCATGTCTCTGTGTGCCTCAGCTTACAGGTCACTGGCACGCACTGAATGATATGGATGACCTCATCGGCGGTCACAGCGGTGTACTCAGGCGACTTCATCACTCGGTAGGTCATCTCATCAGGAGCTATCGCGGAGAGGGACAAGGCGTTCTGCAGGATCTGCCTCTTCAGTGCGCACTTTTGCTCATAATATCATGATAGAGCCGGGTGAGCTTGCGATGCAGAAAGTAATTGTTTTGTAAAGAAAAACTTTATTTAATTTGTACTATTACTCTTTTTGTTTGTATTGTTAATAAAAATTTAAATTTTATATAGAACAACTAATCTTTGCATCGCGATGACTTTACATAAATTTTTTTAAATTTTCAAAATACTTATGTAAAAAGAGTTGTAATTTTTATCATTATTTCTTAATTACATTTCTTGAAATACATTTCTATTTTATATTTAAATAATTTGTAATTCAAGTTGTAAACTACCGCGAAATTTTTTATATTTTTAAATGCGATGTACGATCTCATAATTTTTTATTTTTTAAATAAAAATAGTAATACGTCTTTACATTTCCATTCAAACAGTCCTACTTCCGCGCGTAGATAACTTCGTAGTCGATAACCAGGTGAGGAAATGAGAGCAACAAAGATTGGAATAACAAATAATTCTTTTATTGCGACAGAGGTTATAATAAATATGTATAACTATTTTACGATATTATTAATTCCTGACGGTCGCGGTGTATATCGCGGGACGCGAGGGGCGGGTGACGTGCGGTCGGTGTGTCGCCGGCGCGATCAGCTTAGGATCACGCGGTGCGCGCGTGATAAATTCCGCGGCTGTTTTCGCGAACAGCTAATTTTGACAGGAAGTCGACTCAGATGGAGGGTAATCCGACGAGACCAGAGAGTACCTTGGTGCTCAGAGTCGAGAGTGCTCGACGCCACCGGGATGCACCGGTGTTTTGTCGGTCAGGGAGTGTTTTGACAAATGTAACGAGCGATTGTATCGAGGTGCTTCTCGATGCATTCTCGTAAGGTATTCGGAGATGGTCAACCGTGGTCAGACGTACCCGTGCTGGGGTGCTCCCCAGTACTTCACGATTGACTTGCTAGGATTCGGAAAGGCTTCTCTTCGCACGATGCTGTGTTCGAGATACCGGGAACGGGACAGGTGCTTTCCGTGAAAAGCGAGCCCCTTTTATCCGAGATCGGTCGCGGTATTTCGATACGGAGGTTTCGGATTGGCCGATTTCGGTTAGGTTCCCCTTCTATGGATAGATAGGAGATTCGGGGAAGGATCGAAAACGGAGGCGCAGTGGTCAGCGCGGTACGGGGAGCGCGATGACTTGATGGCGCAATGTTCGGTGTGGGAAGCGCTTGCTCCTAGACCCGGCATTTCTAGACGCGGTGCAAGCGATGTGCTCCGCGAAGTTGAGCACGAATGCCGGCGTGGATTCTTCGAGATACCTCAGAGAAATCTTATGCTGGTGTAATTAAAAAATAGGCGCAATGCACCGGTTTGCGACGGTGAGTCGCATTCCGCTTGGTAATCGGCGGTCCTTGACGAGTGGTAAGTCGAGGGAAGTTGAAAAACGAAGCGAGGGGAAGTCGCTTTGTTACACCATACTGTAAATATATTTTTATATTATTACACCTTCATTAAAATGAATTTTCTCAATTAATAATGTTTAAGAGAAAATAACAATAAGAAAAAGAAGATGGAAAGGAAACAAGGAGAAAAGAAAAATTTTCGAAAAAGTTCTGATGTTTAGAATTTTTTAATGTTTTGGAACGTCTGTTTTGTAACAAATTATCTTATTTAATTTCTCAGGCCATATTCCGTACGAAACTAATACTCGACAATCTTTATATTTATGTACGGAATGCTGTGTTGGAAAATAGGATCGACTATTTCTACTTATTTAACGTTTCTTAATATTTAGCAATTTAAATTATCAATTATCTTTTTTATAATATTATACTAATACGTTGACTGTCATTGTACAATCACGTAATTTTGTCCGCAAAGTTATTAATTTTATTACATTTCTAAGAGAATTTTGGAATATATATCATGTTGTATTGCAAAAATAATTTTATATAATTATTTTATATAATTCTTATATTCTTCTTTATTACAGTTACAGTTTTTCTGCATACATTTATATAACAATGTATTTTAATAAATATTATATGTGAAAGTTACACGTGATATCATATAACAGTTTTTTAATTATGTCACTCTTCTTCTCAATGATTATTCTATGGCGGTCACCGCCACTCTGGCCCAGCAACGAGCGCGCCGGCGCGCGCCGCCGCGCTGCCACGCGCCGACACCGTGGGCCCGCGCACGGGAGTGACACACGCTCGCCACGAGATGGCCAGCCGTCCGACCGTCTGCTCGTGCGCGGAAAGCAGTAGGGCCCGTCTGCGCACGAGAGTGATACACGCGCTCGCCACGAGATGGCCAACCGGACAATCATCAACTCGTGCGCGGAAGACCACACGGCTGCTATATAAGAGCGGCTAGCACCAACAACCGGCACTACCCCTCAGTGCGCTCTGGGGCCCGTACACGGCTAAGGAAGCACTGAGGTCCGACCGCTTGCGGTCAATTACACGGCCTTTTGCGGCTGGCGTTACCAACTCCTCATAGGTCGTACTCTCCCCTCGGTGGCCGTTCACGCCATAGAGGGGCTCCTCACTCTCCGACGGGGCCGTTCACGCCGTGCTTCCTCTCGCCGAACTCTCCTCAGCGGCCGTTCACGCCGTTGAGCGGGACTCTAGACATCCCTGCCGAGAGGCACCTGGACGAGCCACAGACTCCGGAGGAAGGCCACGCCGCGGAGACGACGCCGGAGTACGCCGCCAAGGATCAGACTCCGCCACCACGTCGCAGCCACCTCTGCACAGCCGCCGACCTCGCAGCCGCATCCGCCCGTGCCCTAGCAGCCTGCTGGCTGCCATCACCGCGGGGAGGCCTACCCCCGCCGCCAGGACCAGCGCAGAGCGGACTTCCCGGCTGGGAGGACGACGAGACAGCCAGGCGCCGACGCATCCCGGAACACCGGTGACACCGCGCCGACCAGAGCCCGCGCCGCCAGCGCGGAGGAGCGACCATCGCCCCACGGCCTCGAAGCGAGAACGATTAGTCGAATTATTTGGCGCCCTCTCGACTTCCTCCTCATCAGCGGATAGCCACACGTCCGGCCCAACACCACGGACGCCACCGCGTCCAAGCGCAGCAGCTCCGCGGACTTTCCCGCCTACGCCGGGCCGCAACATCCACTTTCCGGCCCGCAGGGACGCACGCAGCGAATCAACTACCCCGCAACGGGCGAGGTTCTCGCCCCAGATCGCGGCACATCGCTGCCCGTCGGTCCCAGGCTTCACCGGACTACGACCGGAGCCCACTAGCAGTCCGTGGCGCCTCATACCCCTGGACCTGGGGAGCATCACGCGGGGAACGCCCCGCCGAGACCATCGGCAACCTTCGTTCCACGCCGCCTCTCAGACCGAGGCCTCGCCATCCGTCGAAGTCGCACTAACGACCCGAGCCAGGACGACTCACCACGGCGGAGCTGGTGCCCGTGAGAGACGCGCACAACGGTACCGGGAGGAACCTCACGACCCGGTCACCGCCGGAGGCACTGCATACACGCGAGGGACACAGACCCCCCACGCCGCGCTCCTAATGTACACGACGTCTTTACTATAAATATATAAGAATGTACTTGTGAGAATCGCCTATCTCTGGGAACCAGCACGACAAACCTTTCTTTCCCTGTCGCCCATTCCGCTTTGCACTCGAGAAGCAGACAGCGGACTGGCTGCGCCGGAGACTCATCAGATGCACAACGTTTTCATTGGTGGACATACGAACCACCACATTGGTGTACCCAAACACCATAATTCTATCCGGTCTGATTTTTCATTTATGGTCTACATTGTAAATGTTTATTGTATTTTATATATTATATTATTTATTACATTATTTATTACATTTATTTATTACATTAATTTATGGGCGTACATAGAATAGAAATATTAATAATTTCGTCATAAATAAAAATAAGAAACAATAAACATATTTGCAATGTAGACCACAAAGTTTTTTGGACAAGTTACAGAACCTTGTATGTAATCTAAACCCATACAAGCGATGATACGTTGTTCTAAATTGTCCAAAAGTTTTGAATTTATTGGAAAATTTCCTGTTCGATTCCGTTCATTTCTTATTTTTGTCTTCTTTGATGAGTTGCTTTTTATATCTCTCCATACCTAAACAAAAGCAATGTATAATATACCTAGTCTGGCCAAAAATTCTGTCCCTAAATTTGAATTCGAAAATTTCGAAAACGAATTGACATTTGATGGTTTGTTGTTTCTGTATGACATAAATAGGTCTTCTAGAAAAATATCACTTGATGTTAACTATCCAAGCTGAAGATATGGAGTGGGGTGTGAAAGAAAATCGAGTCGCGGTTATAGCTCTACACAAGTGCAAAAAAAGCCGGTCGAGATTTTCAATCTGTTGCGGTCGCTAGGAATTACTAAAAAATTCGTATACCGTACCATCAAAAGGTTCAGTGAAATGTCCTCTATCGATGACAAACCTAGAAGTGGCCGCCCGCGGGTTTCCAGGACGCCAGCGGCGATCAAAGCTGTTGCTGAGCGAATTCGAAAGAATCCCCTCCGTAAGCAGAAAATCTTGTCTAGAGAGATGAAGATTCCACCTAGGACTATGTCACGCATCATCAAACAAGACTTGAAGCTTGCCGCTTACCGACGAAGTATAGGACATCGCTTAACAGCAGCTTTACGCAACATAAGAGCGACCAGAGCGAAAAAACTGTTTCTGAAGCACGCTAAGGGCGGGTACCGAAGAATCCTGTTTACCGATGAGAAAATTTTCATCGTAGAAGAGAAATACAACCGTCAAAATGACAGGATCTACGCTCACAGCTCTCAAGAAGCTTCGCAGAAGATTGCTAAGGTGGAAAGAGGCCATCACCCGGCTTCTGTCATAGTTTGGTAGGGCGTGTCATACGAGGGAGTCACCGAGCTCCATTTTTGCCAACAAGTACACGTAAAAACTAAGGCGGCAAATTACCAGAGTGACATTTTGAAGCCTGTTGTAAAGCCACTCACTCAAACATTGTTTTCCGATGAGCATTGGATATTCCAATAAAACTCTGCTCCAGCACACAAGGCACGAATCACTCAACAGTGGCTAAAAGATAATTTACCGGAGTTTATCGCATGCGAAGATTGGCCCTCTGGAAGTCCCGACCTCAACCCCTTGGACTACCGACTCTGGACAGTTTTAGAGGAGAAGGCATGCTCGAAACCTCACCGTAATATCGAGTTAAAGCATGATTTGGTGGCAGCAGCGGCTTCGATATCTCTGGAAACGGTGCGTGCGGTGATAGACAAGTGGCCAAATCGATTGAATATGTGTGTGAAAGCAAAAGGTGGTCACATTGAATAAATTGCATGTTTATCCAATAAATTAGGAAATAAAAAATAACATACAATGTATTTTATTCATTTTTGTTCGTTTTACTTCAAAATATGTACAATTTTAAGAGGGACATAATTTATGGCAAGACTATGTATAATGTATATAATGTATATAATGTATTGTGATGTATTGTGGCGCCCTGAGGACTTTAACTACTCCACTCCGGAGCATTTCTGGTTCCTGCGTTCACTCGTAGGAAGGGCGAAAGCGCAGGTGAACTACGAATAAAACGAACTGCGTGCATAATTGTGCGAATTTCCTTGTCTTTTGTTGTTTTATTACTGTCGTTTCGAGTGTAGCTTCCGCAATACTAGATTAAAAGCAGCAAAATTGACGGCTGCCGCGAGATTTGTGTATCACCGCCTGCCATGACGGCCAACGACGATTGGGTACGCAGAGGATGCTGCCACTGGGTGCAAAGAACTATCAGGTCGTATCGCCCTAAATAGTTGCCGAATTTCTCTCTCTGCATACTCAGTTCTCATATTGTAGCGCGACATTTTCAGGAGTCGAGAGGCTGACCCATACAATGCGGGAACCAAAGGACGAGCAAAAGGGGAGCGTCACTTCTCGCGAAATAGCGAGGAGATCCTACACAGAGGAAGGCGAGCTGAAAAGCACAAGGACAAGTACTCGAGCCGAGAGAGACAGCCATTTCTCACCGGAAGGATCGATGTACCGGAAAAGGATCCTCGGAAGTTGCAGGTTCGACCGAGTAAAAAATCGCCGCCTTCGAATCTCCTTCGGGGTCAGCGAAGCGCGGACCATCTAGGATCCGCGTCGAAAAATAAAGAATTTAGCGGCGCTAATCGATACGCAGAGAGGAGATGACAACCACCACGGTATCACAAGGATTCGCGAGGACGAGATACTTTCCGTTCGCACGTAACTGTAAGTGGATGCAGAAACCAGGTATCGCAAGCAACAAGGAGAGGCAGAAGATCGAGAAAAAAAGGGTTGTCGTCTGGTGAGGCGAACGTTCTGATTGTAAAGCCGTCGATTTCGCCCGCGGATCCGAGGAATCGCGCGGGGCTGGTTCGAAGAAACTTTCGCGGGGAAGCGTTCTCCGCAGTCGCGACAGTGCGTCACCGCCATTATTCGCCTGGCGAGCCGGTCGCGTATTTTCCTCGAAATATGATTTTTGAGTCGTTTATAATATCTTCTCTCGCTCTCGTCACCCGCGGAAAGTCAATCTAACTATAGTATTTGTATGGTTGTATTTTGCTGCGTATCCTGTAAGAGTGAGATAGAATGTATCGTCCGTGTGGCGTGAAAACTCTCTCGTTGTAACAGAGTAACGTATTTATGCTGAGTTCGATTACCGCCGGCGAAAGCACGATCGAATTTGCAATATCGTTGCAAATTATATCGCGCGTCCCTCTAAGTGGGATATCGTATCGTCATTATATTCAATGCGTGATTTTCATAAGACGAAAATTTTGCTGTTGCGAGATTCAAGAGACTAGCTATGGCTTCGCTATGTGAAGCTATAGTGTCGCGGGCGCAAGGATTTGCAATCGACGGATGTAATAAACCAGACTGAAATGAAGGCTGTTCTCGCATCAAGATAATCGATCTTTATGTGTGATTTTGATTCCCGCTCTCTCTCGTGCCCCATTCCGTGAACCCCCCCTCTACCAATTATAATCGAGCAGCCGGATTATCGTTTTCCGTGAATCCGGATTTTATTGCGCAACATTCAGCTGCGATTTTCGAACGAGTAAGTGGCATGTGCTCATGCCTGGCGTCCAATCGTCCGTAAGTTGCGTTGCGAGAGACCGTCCTCAGAGGCGACGGTCACAAATTTTGGCACCCAACGTGGGACAATTACGTTGTCGATACCGAATATTAACGAGAACGAGAGAGAAATAAAGTAACAGAGAAAAATAAAGTACAGATTTATTTCAGCTTATGAATGCGCAAAAAATATGTTAAATTGCTTATCGCTCTCTCAAATCGAGTAACGCTTGAATGTTTGGTGTGTTGATAATTAATATTTTTATTGAAAATTCCTCTCAATTGTTTAGGATATTATTTGTTTATTCTACGTATTTCTGCTTTTGTTTACTCTGCTTGTATATTATTTCTGTGTTATCTTGTCAATTAATATTTCTTTTTAGCAAATTTTGTGCGTGTCGCGAGTAAAGGATCCACAAAATTAAGTGTATTCGAGAATTCGGTGCTCGCATATGTAAAAATTTTTTTATTTTCGGAAGTAAGGTGTTAAATTTCGTCTCGTCTCGTCGATGTGACGCGTCCGCTGTACCGATTTTGCGTGACCGTTTCTTTTTTTTGCATGATATTATTGCCGGTTACCGATGCGTGTTTGTGCTTTCTCCAGGCAAATACCTACCGTGTTTTCTTCGCGTAGATGAGCCTTGACGATAGGTCAAGGAATATTTGAAATAAGAAAATTCGTTTAATTGCCTCTCACTATTACACTATTTTAGCTCTCGCGTTTATCGTGCGTGCTCTTGTGTTATCGCCTTAGAAAACGAATAATTTCGATTTGCGAAAATGTCGGAAGAACATTTCCGATTCACGTGGATATACCGGCTGTCTCTGGAGCAATTACGCATTGAATTGTCGCGTCAGAGACAGGATGCCGAAGGGGAATTAATCGAAATGCATAATCGACTTTTGCGATACGAGTTAGCGGGCATATGCGGCCCGCGCGCGATTCCGATCCGAGCCGACGCGATGGAAGAGGGATGTCTGCATTTTTCACACTCTCCGGATAAGCCAGATAGCCCGTGCATTTGCGAACCGGAAATACACCGCGCCCGTCGAGACAGAAATCGCGCGTGAAAGAGTAGTAACGTCGCCTCCACAAGGAGAATTTATGCCTCGCCGTGACGAGTACGCGTGGAAGCCCGCGATTTTGGCAGCCAAGATTTATGACGTTTTGCGCAAGTAGAATTTGAAATTTTCGGGAACGCGCGGCAGAGACGCGAAGGCATTCTTTAGAATTGAGGAGAAACGTTCGCTCATTCCGGTTGCCGACAAGAATTTATTTAAATGCCTACCGTTCTTCTTGTCGGGTACGGCGTTACATTGATTTCGAGTTAGGCGCAATGGCATAATGGAAGGATTTCGTGGCGGCATGGAGAACGCAATTCAGAGATCCCGATTTTCAATTCGCGTTACGTGATGAAATTATGCGTCGCACATAGGGAGAGGGCGAGTTTGTTGCGAATTACTTAATATGTATGCAGGTTTTGTTCGATCGTTTGAATCCTCCGTGGGACTTGACAGAACGACTAAATTACGCGCATCAAAATATGTTACCGCGATTGCAAGTTACCATCCTACGTGATATGTTTTGCGATTTCGTGACATTAGAGAGGATGGCTGTTCACGTCAGCTACAATGCCGCGAGACGATATCGAGTTCCGCCTGACCTGGAAAACTCTTTGCTGCCGGAACTAGTGTACTGCGCGCCGCGTAGAGTTCCGCGCGGACCTACCGTTATCGCCGTTATCGGATTTTCATCGTCAATGCGAAGGAATTCCCCGCCCAGAAGGGGGACATAACCACTAGAGGTGTGTACCGATCGTACTGTGAGGGTCCGCGATATTATCTTCACCAATCCGTTTTTATCGCCACCGGAAACCGCGACGGCGTCTGAAAGATCTTCTGCCAGCATACGGTGTTGGAATTACAACGGGTCCGATCACATTGCGCGAGAGTGTCGACAGCCGCTTCGTACTTATTGCTACTGCTGTGGCGGGATGCGACCGTGAATACGTGTTCGGAGTGTTTGGGAAACGGAGGAACGGGTCGTTAAGACGGGTCACTGCGAACCCCGCTCCCACAAATAGGATCCATACCGCGATTTTATGGGAAAATGTTAGCTATTCGTACGTCACGTTTGAAACCGCTAAGTTGACACTGTTGCGTTATTTACGCGTACGCGTGGGACGATATTCTTTGGTGGCTTTGGTGGATTTTAGATCGAGCCATATGAGTCTGGAAGAAGATGGAATTCGCATAGTAAAAAATTTAAAGTTGCCGATTATACGTGGATTATACAATCGAGGTTTCCACATTAAAGCAACGAATGGGCAGATCGCGGAAATTAAGGAAGAAGTTGAAGTACTGATGTTGTTGAGGGGTCATAAGCGTGGGATTTCCGCGTGCTTATTGCTGAGTCTGGCCGTACCGTGTATCATGGGGATAGACTTTCTGTACTTTTGGTGTTAGTCTCGATTTTGCAACGGCTGACTGATACTTTTCAGATGAACCGAGAATCCGATACCCCTTTAATACGGAGGAACCGGTCGATAATAAAGTGTACAGCGGATTAATCGAATTAACGCCAGATCAGTCAAAACGATTACAAGAATTTCTCGAGAATATATCGAAAGACCTCGTGAGCCCGAGCGTTACCTCTCTTACAGAGCATTAAATTGACGTGGGTCGGAATCCGCTTATAAGGCAGCGCTGCTATCTGGTCTCTCCGAAGGTGCAGAAGGCTCGCAAGGAGGTCGATAAAATGTTAGATGCCGACATAATCGAACCGTCATTTAGCGAGTGATCGAATCCGATCGTCTTGATGAAAAAGCCGAACGGGAAATACTTTTGTCTCGATTTTCGGAAAGTTAATAGCGTTTTGAAAAAAGATACCCGCTGCCGAACGGATCTTAGACAAATTACGAGCGGTGCGATACATTTTCACAATCGATTTGAGTCAGGCGTACTTTCAGATATCGTTGGCGAAAGAGAATCGGGAAATGCGTTTAGCGTGCCGGAAAAGGGGCTCTATCAATTTAAGAGGATGCCGTACGGCATCCTCTTAAATTAACAGACGCACCCGCGACTTTTCAGCGTTTGTTGGACAGGATTATCGGACTAGAAATGGAACCGTATGTCTTTGCCAATATCTCGACGATATTGTTCTCGCGACACCCACGTTTGAAATGCACTTAGAGTGGTTAAAACGATGCTAGAGTTTCGTCGGCTGGCCTTACGATCCGGAGAAATGCGAATTTGGTCGTTCGCAGGTTCGATATTTGAGATTTATCGTGGGGGTCGATTCCAAGAAAGTTCGACCAATCCTTGATTACCGGTGCCGCACAATGTCCGACAATTATGTCGCTTCTTAGGTATCAGTCTTGGTATCAGCGCTTTATTCCGCGTTTTGCCAGCCTCAGTGAACCACTACGAGACTTTTGCGTAAAAACAGAAGATGGGGATGGGGCGATAAGCAGAATCGCGCTTTTGAACAGATTCGCGAGCGAATAGCTGCCGCTCCGTTATCGTGTCCCGATTTCCGAACTTCGTTCGTGCTCCATACGGATGCTAGCTCGGTTGAATACCGTTCTGACACAAACTATCGACGGCGTAGAACAGACAATCGCGTTCGCGAGCCATATCCTCTCAAATGCCGAAAGAAAGTATTCTGTTATCGAACAGGAATGTTTAGCGGTTGTGTGAGCGATATAAAAATTTCGACCTTATCTTGAGGGGTATAAATTCTCTATCGTAACGGACCACAGTTTACATTGGCTACACAACTTGAAGAACTCGACGGGGAGGCTTGCTCGGTGGGCACTAAAGATGCTCGGGTATGATTATGAGATCATACATCGAAAGGGAGCTTCGCATCACATGCCGGACGCTTTATCGCGAATGTTTGAGGACGGCCGTCGGTGACTCGTGACCACGGTAGATGCGGAGGCTTTTGAGAATACTACGAGTGAATAAGAAACGTTTTAAGGAAGTCGCCGAAAACGCGAAGAGATTTTCGGATTGGAAAGTCGTTGATGGGCAATTATATTATCTGAGACCTAAAGATTTCGTTTCCGACGTTGTAGAGGATTTAGATAGATGGAAGTTGCCGCGAGAACTGTGGGAGCAGTGGAGACTTTACGTGAGTCGCACGATGATCCACAGTCGGGACATTTAGGGATCGACAAGACGTATCATTGGTTAGCGGTCACGTATTATTGGGTTGACATGTATCGTGAAACCACACGATACCATACCTTCGCCGCTGTGACGTTTGTCAGTTTGATAAAAATCGAGCAAACTCGCACGGCGGGACTGAGGTTATCGGATCATCGAAGATCCGTGGATTGATCGCTGCCGATATTATTTCCGGACCGTTCCGCGGAATAAATCGGGATTCGCGTATGTATTAGTCGTGCAGGATTTGTTCACTAAGTGGGTGGAGTGTTGCGCTGCCAACGGAGCAAAAATCAAAGAAGCCCTACAAGATCTGATTCTCGCGCGCTGGGGCACGCCGCGATTTTTGCTAACAGACAACGATACTGAATTCGTCAATCAGATTCTTCGAAAGTTCGCGAAGGAACATAATATCACGCATACTACCGTACCGCATATTCCACAAACAAATCCTGTGGAACGAGTAAATCGAGTCTTGAAAATGCGATGATTATCGCGTTTTTTGATCAGGATCATCGAATGGGACGTGCATCTGAGAGATTTCCGTTTTGTGTACAATACTGCGCATCATTCTTCCCTGGGAACGTCATCCGCATTTTTAAATTTTGAGACGTGAACCGGAGCCGGTACACTCTTTGCTTTGTGAAGTTAACGAGGTCAACGCACGAGAATAGTCCGAGCGGATGCGAACACTACAATTGTTACACGAGGGGGGGGTTGCTGAAAATTTAGAGTCTGCGTATCAAAAACAATCGACATATTAAAACTTGCGCCGAAGAGACAAGACCTAGGTAAGTGAGGTGAAGTAGATGAGGTTGTGTTGAGAAGACAACGTTCTATCGTCCGCCGCTCAGAACGTAGACGCAAAATTAGCATCGAAGTTTCAGGGACCCTTCCGTATTAGTAAAGTGCTTTCGCCAATGGTGAGCTCATAGATATGAATAACATTTCTTTGGATAAAGTGCACGTTAAAAACTTGAAGCCTTATTGTTTTCCCGATCCCGAATAGATATCGTTGCCACCGTCATTCTATCGCGGTCTCTCCATCGGCCGCCATAGCCATTCAAAGATAAACAATCAAGAATGGGAGAACTCTTTTTGTAGACACGGAGAGTTTTTCTAACGGATGCACCAAGTTTACCTGGAGTTCTTGGGAGCACTAGAAAAATTAATGCTGCAGCAGGCCCGCGTATATAAGCAACGAGGCCCGACTGCGAGAATTCCCCGTTATGAGAGACTTAAGTCTCCTGCTCAGCCTCGCGCGCTGGTCGGTCGATGCAGCCACGCAGACATCTCTCCCAGATATCGTCCCAGAGAGACTAGACCCGCCATTTCTGGTCTCCGCCGCCTGGCCCATGAGGGCTGGAGATCTGGAACTCCGAAGAACGGGGTGAGGGCGCAGACGGATTCCCAAGGGATCGGAGGAGGGAAGACTAGAAGTAGTTATTCTGCCCACACCACGCGAGCGAGATACTGTAGTTGTGGCAGTTGCGTTGACATCGTGGATGCCGCCTTGCCAGGACCACGAGTACAGCGCCCCCAAATGTGGAGAGCTGTTGGAACTGCAATTCCGGACTGCAATACCGATACTCCGAGTGTCCAGAATCCCGTGGGCAATTTTGCTACGGGTGTGGAAGATCCGGGCACACGATGAGGACATGCCGGGATTGCCAAGGCAATAACTGGAATTCGGCCCGCTCGGGAAGGAAACACGACCGATCGCGAGGGAGGGAACGGCGAAGAAGAGCCTCACAATTAAGAACGATTTATTCTTTTTTTTTCCTTTCCTTTCTTTCTTTCTTTTCTCTCCTACTTCTTTTTTTGTTTTGTTTGTTTTGTTCCATTTTTGTTTTGTTCGAGGGAATTTTGTCACGAGTTATTTTGTGTACATCGCTCTTCACTTTGATAGAACCCTCTATTAAAATATAGTCTGGGTAAAATGTGGCGAGGATTCCTTCGATTAACCGTATCGCTCTAACACCCACTAGGAGCCGATTGCGACTAAAAAGGAAGTGGCAGACCAACCGGGAGATGGCGAGAGGCCTCGTTGGTTCCAAAATTTTCATTTGCTGTTGTTTTCTTGTTGGCGAATTGAGGGCTGTTCGCCGATAGCCAAACCTCTTCGATCCTCCGCAGGGAAGGGGGAATTATGACGTGGAGGCCGTCACAAAGTTTAGCTATTCCAATTCGGAGCATTTCTGATTCCTGCGTTGACTCGTAGGAAGGGCGAGAGCGCAGGCGAACTACGAATAAAACAAACTGCGTGCATAATTGCGCGAATTTCCTTGTCTTTTATTGTTTTATTACTGTCGTTTCGAGTCTAGCTTCCGCAATACTAGATTAAAGCAGCGAGATTGATGGCTGCCGCGAGATTTGTGTATCACCGCTTGCCACGATGATCAACGACGAGGATGCAGAGAATGTCGCCACCGGGTGCAAGGAACTATGAGGTCGTATCGCCTTAAATAGTTGCCGAATTTTTCTCTCTGCATACCAGTTCTCGTATTGTAGCGCGACTTTTCAGGAATCGAGAGGCTGATCCATACAACACGGGGACCGAAAGACGAACAAAAAGAAAGGCGCTACTTCTCGCGAAATAGCGAGGAAGTCCCACACAGAGGAAGGCGAGCCGAAAAGCACGAGAACGAGTACTCGAGCCGGGAGAGATAGCCACCTCTCATCGGAAGGATCGATGTACCGGAAAAGGATCCTCGGAAGTCGCAGGTTCGACGAGTAAAGTGTCGTCGCCTTCGAATCTCTCGCGGGGTCAGCGAAGCGCGGACCATCTAGGATCCGCGCCGAAAAATAAAGGATTTAGCGGCGCTGATCGATACGCAGAGAGGGGATGACAATCACATACGGTGTCGCGAGAGTTCGCGAGGCCGGGACACTTTCCGTTCGCGCGTAACTGTAAGTGGACGCAGAAATCACGCAAGCCACGAAGAAAAACAGAAGATCGAAAAAAAGGGTTGCCATCTGGTGAGACGAATATTCTGATTGTAAAGCCGTCGATTTCTCCCGCGGATCCGAGGGTTCGCGCTGGGCTGGTTCGAAGAACCTTTCGCGGGGAAGCGTTCCTCGCGACAATATTGCGTTACCGCCATTATTCGCCCGGCGAGCCGGCCGCGCGTCTTCCTCAAGATATGATTTTTGAGTCGTTTATAATATCTTCTCTCGCTTTCGTCACGGAAAGTCAATCTAACTGTACTTGTATGGTTGTGTTTGGTGACCGCGCGTATGGTCCTGTAAGAGTGAAATAGAATATATGTGGCGTAAAAACTCTCTCGTTGTAACAGAATAAGTATTTATGGTGAGTTCGATTGCGGCGAAAATACAATTGAATTTGCGGTATCGTTGCCGCGCGTCCCTAAGTGGGATATTGTATCATCATTAAATTCTGCTCAGTGCGTGATTTTCATAAGACGAAAATTTTGTTGTTGCGAAATTCGAGAGAATGCAAAGCTGTAGTGTCGCGGATGCAAGGATTTGCAATCGATGGATGTGACGCACACTCTCCCTTTTTATTCGGGAGCTTGAGCCATACTTGATACAATCTCTCCTGCCGCGCACCAGGAGGATTATTTGTATATTTGCCAATAGTGTTGGAGGATGTCACCGCTGCAGTCCGACCTGCATCCATCGAGAGATTAGGTCCATTATCTCTCTGGAGTATCAGTCGTGAGGATTCGGGAGAACATACATGTATATATGTATATTGTGATATATGTATATATATATATGTGTGTGTGTGTGTGTGTGTGTGTGTGTGTTTGTGTGTGTGTGTGTGTGTGTGTGTGTGTGTGTGTGTATTATTGACGTGTTATTCTAAACACGTTATTTGCGATAAATATCATCACATGCCTCTGTAGTCGAAAGGATAAGATACCTGCCCAGTAAGCAGGAGATCCAGATTCGATTCCTGACTGAGGTGGTATTTTTTCGCAAAATAATTACGAGTTTTTACAACTGGTTCGTGGCCGGATCCCGCCGTGACGCACACTCTTCCTGCTAATAAACCGGACCGAAATAAAGGCTGTTCTCGCGTCAAGATAATCGATCTTTGTGTGTGATTCTAATTCCTGCTCTCTCTCTCGTGCTCCCTTCCGTGAACCCTCATCTACCAATTATAACCGAGCGGCCGGATTATCGTTTTCCGCGAATCCGGATTTTATTGCATAACATCCAACTGCGATTTTCAAACGAGTGAGTGGCACGTGCCCGTGCCTGGCGCCCAACCGTCCAAAAGTTGCATTGCGAGAGACCGTTCTCAAGGGCGACGGTCACAATATATAATGTATATAATATATACTGTTCTTATGCTAATACTCATTATATTAGGTGGTGTACAAAAAAGTTCTGAGCTTTTTTTTTGTAAAATTCAATCTTTATTCAAAAACAAACACAAAAATATTAATCAACGAAATATTCCCCGTTTGCATCAACGACCTTTTGCCATCTTTCTTAGCTTGCGAATTCCTTGACGATAGAAGCTCACCGGCTTCGAAGCGATAAAGTCATCAATGCATTTTCGTATCTCTTCAAATCCACGAATTGTGTATCAGCCAAATGATGCTGCAGCGACCGGAATAGGTAGTAATCGGAAGGCGCCTTGTCTGGGCTATACGCCGCGTGCGGGAAAAGTTCCCAGCCTAATGCAAAGATATGGTCCTGAGTCGCTTTCGCAACATGTGGTCGAGCATTGTCATGAAGCAAGATCACTTTACGACATCTTTGACCAGTAAATGGCCTCTTTTCTTCTAATGCATCGTTCAAATTGATCAATTGTTGTTGGTAGCGGTCTGCCATGATTGTTTCACCCGGTTGTAACAACTCGTAATACAACACACTTTTTCAATCCCACCAGATACAGAGCAAAATCTTCTTGGCGTGGATATTGGGCTTTAGTATCGATGTCGAAGGTTGACCAGGGTCAATCCATGATTTTCTACGTTTAGGGTTATCATAAAGAATCCACTTTTCATCGCCTGTAATGATTTTGTGCAGAAAATCTTTTTTTTGGAACTTTGAAAGCAAAGTGAGTGCAGTGTCACGCCGACGATTTTTGTTGTCTTCGCACAATTCATGCGGAACCCATCTGCCTTCCTTCTGAATCTTTCCCATCGTATGTAAACGTATGGAAATGATTTGCTGCGTAACGCCAAGCTGTTCTGCAAGCTCCTTTTCAGTTTGCGCAGAGTTTATATCCAGCAGTGCTTGCAATTCATCCGTTTCAATCTTTTGAGGGCGTCCAGCACGCGGTTCATCTTCAAGACTGAAATCTCTGGCGAAATTTTTGATACCATTTTTTTATATGTAGTATGACTTACAGCGTTCTCTCCATATGCAGCACAAATCATTGCAGTAGCTTGAGCAGCATTTTTCTTCAGATGAAACGCGAAATGGATGGAAAATCGAATATGCTCTTTTGTTATTGCCATCAGTGAACATTACTGATTTTTGAGGTTATGTGCATCAAACGCCAAACCGTATGGCATTTTAGAAGGCCAAATGTCAACGCTTTAAAATCGCAAAAGGGCGGAAAGATATATAACATTTAAATTGTTATTTCGATTGTATGAAATCTAAAGCTCAGAATTTTTTTGTACACCTAATATATTTATTAGTGCATACTTTTTTATTAATAACATAATAAAAATTATATACATAAGAATCAATTACATATATGTACACACAAACACACACACACACACACACACACACACACACACACACACACACAAACTTTATATAAATTAGTATATACATGCCTTCCTTGTGTTTTCATATTTTTTTAATAATAATATAAAGGTTTATAAATTTTCATCTAATCTTAACAATTTACATGCAACATTCCCCCCCAAAAATTTCCCGCCAATTTTTTTTAGAATTTTAATGCTATTTCAGAAACATTATTCATCATCTTTCTTCCTAGTCTGTACATTATCGATAAAGCCATAGTGACGGCTGTCGCTTGCAAAGACATTGTATCGGTAGAGATGATGTACAGAATATTGTTCATCCATTTGTATTTCTCGTTAACTAACGACAGCCAATGATAAGGACGATCTTGGAAAAAGGCACAGTTGTCATTGGCTGTCGTTAGTTAACGACACCGACAGTTGTCGGTAAGCAAGTACAGAATCCCAGCTCTGTATGCCTATTATCTAACTTCGTAACGACAATGTCGTTATCGTTACGTAACGACAATCGTCGCTTGCACTGACGATAAGCTATATAACGACAAAGCTATTCTGTAATGTCGCTTGCACTGACGATAAACTACTATAACGACAAAGTTATTCTGTAACACAAGCTAACGAAACAATATCGATACAAAATATGATTTCGATATCGTTATCATAACGAGTATACTAGCTTTTATATAACTTTTTTGTTGTAATATCCAATCAATGAAATCTTTTTTCTAACATCCTTTTCCGATGAGTTTAGGAATGTAAAAATAAATATCGATGAAATAATTATCGATGATAAAGTTATAAACTTACTTAGTAAAGTGGTAAAGTGGGAAATAGTAGAAAAGATAAATAAAGTCGGGTGAGGTCCAATCGGACACATCGCCGATTGCTCGATTAAATAAAAACATTTTTGATAGATGGTTCATTAGAAAATTCCTAGGCATCGAAAATCTGGGGCTCCCTTGTTAGTGTTATATACAATAGTTAAATACAAAATTATATAAAAAATTAATACATAATACATAATTTTTTTAAATTATTAAATAGAATAAATAATAATAATATAATAATAATAATAATAATAATAATAATAAATTGTTAATAATTATTATTTATTATTATTAATAATAATTAATAATAATAATAATTAATAATTATATTTAATGTAATTTATGTTATTAAATATAATTATTTAAATTATTTGTTTAAATTTCTTTTTTTTACATAATTTTAAAAATTTGTTTAAAGTAGTATATTTCATGCCAAGTATCCTTTAGTCATTTTACTGTAAGAATTAAACGTAAGCGGTCATAAAAGAAATTCGGAATATAAACAGAGAGGAGCCGTCGTGGTCGTGCAGACTAAGTGTCAGATTAGTAAACGAGGGATCCCGAGTTCAATCCAGTCGGTCTTCGTTTATTTTTCCGAATCTAATAAATATCTTTCATCTCAGAAGTATGATTCAGCCCATGTTATCTCAGAGAGGCTCAGCCTATGTTACCTGACAGGGAGAATTCAGTCGATTTTGTGTATGTCGTTTGTATGTTGTTCAAAAATGAACCAATTCGGGGAGTTAAAATACTCCAATGTCGTTGTCGATCGTTCAAAAAAGTGAACGAATTCGGGAGCAGAAGCTCCAAATTTCGGATCGGTTCAAATCCAGTCGGTCTCCGTTTATTTTTCCGAATCTAATAAATATCTTTGATTATCTTAAAAATAAGAAAAAATCTTAACTTTTTATCTAAAATTTTTTATGAAAAACATCTGATTTACATTGCATATAATTCATAAGTAAAATATAACCTATATCTATTTATTATATACTATTTATTTATTTTAATATTCTTAGATATTATAACATTGATAATACATTGCTTTTAATTAAAATTAAATTTAATTAAAATTAAAATATTTTATTGTAATATTATTTTTTGCGTGTTCTTCTTAATATTTGATATATTTAGAATAAGTTTATGATATTCATATATTTAAATTATAAAATTATACTATACTGACACACTTCCGTACTACTATTCGAAGCCGCTTCGGAACGTTGCTATTGATTGATATGTCTAGTTATGTTGTCGTTATAATATTATTATAATACTTTATTGATATCCCTTGATATCTTAACGATAAGATTCGGTACTTTATCGATACTTTTAACGACATTTATCGTTACGTTAAATTACAGAATATTATTTTTCGTTATAGTGTCGTTAAATCTGCATAAGTGTCGGTCCACAATAAGTATTTAATCTTTAAGCCGTAAGAAATTGACCAATCATAGTCGATTATTCTTTTCATATTCGATTATAATTGATCAATTTCTTACTTCTTAAAGCTTAAATCACTTATTGTGGACCGATACTAACAATATACCTAGCTAATGAAACTGTCGTTAAGAAGTTAAGCCTGAGACACAATGAAAAGGTACAGTAAACAGGAACAAGGAATAGCACAGGCAACAGATTTTCACCAATTAGAAATATCTCCGATATTCTTTCACAGCTTCTGATTGGTTGAAATCTGTTGTCTGTTGCTATTCTCTATTCCTGTTTCCTGTACCTTTTCATTGTGTCTTAGTGTCGGTCCACAATAAGTATTTAATCTTTAAGTCATAAGAAATTGACCAATCATAGTCGATTATTCTTTTCATATTCGATTATAATTGGTCAATTTCTTACTTCTTAAAGCTTAAATCACCTATTGTGGACCGAGACTTAGGCTTAACTTCTTAATGACAGTTTCATTAATGTCAGTCCACAATAGGTGATTTAAGCTTTAAGAAATAAGAAATTGACCAATTATAATCGAATATGAAAAGAACAATCGATTGGTCAATTTCTTACGACTTAAAGATTAAAGATTAAATACTTATTGTGGACCGACACTTAGCTAGGTATGGCATTACGCAGCTTTTTTTTTATATATTATACCTGCGCAATGACAATGTAACGATAACGTAACGTTATTAAGATACGTTATTCCGATAATGTAACGTTATTAAGAAGTTAGAGAATAGGCCTACTGGCATCACTGCTGCAGCGCAGTTCGTTATTCATTTACGCAGGAATGTATCTCATCTGCGTAGCTATCTCGGAAGTCCTACTTTAAATGAGTGCATTCGTTTACGCAGTTTTATGCCATTGCTTTCTCATCTGTTTATCACATGATCGAAATTTATCGAACAGATAACTGCGTGAATAACGGATAACTGTACGGATCATATAAAAATTGAACCGATTGTTTGAATAAGTAGAGACAATTTTATACATAAATTTATATATGAATAATTGAAAAAATGTAATAAAACTTTTTTATTGTATAAAAGATAATATTTTATTGATATTAAATTTAATTGATATAAATAATGGATATTATAAAAAATATTTTATCTATGAATTTTATTTAAAAGTTAGATATTAATTTTTTATGAATTATATTTTATTATTCTTATTTTTTTCTTATTTTTTCTTATTTTATTCTTATTTTATTCTTATTTTATTCTTATTTTTTTTTTATTTTTTTTATTTTATCTTATTTTTATTTTAATTATATCTTATTATTTTTATTTTATTTGGATTAATTATTTATTTTTGATCCTTTTCGCTTCTTATTCTAATAAAATTCATTTTGATATTCGTTTACGCAATACTGCAAGCAAAGCATCCAAAGCAGGATTTCCGAGATAGCTGCACAGATGAGATACATCCCTGGTAAACGAACGACAAATTGCGCTGGAGTCACTTTCGCAGACGAAGTAAATGAACGATATCTGTGGTAGTGACTGCATAAACGAATGCACCCTCTGCTTGCAGAGTGCGTATTCATAAACGAACATTAAAATGAACACCTACTGCGTAAACATTAAAATGAATTTTATTAGAATAGGAAACCAAAAAGATCAGAAACAAATAATTGATTCAAATATTGTAAAATAAGAATAATAAGATATAATTAAAATAAGAATAATAAGATAAAATTTAAAAAATAAGAAAAAATAAAAATAATAAAAAAATAATAATAAGATATAATTCATAAAAAATTAATATCTAACCTTTAAATAAAATTCATAGATTAAATATTTTTTATAAGAAAAAAATATTTTTTACAAAAAAAATTTATTACATTTTAATTATTCGAATATAAGTTTATGTAAAATTGTCTCTTTACTTACCATTCAAGCAATCAGCTCAATTTGGAAAATACGATCCATGCAATTATTCACGTGCAGCTATCCGTTCGGTAAATTTTGATCACGTGACAAACAGATGAGAAAGCACTGGATGCACAAAACACTGCGTAAACGAATGCACCCAAGGCCTTATTCATATAGCTATCCGTTTGGTAAATTTCGATCACGTGCAAGAAGATGAAAAAACAGGTGATGCTAGTGAACTCTATATTATACTGGAATGCTCACTCCAATGCTTAGGTTAGTTCCCTATACAGCGTAACTTGCGTAAACATTAACTCGTCATCCAACCAAATTATCTCAGTTACTCTACACAAATCCGTCTCTTATTAGACGATTTGATTGGTTGATGCAGTTTACACAATTACACTGTATGGGGAACAAATCAGGCGGATAGCCAATTACAAACGATTTTCGTTATTTCCCTTCATTTAAACAGTTTTGTAATTAGTAAACCGTCGATTTGTTTACGCTCATTTTGCTTCATGGAACCAAAGAACGAAACTCTCGCGTATCGAAAACAGCGGAAAGTTCGCCGTAGAAACGAATTTAACATCTGTGCAGTCATTTCTTTATTTTTAGACTTTAGTTACGCTCAGTTATGCTAGAATAATGAATTCGGCGGAGCGGTTGCATATAAAAATAGCGGAACGTCAGTGATTGGTCAGATTTTCGATACGCGCGATCCGCGATACGCGCAATACGTTCCATGGGACGGCACCCTTACATTATAATGAGTCTGTTCTTTTTAGCTGAACTGGCTGCACTAATTCAGAGTTTATTTTTCTTCTTCTAGTGAGAAAAAAAGATAAACTGTGAACTAGTATAGCCAAAAAGTTTAGCCAAAAAGAACAGGGTGTATTATTTCAAATTTGCAGAAATCTTTATACAGATTTTTTAGACAGTTCTTAGTGAGTATTAAATATTTATTTATTTTAGTAATTATAAACTGTGCAGCTAAAATAAATAGGTGTGACGCGAGTATTAAAAATTTACACAAAATTACAATTTTGTTATAGAAATGAAAATAAAGTTGAATAAAGTTGAGAATAAAGTTGAACAAACTTTTGGCAATTATGCACTTCGAAAAAATAAAATACATTTTAAATTATACTCACACGGAACATGACGTCTATTAGATTTACATAACCTCCATGTGACATCTATTTTCATAGTAGAAATTAGATGGACCTCTAATGGAAATCCATGTTACTTCCGTAAAGCTCTATTAGACCTCCATTAGATGTTCATGTAGATCTCCATGTAAACGTCTCATAGAGGTTGTATGGATGAATTATATTGTACGGATGTTTTAATGAAATTTTCATGGATCATATATAGAACTTAATTAGAGGTTTTAGACTCTTTGTAAATGATTATTTTATGATAAAAATTAAGAATATATACTTATAAATATATTAAAAATTTATTTATAAATATATATTTTTAATTGTAGCTATTGCATATGTCTTATTTAATTGTGTATAAATGATTATATCAAACATAAAAAACAATATTTCGAACAAAACAAATATCTGATATATTTAATACGATCAACAAATATATAAACGAGCAAATAAAATATATAAATTTATAAACATTTCTCACATAAAACGTGACAATAAAAATTCATATAACATGTAATCTTCACAACTTTATATATAATTAAATTATCTACAAGAATTGCATATCGCAATTCTTGTACATCAATCAGGATATTGAAATTAAAACTATTTAAAGCATATGACAATGTGATAACATTCACTAATCGGAGATCTGTCATATTTTTATATCAAAATCAATTTTGGTTTATAATATCGTTCAGTAGCAGATTTTGACCGATCACTAGGTTAAGTGAGTTCGAGTTGGTATACCAAAAGGTGGGTGAACGATGGCTCCCAAAAAATGCGATATTACTGACATTGCAAGATAAAAAAGATTTCATTAGTTCTATTGCACGCTGCATATATGTGCGCTTTCGTGCCTTTGTAAAAATATTTTTGTTCAGCATTATAAAATTTATTTTATTAACTTTTTCTGATTATTTTATAACAATTAAATTTTATTTAGTATTTTAATTATGATGTAATATAAAAAAATAATTGATATATTTAATATTTTAATAACTGTTAATAACTGTTTTGTTAATAACTTTTTCATAAAGCCTCCAATGTTTATTAATCTTTCTTAAAATCGTATAAAACATCCATGATTGATCCACACAACCTCTATGAGACGTCTATATGGAGTTTAATGGAAGTTTCGTAGACGTCCAATGGAGGTTATAAACCTCCATAGTGGTCCTCTAAGTGTCGGTTCACAATAGATGATTTAAGTTGTAAGAAATTGACCAATTATAATCGAATATGAAAAGAATAATCGACTATGATTGGTCAATTTCTTACGACTTAAAGATTAAATACTTATTGTGGACCGACACTAATGGTCCATTGGAGGTTTTTGTTCCGTGTGGGTAAATTATTAATATTATTAATAGTAAAAATCATTATTGTATTACAAATATCTAATGATAAAAAGACTAATAATGAAAAAAATAAACAAATAGATATAATTTGCTTATTATAACTAATTAACAAAATTAAATTAAAACACAAATGTTTTATATAAGTTTCATGCAATTTATATAAAAGTTTTATAAAATTAAATAATTTTTAAAAACTATTATTGACATAAATAAATGGAGAGAATTTTATTATAAATATTTGATATTTTATTATAAACATTTGAATAATTTATAAGATATAATTTTAAAAAATGTTAAAAATAATTATTTTAAAAAATATTAATATAAATAAATAAAAGTAAATTTTTATTATAAAACTTTTATATAAAACATTTTTTATATTTTGCAAAATTTTTTAAATATAACGAAAAAAGCTGAAAATTGCTTTACATATAAGAAATGATTTCTCACTCCATTTATTTTGACCCCAAATAATATTTTCCAAATTCTATTTACATGATCTACATATATGTATACGAAATTCCATCTAAATTAAAATTTGTAAGATTCCCTTGTCAGATCAATTTTTAAAGATTGTTATCTAAATGATTAAAGCATGACCACACATTTTTCTGACTATTCTTATGTCATTTTCATGATACTGATTTCATACATTTTTATAATAATAAGTATATATACAATCGAGAAATATATACCATATTTTCAAAAATCAAAAAAGAAGTTATATAAGTTATGTAAAAGAGAAGTTATATAAAAAAGAAGTTAATATAAAGTCACTTTTAAATCATTTGAGATTGAGATTTTTATTAAGATCAAAAATTGATATAAATTTGATCAATATGACGTCAAATTGACATTTTGATTTTTCTGTTCTCCTTGGGACGTACAAACCAAACGACGGCGAAAGATCGCAATTTCATGAAAGAGGGAATATTTAAATATTTTACACATAGGGGATATGATCCGTGTTTCATCGCGTTCAATGTGATTCTGCAATGATATCTTGCTTGTTGATATGGACTTATGGAGATAGATTAAAACTCTCAATGATATATTAACCGAAGAGGAAAATTCTGTAATTGTGTATCGATCTATCTTAATTTCAAACAGATATGTTATTACGAGAGTCGATAATGTTACAGTTAATAATTTTATTGTAAACTGAATGATGTAGAATTCGACAGAATTGTTTTTCTTTTACATGGAATTATTTTTTAAAAACGAATTAATATTAATTATTATGATTTTTCTTATAAGGGAGGAGTTGATAGAGACATTCAATATACATCTGCGTAATAATGAGGAAGAGCTTGTCATAAAGAAATACGATATGAAATATAAACCTAATCCGAGATGCTAGCGGTTGTTATAAGATTAAAGCGGAGGTAAAACTTGTTTAATATTACTTTATATTATTTATACTTTTATCATTTATACTTTTATTATTTATATTTTATATTATACTTTATGTTATTTTGAGTCTTTAAAAAAGATTTAATGTACCACACACACACACACACACACACACACACACACACACACACGAGAGAGAGAGAGAGAGAGAGAGAGAGAGAGAGAGAGAGAGAGAGAGAGAGAGAGAGAGAGAGAGAGAGAGGGGGGGGGGAGAACATTGAAAATTTGTAATGCATATGCATGCTTTTCTAGTTTTCGAAAGAAAGTTTATCGAATAGCCTATGTAATATTGTGCAATATGGAATGATAGTATAGTCAATATCTAGAAGTAATAATTAAAATGTTTATTGTTACAATATTCCGACAATTTAGTACAAGATATAGACATGATTATACTTGGCGGTTATTATGCAGAAGGTAAATATATAGGAATGATTAAAAGTTTAAAAGATAATTTGTAATTCCAGCAATTTGTAATTCCAGCAAGCAACGAAGAAGAAAATTCATTACAATTTCTTTCTGTCCATAAGCATTGGAATGGGAGATGAAATGCTATGTTATCTCCAAACAAAATTTACACCATATTGGATTAAGGAATGTCCTGAAAATATCATGGGTCCCAAATAAATAATTATTACATACTATTTTAGATATATGACATACATGTATATATTTTTTTCAATATTGTTTAATATGTTATCTTTATACATAGATTTTATGTTAATCTCTATTATATCCTTATATATATATGTACACGCGCGCGCGCGCGCGCGCGCGCACACACACACACACACACACACACACACACACACACACACACACGCGCGCGCACACACACACACACACAATTTATATAATAATTATGTTGCCATGTTTTAGAGAAATCAGCCAAATGTGTGGATTCATCCAGAATATTCTATAATTTTAACGATACGAGCGACTGAGATAATAGGCAGTAATAATTATCCAATTGGATAAAGTTTAAGATTTCCTACAGTTACGATTATGAGAATGGATAAGCCATGGTACAATCCATGTATTACTTTTGAATTCTTATCTTTGGTCAAAGTATGTGAATACTGAGCGATAAACTGACGTGAGATTATGAAAGCGGCTATTATTATTTACTTATAGTTTATAACAATTTAATCCTTACAGAATGGAGGAATGATCCAAAAGTTAACCAAACGAAATGTTACTATATATGATGTCGATCAACTTTTAAATTACAAAGAACAGCGAGTCAAAGTAATCGATTGAACATAATACGTACATAAGCGAATAGTACCGACTAATACCATTATTGGATGGACAAAAAATTTGTGTAATAAATGAGTAATGATGAATTACCGAAGAAGCAAATTGAAAAAATATTACACTAACATTGCGCAAAAATTGTTCAAAATTCAATGAACACACCTTCCTGTATGATGATAGGCAATAATAAAACGGTAGGACACGCATGCACGCACGCGCGCGCGTGTATCCATATAAAAGATATCTATTTCCTATCGGCCATCACACAGTTCAGCCTTGAATACATTTAATACTTTTCGGATCAATAGAACAAATTACGTATAAATTATTATTTCAGATGGTGAAAAAAAGTAGTAAACAGTAAGAAATACGATGTTGTAACTCTGGATTGATTTAAACGTATTATCAACCAACTCTGGATTGATTTCAACGTATTATCACGGCTGAGCCTCGTTAGATGATTTTTTTACCATGGGAATTATTATGTAACCACAAAACTAGACTCCGAGTTGCAGAAAACTATGATGAATATTGCGATAATTTTATCGTTGATGCAAATGAAGAGAGTTTAAAGTGTTTATTCGACAAAATTGCTCAACCGATTATTTGTGAGGTAATTTGAATCAAATTTATTAATAAATATACATATGTGTATCATCGCATTAATATCATTTTGTAAATCATCTAGTTTATAAATAATCAGTTAACTTGAAGACGAAAAAGAACTGGACAAGGAATTGTTCAATGCATCACCTTATTCCTTATTTAGGAATATTGGATTCTTTGAGAATTAGTCATGTTGTGTTAAATTTAAATTCCATTTTATATCAAGTATAATTAAAGACAGTATTAATAATTCTGTTACACATATCTTTGTAAAAAATAAGACTAACTAAGTATTAACACAAGAAGAGGCACATGAGCAAACATTTGTAAAAATTGTGAAAGGTAAATGGATTGATGAATGTTTCCGAAATGGTCAAATGTGATATTACAGACTATCTAATTGATTAATTAGAGATGTATATGCTGTATGCAAAAGATATATAAAAAAATCAAATATACTAAAAATTCGCATCTTGAAGAAATGTTACATGTGTATTTTTGATGGAAATGATATATTCACGAGATCGTTTTAATTCACATTTTCGTCAAGCACTGAGAAACTAGGTACTAGGCGGAGTGACAGTCGGACAGTTCACTCATTTAACATCTTCTCGTTTCGAAATATTTCTTCTCGACTCGGGCCGCTATCCTTGCCTATTTCGTTTTATTTCATCGGAATGCGCGCAAAATACGAAGCGAAAGACACGCAGCTGCGACGTTCCTCTTACAAAGCCTGCCATTCAGAGATCTCGCATAGATTAATGTTAAAAGATCGCAAAAAAATTTGAGCATATATCGATAAGTTAATGAACAAGTGAAAGATTATATTTCTATTATTATATATTTTGTGTGATTTTCAATTTTCTCTTATCGATTTTTTATTTTTATACTTTTATTTTAAGAACTAACGTTTTAAAAATAATTTTTGATTACAGTAAAAAAAAATATGAAACAAACAAGAGAAGGAGAGGAGTGGGGAGAAGGAGAGAGGGAGAGAGAGAGAGAGAGAGAGAGGGAGAGAGAGAGAGAATATTTAGTATATGCAGATATGAAATGATATATAAAATATACAATTCCTTAAGTTAAGAACCTATTAAATTAATATGAAAGAGAAGAGGGAGGGACAAATGAAGAAAAGGATTACAAATATTTTACATTTCATCATTCAACGATACTGATCTAGACGAACTTGTGTGATTGATGAAAATATATTAGATATATTATACATGCATCACGGTTACCTCGTTAGCAACGAAAAGATGTCTCGTGTCCATGAGGTCAGTATAAATAATATACGAATATGACTGACGTCTGCCCGCGCAATATCTACTTATAGACTCTTCACCTACAGATGGGACGCGTATTAATCGAGTTTCAGATTTTCGGAGCGACCGGCCGTGTCACTCTCATGCAATATGTCAAATTTATTCATAGAATTTCTCGTAGCTAACTCGCTAGTTGCCAATTATATATGGAGATACTAGTTATTGTTATCTATCGCATATAAAATACGATTATTATACGCATAATGACTATAGACATAATGATTGAACGGCGATGAGTAACAATATCCACGAATCGTCGACATATATAATTCGACAGATTACTAATTAGAATATAGCGAAATCCCTCTATGTGATAGGAATATAACATACTTTTTGCTTAGAAACAACACAGATCTGATTTTGTAGCATAGATACAAAATACAATTATCTTTTATGTAATTTCAACGTTTCGCGTATAATTGAGACATATAATTAATATTCTTTCCCGTCTCATTTATTTTTATCGCTTTCTCTAAAAAGATTACGCCTTCATTCTTTGATAATGATTGAATGAATCAAAGAGAATATTTCAATAATAAAAAAAATGAAGCCTTCTAGATACATAAGAGCTCATTTTTTAGAAAATAATACACATTCTTATTGGCACATCTCTCTATGTGTTACCATTTTTCTTTCTTAGCAAGAATTCCTTTTGCAACGACGGCTTCTCGGATAAGGTTCATGCTTGATAAATTCATTTAAAACCGTTGATAGTAAATTGTCATCTTTCATTCTAGTACAGAATTAGCAAGCTTAATTTACATCGATTTATGTAAATTAATTTATATGTCATACATGTTGTACATCTTTTATTAAAATGCATAACTTTTATGATTTAACTTTTGCTCAGGAATTCATTAAACTCTCATTAAATGGAAGAACAAGGAAAACTCACAGCATTGACTCGTTGCGCTCACGTAGGTAATTATAATTTTGTGTATATATCTCGCACTGACTAAAAAGATAGATGAGTATTCTTTTTAGTAAACATAGAATTCGATTTCATTTATTTTTCCATATATTTTGAGATTCCACAAAAATTCCACAAAAGTTTTCATTCTCCTTTTCATCAATTATTCATTTTTCTTTAAATAATAAAGCAAATTACATGTAGAGATATGCAAAAAATAACGCTGTTCCAAAGCACGCTGTGCTAAAATTTCGTATTTCATCCACTTACCTTTTCACGCATTTATATTTACTTGGTCGTCTAACATATTAGAAATTAGTACTGCTTGCATTACATCAATTTCATTATTATGATATCTCGTCGATCATATGAAGCGTAATTTTTTTGCGACTTTCGCTGAGTATACAATCTTGAGAGACACACTTGTCAGCGCGCTTATACTTATTCACTACACTTTTTCCAAATTATACTACGTGCTATTCCATGAAAGAAAGATAAAATTTTATATGATGAAATAAAAGCTTTAAAAGAAAGACGGGCGCATATGACCAGCGTGACTCTCTCACTTTTCACTCTTCTCTCTTCTCTCTAGTAATTCTCTCATTTTAGTATCACACGCGCAGCTCTTCTGTCGGATAAAAGCAGGATTATCTCTGATATCGTTAATTATTATCGTCATTATAATTTGGCTTGATTTATGTATTAAGAATGCTCACTTTTTTTCAAGAAATTAACATAAAGAAATAGAATCCCAGTAAATCCGATAAATTTTTCAAGAGATACCACGCGAAATTGATGGTGCAATATAACATCGCGATACGGAATTCTTGATTTTTTTTCCGATTGAACCAATTGATCAATTCATCAATTTATCAAGTTTGATACAATTCGATATTTAACCAAAGCTGTTGCCCTATTTTTTCTTTTGTGACTTAAAATCCACGTTGTACAAGGCAAAATTTTTATTTACATAAACAACAAAACAAATGAAAAATGGCATCTTTCAACACACGTTAAAAGTCTCTCTTTGAAAATTGTCATTGCGTTAGCTAGTTTGTTTGTTATTCATAAAATTGATATTATTATCGCTGTATTGCTGTTTCGTTTAACATATATGATTGTCGCATCAAATTTTTCCAACTTTTTTACCGACGATAAGAAAAAGACAAAGAGAAGCTGTTTCAATTCGAACTTTATAATGTATTTAATACTTGTAATACTTTATAATGTATTTCTTATGGAATATTCATAAGTTCTCGTCTCGGTCATTCCTCAATTTACTCGTGACTTTATCATGCGACTAAGGCGAGAAAGATGTTGAATGACCTGTCAACATATTTGCCGTCTTGACAACACCCTTAGACAGAACTGTCCACTGAAAGGAGGGGAAGAAAGAAAAAGAAGCGTCCAAAATGACATCCCTTCGTTCCACGCTCATTAAGATGAATTCCTCGGTACGTGTCACGCATACCTACTCTCGCTATACTATCTGCTATGTATGCGTGTCATGTGTGTGCGCGCGCGCGCGCGTGCGTGCATATGTAAATTTAAACTTGTCTAACCGCACAATTTTAGGACAAGAGAAAAAAATTCCATGGAAAATAACGTACGTTACACATGAGGCTTTTCGCTCAATTCCAAATAAAATATTGCCAAGAAAGAACGTTGCGCAATCAAGACTATCGTACGATTATACATATCAGTTGGTTGATCGAAAAGGGAAGAAAAATATATAAGAAAAAAAAAATATATAAGAAAAAAGTGGCGCACACATGCGCACACTTTCAAGAGATACGAGTTTTTTTAATTTATTGATTGAATTATTATATGCAAATGCAACTTTGCTCTATAAAAGTTACAACATTACGTAATATGCGATTAATCAATCGATGAATTAAAAAACTCACTTTACATTTCTTTTCAAAAATTTTCACGCATGCTCGGTTTAAGAATTTTATGGATGTATAATGGAATATTTTTTTTCATATTTGAAATTTAAAAAATAAATTTAATATTCTCTCTCTAATGTGAATTTCTTTGATAGAAACCGTATAGCAATTTGAGTGTACCGTTATTTAATATCATCAGCAATAATTAACAGCCCACTAATGCATTCTTGGTCAATATAATAGCGCAATTTTTTTCGTTGCTTACGAGATGGTATTATGCACCGCAAAAATAGACAATGGACACTCTCTCTCTTTCTTTCTCTACTAACAACGTTGTGCGCCAGCAGCTGCAACCATATGGCATTCTTTCTGTGATCTTGCTTTAAGAGCTCGTTACGATCCTCTCGGATGTTGCCAACACACCAGTTAATATTAGTTTCGAGTATGTTTTCTCAATGTATGAGTGACACCGTGTGTGAGCTTCCACCCACGGAGATTCTCTTCCTCAATAACCACCTGGTTAACATCCTGTATACTCAATGTTATTTTTGAAAGGACAAAAAGGAAGGAATTACCTTCATCAGCTTTCGTATATTGCTATTGCTATTTGTATATTAAAGGTATTTCCCTTTTTCTTTAATGACATATTTGAAAAATATTTCTTATGCGTTTATTATTCAAGAATTAGATAGCATGAAAAAATGTAGAAATCAAATGTATATCTAGAATCATAAAAAAAAATGGCGCTTTCAAAATTTTAAATTTACATTCCATCGCATCGAAAGTGAGATACGTCAGGATATTCAATATAAGATTTATACAAGATTCCAACTTTCTCCAAGTGATCATTAAGTGAATAATAACAATCGATATCAATGGACTGTTAATTTAAAACTAATTTGATGTGAACTTCATTGATTCATCACATGATAGATGCGAAATACTTAAACTTTATCCCATGTGCGTGCATATGTGTATATACGTCAACTTTCGGGTCTGACAAGGCATCGATATGTTTCCATCTTGCAAAATATAATCAAAACCATCTCGTTAACGAATGATTCTTCTTTCGTAGAGCTACTGGCAACAAGAACGCGAAGAAAAACATAGTGATCCATTGGTTCGCAGTCGAGGAAAGCGGCGGAGTTTCCTGAGCTTTCAAGCCAATGGGAATACGGTCGGCTTTCTAAAAATACATTTTAAATCAGTAGGAGGAGATGAGACGACACCTCCCAACAAGAAATATTCACACAAGTACGTATCTCTATTCGAGCGAGTCACGGGATAACTCAGTCCAAGTATCGGAGAAGAGTTCAACAAACGTACAGCAAGAGTACAAACTCAATATTAGACAAGTCGTATATCGAAAAGGCAATCTTTCTAGCAAGTTTTATTGAGATGATGGAAAAGAAATATGTATAACGAGAAGTAATTTTTCTACTGTACGTACGAAAAACGTGCATCTGACACAAAGTGTGATAGGACACAAAGTTTACGAAGTTGATTTGAGAATTGATACGAGACAGAGAACGATTGGTATCCTGTGCGAAACGGTATTGGTAATTCGCGCGACGAGATATGAGAGCACTCTACATCTAGAATACTATAAATATACAACTTAGCCGAAAAGACAATGAATTTTTTAATTGAAACGAGTTGCGCAACTTGTTAGCGTGCTATATTATCGCGTTTTCATCATGAAATGCGATTAAATACTTTGTGGGATAAGCATGTTAAATAATTGGGAAAAAATCTAAAAGTAATATTTCTTGTAATTAGTAACCACGCAACTTGAGATTTTATCTCGAAACTCCATTGACGTGAATATAATCTGCACATGTCATTCTCTCGCTCTCTCTCTCCCTTTCTCAAGACATGAAGATCGGAATGAAAACTGGCGGAGGTACTTCAAATCGTTCGAATACAAATGTGGAGCAACGTTTAAGAAGTCCAAAATGCGCGAGATGTCGAAATCACGGGGTGATATCTGGCTTGAAAGGTCACAAAAGATCCTGTGCGTGGAAAGATTGCCGATGTGCCTGTTGTCTTCTAGTCGTCGAAAGACAGCGAGTAATGGCAGCGCAGGTTGCTCTACGTAGACAACAACAAGCGCAAAGCGACAATCTTTTATCTTCAATAAATCAAGTATCAACGGACACCGTAAGTCCTTATTGTATCAAAGCAAAGTATGATGAGTCTATCTGCGATAGAAGAACCAAAAATTTTCAAAGGCATCATTTACATTTCACGCAGACGAGTATCAGCGTGACGCAAGATTTCTACGGATTAAATGCTGTACACGCTTTACCTAGGGCATGTAAGTACTTGAAATTCTGTAGCGCAGATCTTTTTTTGGTTTGATCGTAAAAAGAAAAAAAAAAAGATATTAGGATGTATCGATATTCGCGATGTTATAATATACGCACTGGTGTTCGTTAGTCATATCCCAAATGTAATCGGCTATCTTTCAGAACATTATAAATTGTGACATGTTGATTGAATTTTCTTATGTGAACTTTATATCCTTCTTAGGTGACTGTTTATGAATAAATTTAATCCATGTATATTCGAGCTCTTCATTCTTCCTTCGTAAAACGTTCCCTACATAAGAGAAACCTTTTTGCCATACAGCATTCGTTGTAAATTGTCTTCGTATCAATTATCGATATATATGATTAAATCGATCGTATGTTATACTTATTTAATATTTGTTGATAGCAAACGTTTACTATGAAAGATTGCACATTTCAGTATCAGCACATCCACGGTTATTGAGCACTTTGTCTTCTTTGGGATGCGATCCAAGACAAAAAGCTGAACCCAAATTAAAGGTACAATCTTTTCATTCTGTGTATCCAACAATTCCATGGTTCAATGACGTAACGCAATCGTACAAAGCGAATGGGGACTTTAACAATTTTATTTCTACGGGAGATTTACAGAACTGTCCCACTACGAATAAACCTCGTCTAGAAAAAAAAGCGCCAATTTCCTTTAGCGTGGAATCTATCATTGGTACGAAATAATGTCCTATTTATTCTATTCTTTTAATCGTTTGAATACAAACGAAATAATATTATCTTTTTTCCTGGCAATTTGAGAATTGCCAACGGTATTATACTCACAATACATATCATACTGCATAACATACTGCAAGATATAGCAACATATAGCAAGCAACAACGCAAAATTTTTTGTTAAAAAAATGAATTGCTACTGCTCAAGTTTGATATTCAAACGATTAATTGTAAACGAATAATCTTATCAATAATACATATAAATCGAATGGTCAATTTTATAAATATTATGTAAATTATTCTTAAAAGAAATTATATGTTAATAAAATACACTTTTCTTTTTTGTATATTACATAATAAAGAACTCTCTTTTTTATTGGCTATATATTCGAGAAAAGAAATATTAACAATACTTATATACAATTCATTGTTTTATATAAACATTACGATTCTAGCAAACGTATTCAATATATTTATAGCAATAACAGTATAAAGTCACTCTTGTTACAAACGTACATTTCACATTAATGCTCCAAAACTAATGCAACAAATGTTATGATTCTAATATTTTATCAAATTAAAAATCATAAACTACATAATATCGTGATATATATATTTATATATACTTTTTAAGGCACGGATATAATATCATTTATTGCTTTCGAGCATTTTGCTGCAATGTTTCATGTACATATCCATCTTAGAAAAATCGGATAGAGTATTGTAAACGATTTCGTACAGAACGCATGGCCATTGTTTCTCTAGAATCTGTAATTTATGTATAGCACTTATAGTGAGATTGATTAAATTTAGCAAATGTACTTTCCCTTTATGTCTCCAGATAAGATCTTCCTACAAGCAAAACATAGAGACACTCCAACTTTGTGTAGTTTACGTTATGTATTATTATGTATATTTTACATTCAATGTACAATTTGGCATAAATTATATAGTTTTAAAAAATATGTTTTTTACTTTTATTACCTGCATTATATTTCCTTTTCTCCATTGTAACGCCTCCTTAGCAACTACACTTCGAAATACCGGATCACAATTGAACAGAAATTGTTTGGCAGTAATTTGATCCCCACTTTGTCTTTGCACTTTTTCTAAATGAAGTCTTTGTAATAAAGGTTGTAATAAAGAATCTGGCAGTGAATGCATTACTATATCTATAAGACCGGTATATTCTTGATTTGCAAGTTCCACATCTTCAGCTGTAATCTAAAAAAATATTAAACTTTTTATTATAAAGAACATGTGAAATGCAAAAAAATTAAATGTTTTTACAAATTCTGTAGGAAAGACAAAAGAGAACCAAATAAAAAGTAAAAGTAGTCAATTTCTATGCGCGTGCTCATGGTGCGTACACACAGACACGTTATAAACGGATCACATTTCGTTTTATTAAACAATTTATTAATTTTATATTGTTATGTATATTACCTCTTTGCCATTGATAATTGAAAGTCCCCAATGAGCTAATCGAAATATAGCATACATTTTCCATTTCTTGGACACAATAGGATTTCCTGTATCTATCTGTATACTGGTCAATCCTTGTATCTCAGCCAAAGCATTCAGTTGACCAAGTAGATTAATATTAGTTTCTTTAAATACGAAATGTTCTGCATGAGGAAATCTATTCTTTAATTTGCTTAAGACTTTTGCTACATCATTAAATTGTACATAATTAAATTTTACAATGTTGACATCATGAGCCTTTGACACATCCCAAGTTCTATCTATAAACCGTAAAGCACCTTGTCCATATACATTCAGGCATCGACCAACAATTTCTATTAAATAATCTCCGCCTAGAAGATTGTCTCAATTTATACTTCGTTTTAAATGAACTTGCGCGAGAGAAATTGTTTGAAAAAATTTAATTTAAAATCTTAGCCTACCCTGTTCTCTCTCTTTCGATGGCATTTGTTGAGGAGGTGGACTTGGTGAAGCAAGAGCTCTAAATTTTGCTCTAGCTGTTGCAGCTCTATTGCTTTTATATATTACCTTTTTCGTTTGAGCACTTTTAATTCTACCTTTATCCTTATCACATTCGTGAGACTTGCGGACGTCCTTAGGAACCGATGAAGTACTAGGATCATTTAACAATGATTTACAACTGTCTAGACTATTAGTTTTTGAATTTAAAGAGTAATACCCAGATGAACTTGCAACCGATCTTGATTGACAATCGCTCTGTCCATCTTGACCATGAATTACTTTTACGTTTTGAAACTGTCTATTATTTAAGCCTATATTTTCGTTTATTTTTGTATCATAATGCTTTAAACAAGTTTGAGTTGTAGCAAGTGCTATCTTGTCGCATGCATGGTTTTCGTTATCTCCAATGTCAAAATTTTCTGCTGCAATCAAAGATACATCCCTATGCATAGCAGATTTATCATAATCTGTAGACGAGCTGTAATCATTAGGAATAAACAAATGACACCTCAAGTCACTTTTCAAACTTCCGTGACTTTGGGAACTGTCTGTCTCACTGTCCGATACACTCTCGACATGTTGATTAAGTACCATCATTTTGCGATCGTTTTCTTTATTATTCTTGGACAATGTATTCTCGAATTTATTATTTGTTAAACTATTTACTATTGAACCTAGTATAGGTGGAAGTTTAAATTCCAAAGGATATGACTTAGACGTATCTTCCAACTTGAATAAATTCTCATTAGAACTACTTCTCTTTTTTATATGTATTTTACGGGTTTCCATATTTTCATTTATCGATGTTAAACTACCAAAACCTTTTACTTTAGTCTTGTCTAAACTTATCTTTGAGCAATTTACAGCATTAAATTTATTTGAACTATGTGTACGTAATGATATATTAATATCGCGGTCTGTATTATCACTCGCCACTTTGCTGGAATTGCCTGGAAGCGAGTCTCTAGTTCTAGATCTGAGAAGTTCCCAATTTGTCTTAGCATTTGATATCACTTCTTCTCTACGTACGCTCATACAAACTTGCGCACTAAGATCAAGGAACGCCGAATTTGATTGTTCCTTAGAGAATCTCCAAGCCATGGCCGTTCTTCGAATTTGTTCGCTAATTTGCATTGTTGATAAAAGTTGCAAATTCGGCAGATACGAAACGAAAAAAGAAATATAATCGGTATTTAAAGTCACTGGATTGCCATCTATCGTTATTTCTTTAATTTGCAAGGCTTTTGCAAGGCTACTCATGTCTTCGATTCTGAAATGTCAAAAGAACTTTGGCCTATTGCGCATGTAAGCTTATATATTTTATACAGTATGATATCATACTAAATGATTTCCTTGTAAAATGAATCATCAGAAATTATATGTTTAAATATATTTTTTTGGATTTAAGAATGCAAAGAAATCTCTATACATTTATTTTAAATCATTTTGATTCACTTTCATATAACATTCACATATTCACAAATTTATATATGCAAGTATTTAAGACTGATATAAAATCAAGCTTGTAGATATAAATGTACGTATAGATGTGCATATAGCCATATACAAGTACATACATATATACAGTTGAATTAAATAAAGATTTTTGCTACAAATAAAACTCTCATTGTAGAAATACTTACTTATATATATCATTGTTGCTCAAATATAATTTCTGCAATTGTGGTGTTTGTTCGAATCCTAGTAATTTTTTTATTTTATTACGACGTAAATTTAACTCTTTTAACGAGGTTAAGCCTCGAAAATCATTGCAACCTACAATTTTGATATTGTTCCCTGCTAAGTTCAATACTTTTAACGATGACAAATTTTCCAAACCCGTAATTTGCTGAATTTGATTGCCATGCAAATCTAAAACTTCCAATTTAAAAAGTTGTTTCAAACCTTCAATTTTTCTTATTCTATTCTTCCCTATTAAAAGCACTCTTAGATTCTCTAAAAGATCAAGAGCGTTCACTTTTTCTATTTGATTGTCATACAAATCAAGAAATACAAGTTTTGTCAATTGAGAAAAGTTAGAGCTCTCAATTTTTGTTAGCAGATTATGCTGAAGGGACATTAATCGCAATTTCGATTCTCCAATTATATTAGGGAACATTGTCAGACCTCGTCTATCAAGACATATTCTGTCAGGGTTCTTTTCTCGTTCGGCAGGAGTTCTTGATGCCACAATTGTTCTCGTTTCTCCTGTCCATTGTAACATAACCACATCGCATCCTTCAGTTTCTGCATATTCAGTTTCAAAGTGGGTGGTTCCGGTACAACTAATAGCAAGGCAATTACTATCAGTCAATTTGTCAATTGGATAAAATGATCAAGCTTTGCTACTTTGTAAAGTTATGAGACAATTACCTAAAAGAATTATAACAACGCTTTGACAATTTTGGAGGTATTGGTGCACCTGGCAGAATTGGTAAAGCAGCTGCAATCGTCAAAAATTGATTCTCCTCTGAAACGTTGTCGCGAATAGTCGATTTGCTTTTCACATCGAGTAATGCTTTTTTCGTCTGCAAGAAATGCGACTGACAGATTGTTATACATTATCGTAAGAATAGACAGGTTAGAATTAGGATCAACATTTGGATTAAAATATAACGTTGGTAACATATATCCTACCGTAAAGTACGCACATACTGGATAACAAGAAAATTTTCAATTACTTTTTTCAAAAAAAAAAAAAGAAAAAAATTATATCGATTTTTTTGTGTTACCTTTCGAGCAGAACATGTTCAATTATAGCGCAGCTATGTATCAAATCTCGTATATTAAGTTATACTTTAGTTGCACGCGAGTCTTACCCGCGTCCAAGTATCGTTGCCTAATGGCATTACATAATCGAACAGAATGAACAATGAGCCGAATATCTCATGTCAAATATTTAATGATGTTTCACATATTTGTAGACTGATTGAATGTCGAATCATATTCTACTATCGAATATTACACGAATTTAAGCATACTAACCGTGATCTCTAATCATATGTATTCACAATGTGTACATTTTGTGTTTGCTTGTGTATCTGTACGAAGTATATATATGTATGATATATGTATGTACGTATGTATGTATGTATGTATGTATGTATGTATGTATGTATGTATGTATGTATGTATGTATGTATGTATGTATGTATGTATGTATGTATGTATGTATGTATGATATATGTATGTATGTATGTATGTATGTATGTATGTATGTATGTATGTATGTATGTATGTATGTATGTATGTATGTATGTATGTATGTATGTATGTATGTATGTATGTATGTATGTATGTATGTATGTATGTATGTATGTATGTATGTATGTATGTATGTATGTTGATGATGATGATGATGATGATGATGATGATGATGATGATGATGATGATGATGTATGATATACATATTATGTATATATATATATGTATATATATATATATATATATATATATATATATATCGCACATCATACATATTACATACATACATGTATACATAGCAGCACGAATCTGTAAGTGTACCCCATGGAATGTATTGCGCGTATCGCTAATTGCGCGTATCAAAATCTGACCAATCGCAAACTGTAGGAACGATGCTCTTGTTACATCCCGAGATGGAGTAGAACGGTTAATGGAATTTGGGAAAGGACATCTAGTGTATTTATGTTCAATGGCGGCGCTGGATACGATTACAACCTATATTTTTGGATTAGAGCCCGCGACCGAGCGGAAATCGCGGGGAAATATGTTTTATTAATATAATAATCGGGATATGGTATTGTATTGTAAAGTTATGATTGTTGGTGTAATTAGTTATGAAATTACGATCCAAAGTTATTTAATATGACAGAAAGGAATGATTTCTTGGGTTATTGTAAAATATAACATGAATAAATAGTTACATTAAAATAATAATAATAAAGAAAATAATAATAATAATAATATAATGATAGTAATAAAATACAACTTAATCCATATAAAAAATATGAAATATGTAATAATAATGAGATAAGATGTGAATATGATAATTAAATTCTAAGTTATCTTTGAAATTCATATAAATAATGATATTAAAACGAAGTGAAAATCAATAATATATATATAAGCAAATCACATAATATAATATAAGAAAATCAGTAATATAATATAAATAAATCGAATAATATAATATAAGAAAATATAAGAATATAAGAAAATCAAATAATGTAATATAAGAAAATCAGTAATATAATATAAGTAAATCGAATAGTATAATATAAGAAAATCAAATAATATAATATAAGAAAATCAGTAATATAATATAAGTAAATCGAATAATATAATATAAGAAAATCAACTAATGTAATATAAGAAAATCAGTAATATAATACAAGTAGATCGAATAACATAATATAAGAAAATCAAACAATGTAATATAAGAAAATCAGTAATATAATATAAGTAAATCGAATAGTATAATATAAGAAAATCAAATAATATAATAAAAGAAAATCAGTAATATAATATAAATAAATCGAATAGTATAATATAAGAAAATCAAATAATATTCCAAATAGTATTAGAAACGATGATTACCTTAAATTGTTAGAGGCAAGTTATTAAATGTATTAGAATTCTAGTGATTTCGTTTTCCTTTCCTTTACTTTTCCTTTGTAATTATAAGATTCAGCGATTTAAGATAGTGACTGGACTCTCTGACGATTTGGTAACGACTGTCTTCTTCGGAGGTTCATTCACCACTGCTCCGTCCGCGCCCAAGCCGTCTAGGGTAGGGCCAGGCGCAAAGGGGAGGGGCAAACAAAGCTCTCCTCGACTGAGCATTTATTTTGTACTACAATTATTTGTGAGAGAATAGGAAAAGTAAAAGAAAGAGAAAGGAGAAAGATAAAACTAAACCTAATATTTTCGAAGATATCATTAATGCTTAAAGGTAAATCTTATTATTCAAAACGAGAATTCATTTAATTTCATTTTCGTCGTCGGTTAAATTTTGCTGCGCAACGAAAGATTCTCCGAGTTGACCCTTCGTTTGAAAGTTTACGTTAGAAATATTTGAGTGCGATAAGCCTCCCCTTTTGTGTAAACTAAAGAACATCGAACGCTCTCTCGTCTCTTCTACAATTGTAACATCGAGAACCGAAGAGGAGACGATTCGAGAAAAGAAAATTAAGTTATAGAATTATATTTCCAAATTATACATCCAAAAGAAGACAATAATAATGGTAATAAGATAAAATTATGTCTTATCGCGAGACGAAGGAAAATGAATTCTCGCTTTACCATTGATTATCTTAATAATAATAAGAATTATATATATAAAAAAAAGAGGAACACATATATATATATATATATAAAATGGTAAGACTATAGAATGATGAAAGTTATATCCTAATATTCAAATCTTAATATTTAAAATTATATATTTTAATATTTAAAATTTCAATATTTAGAATCTTATATCTTAATATTTAAAGTTACGCATGCGTTAACCTAAGGTTCGACTGCACCTACATCATTTTGGATGAACGTCCGCAAGTTTTAATTTTCTGCGGACGTTACCCCCCTCCTTAAGAAAGTAAATAACGGGAAGAACACGTTATTTACTTCTGAGAGCTTAATGCAGGGAGAGATTTGAGTCACTTATAGTAATAATTTATGGAAACTATAGACGCAAGATTATATGAACACTGATTGTTCGTTGAGGCTCTTTCCTATAAAGTCACTTTCATTAGCTGTTCTGGCAGAAACTTTGCACATACTATAGGTAACACGTTTGCGTCTATTTGATTGCTGCACTCACTTTAATGAATTTCCTTGCAAGTTGCGCATGCGTTGCGCTCGACGGAATCTTCTTATTGGAGATGGCTCCGCGCTGGTTTATTCCCCTAGGAAGTTCCATTTCGATTGCTGCGGTTAGATATAATGGCTGAGTTTCATGGAAGGACATGTGTGCTGTAGGTTGAGGTTTTAAGTTTCGTTTGAGGTTCCTTCTTCAACTGTTTGAGGAGACGATGGCTGCGTTTCCCCAAGTGCAGCAAGAGGTTTGTAATAGAGGAGAAGATTGCTTCTAGTAGGTGCAAACTCCATCTATACACTGAATGCAGTGCATAACCGTGTATCGCAGTGTCTGCAATCAATTTAATGAGCCTTATCAACATCCAGATACCAATAAATCCCGCACTGACAGTCCCAAACTTCAGAAAGCCACCCCACAATTTTTCACCGGCAGAGGTAGCTATTTTATCAAGGGTTTGCTCATCGAGAAAACCCGAGAGGGAGATGCCCGCCAAAGGGACGCGTTGTCCGGCTGCAGTCCGTGTGAAAGTGTTGAGGAGAGCGGGGGGACTCGACAGGGAACATGATGTGGTCGCGTAACCTGGAGAGATCTTCCTGGAAATAAATTTCACTATCAGCAAGATGCTCAGCATCAACATATTTCCAGACGGGTTTAGTCATTGGTTCTAGGTCTGAGGCGATAGTACTGCAGCGGGTTTCGGAGTAAGACTTATCCAGCCTCCTTTTATCTGATACATAACAGGTATGAGAGGGTTGCAGTCGATCGGCGTACCGCAATTAACTAAAATGTGAGTTTTAGGAAATAAATACATAAATCTATTTTGTAAAGATACTGGTAGTTCTAAATAACAGATTTCGGTGGTGCGACGTGTAACTTCGATTGGAACGCATTTAATAATATGAGCACTTCACCCGAAATAGTAGCCATGTAGCCAGGACCTTTCATTAAGTTGTATGCAAAAATATCAGGGGGTGTGAGCTATCGATATAGCGTTTTTCAAAACCTGTTGTTCTAATTTACACTTTTGTTCAAGAATGTTATGGTATAGGTCTTGTATTTGTGTCTTTAAATGTTTCTCGACGTAGACAAATTTAGAGTTAATGTAAGTGAAAATATCTAAATTGTCGACAGAGATTCTGATGAGTTTAGCAAAGAGATTATTTTTATTTGTTTCTACGATTAGCAATTTAGGATGTTCGGTTTGTATCAAGGTATAGCCACACACGTTATATTCAGATTTTTTGGATAAAGCAAAAGTGACATCTTTTGTTTATTAATGAGTACACAATAGCGAATCGGGAACGGTATCGGTTTTATTAATTTGAATGTTGGGAAAGCGATTACTGGAAATCGGAAGATTGTGTAAATATCTGTTTCATCATAGTAGGCATTTATATTTCACATATTTCTGTATAGTGCGCCAATTGTCTATGGTAATTTTAAATAGAAAGTGTTAGCCTTCTGTTAGCTGCGTCACGGCTTCTCGCAATTCTTTTATAATATTTTCGAGCGGTAATAGGCGGGTTTGCACTATTCCGTCTTTCGCTAGTGATAAATAGTCAATAGTGTTCTCGACATCTCTAATTAAATCCGTCATTATTGTTCTCAGTATTAGTAAATTTTCGTCCATATCTTCTCGCTGCGTGTATTTAACTAATTGCAATTCTATTCGTGTTGTTACATTTTTTAGTCTTCATTATAATCTTCAATCTTCATTATAATATATATAATGAAGTATATATAATATACTGATGATTTTTTTCTAATTCATTTATATGGCATATCGAGGCGTTAATAATTTTTATTTGGTTTTTTGCAGCATGCTGTAAGATTTGTTGGTTGTTTCGCAATAATTGCATTTGCTCGTCTATGTGCAGCGCGTCATCGGCATCCATTGTTCCAAATAATGTTTTGCTCATTGTAATCGCATTTAGTAATCCTCTCTTGCTGTCAGAGGTTTTATATATATTTTGTAGGCGTGCTAATAGTGTTGTTAGTTTCGTGTTGTCTCTATGCATTATTTGCAAGATATTTTGGCAAGTATAATAAATTTGACTGGTTCAATAATACTTTTGCATCGCTGTCCGTCTATTCTAAGTAATTTTGTAATTGCTGTGTTCGTATTCCTAGAGCGGTAATATCTAATTTGATAACTAATTTCCATGTAGTTTGTATCTGATGCATCAATCCAATTTCCTCGAAATATATTCCAGGATGATAGAAAAAACTTTTTATTTCGAATGGCGATTTCCCCTGGATTTTTTCAGTGCCTACAAAGTTATCTGTCTGGAATTATAATAAGGTTTCTCTTACTTAAAAAAAATTTTTTTTGCTGCGTAGCGTCGGGATTGACGCGTATATTCTTTTACTTTTCAAGATATGTTTTACTCTTATTTCGTTTTCCATTGTATCTTTTCTTAGATTCTATCTTTTGACTTAGGGATATCCTTTTCAAGATAACACCTATTTACCCGTTTTTCTTATTATATTAATGTTAGTTGTTTCCCATGGATCGTTGCTAACAAGCGCTTTTAACAAAGCTCCTCGCGACGCAAGTTTCCTATATTATAGTTTACCCATGCGCGACGCTGGCGAGTTAAGTGATGGGGAAATCTTAAATAATATTTTGGATATAGATATTTTCAGTGCCGATACGATTTCTTATGTTTCAGACAGTGCTCAGACTAGTATTTTCCAGGATTCTAAAGAAGAGAATATCTGGTGCGAATGTTTCGCTTTGTTTCGTAGGGGTCTTTTTAATGACAATATAATAGATTATTTGACATTACGACATTGCTGCCGTTGAACGCTGTGATACACCGAGTTTTTTACTCGAGTTTTTGACCCTTTCATAGATATTTGTGAAGATTCTAGTACTGAATACAGTACAACTGAGAGTGTTATTGTTAATAGTGAGACGGATAATGCTCATCGGTTCGCCGGTTATCGGAATCTTCTGTTATTTCTTCTGAACTCGTTGATTTTGATTTTTCGGAAGGTGCTATGTTTTTGGACGAAAATTCATTGATTGATTTTCCGGAGGAAGAAGATTTCGAAAATTTATCCTCTCTTTCTTAATTAATTTAATTCGTCGCGGCCTCTTGCATTTAGTGAGCGTATATCTATTTTATCTCAACCGTTTACTATTACTATGCTCGGCAATTGACTTCCAAAGTTTTTATCTCTTTTATTCCTTTATCTTTAATTTCTAATGTTACACCTTTTGCAACAGGTCTTACGGCTGTACTTTGTTAGTCATTGAAACATCGTTGGTACCACGCAATCGTGATTTTGAGCGCGACACCTCACCTGTGCGCGACGAATTTGATAGTGGTGAAGTGCTTGTGAATATTATTCTCCCTGAGGAAGATGATCCGGGGTTAAATAAATTTTTAAATGATTCTTCGACTCGGGCACGTTTCCAAATGATTGCGATGTGGATGATTTTTATTAGACGATTTTGTAGTGATAATACTTTTGAAATTAGTTTGAGCGAAGAATCCATCGTATATTTCCCGAATGACCCGGATTTCGAATCCATGGAATTTTCGTGGTCAATCGAATTATTCGAGCTGATTAGTTGCATGCTTTAGGAAGAGGAGAAATCTGAGGAAAATATAGAAGAAGTGGGCGATCTATTGGAAGATCCCGATGAGGAGGATATCCCGGATAACGGATGATTTGGATGAGTGAAGTTGAGAAAATTGTTCCCCTGGGAATAATTCGGGATTAACCTTTCAACTGTTACTGTTAGTTTAGTTTTTGCTTGTTTTGTAGTGATTGGTGCAAGCTAGTTTCTTTATTTTTAGTGTGTAGTGTGCAAGTTTTATTTTATTTTTAGTGTGTAGTTTTGGATATTCTCTGGGTGCTTCTTTGAGATTCTATATTGGTGAATTTTCTTATTTCTATTTTTATTTATTAGTTTGTTTTCCACGAATGCTTTCATTCGGTGTGCATGCACGGTTACTGTATGGCAGCTCCTTTTTATTTTATAATTTGCTTCAGACAATTTCTCGATAATCGCGTACAGTCCGACCCATTATGTTTTAAATTTTTTTGAACGTCCTCGTCTGATTGTTTCATCGTACAGTAGGGCCCGTTCGCCTATTTGAAATGTTTTTATTCTTGCATTTCGGTTGTAGTACTGTTTTGATTTTATTTTTTCTTGGTTTACACACTCTCTCGCTATTTCGTTGCACGGATCTTTTCTCGTAATTCTTGTAATATAATCGCCATAAGAATAAGTTTAGCCAGGACTGTCGGTAGTTCCGTCCGGTACCCATAAATTAATCGAATGGTGTAAATCCCATCGCAGTGTGTGGCGTTGTATTATACGCAAACATTGCGTAGGGTAGCCATTCGTCCCAATCTGTTTGTTTCTCATTTATGTAGTGTCGAAGATATTCTGCCAAAGTTCTCAGTATGAGCGTTCTCCATTACTTACAATGTTCTGTGTGAGTGTTTTTCATTACTTATGTTACTACAATGCTTACTTTCGGGATGATAAGCTGTTGTCTGAATCTTCAATTTTCAACAGTTTGCATGTATTTTTAAATACTTCATTCATGAAATTCATGTCTTGATTGGTTAAAATCTTTCCAGGTATCCCGTGTTCGATTATTATTTTGGTAACAAAGGCTTTTGTCACCATGTTTGCCTCTTGAGTCTCTATTGGAATTGCTTTACTAAATGTCGCCAAATTATCTTGAAAAGTTAAGATATATTTAAGATATATATAAGATATATTTTTCCGGCATTCGTAATAGTGATCCCACTATATCGAGCGCACATTTTTCAAATAGTTTTTTTGGCGTGTCGGTGATCATTAGCAGTTTAGTTTTTTGGTTTAGTTTGTTTTTCTGACAGAGTTCGTATTTACTAATGTAATCCTGTATGTCGCGCGTTATACTGCGCCAATTATGTAATAGTTTAATTCGGTTCAAAGTTCGTGCGACTCCTTGATGCCCCTCGGCACATCATGATATTCATAAAGTATTTGCCGCTTTTCTTCTGCAGTATATTCTCGTTTTAGCTGTTCCTCTCTTTCTTCGTCATTATTTCTCTCTTCGTCGTGTGCAACGGTGTTTAACTGTGAGTCAAGAGTAATCGAATTTCTATTTAACGCATCCGCGTTTATATTTCCTTTGCTTGCCTTGTGAATAATTTCATAATCATATTCTTCTAATTTGAGTCTCCATCGTATCAATTTAGATCCAAAGTCTGTAACGAGTGAATAGTCAAACTAATGGTCGATGATCGGTGATTATTTTAAATTTCGTTCCGTATAAATATGGTCGGAAGTATTTTATTCCCCGTACTATCGCTAGAAGCTCTTTCTCAGTCGTATTATAATTTCGTTTTGCTTTATTTAATACTTTGCTGGCATAGGCTATTGAACGATCCTGACCTATCTGTCCTTGTGATAATATTGCTCCGATGGCGTAATTGGACACGTCGGTGGTTACTAAAAACTCCTTAGTAAAATCTGAATAATTTAATATTGGTGCCGTAATTAATTTTTCTTTTAGTATCTGGAAAACATATTGTTGCTCAATACTCCAATTAAATTTTTCCTCTTTTTTCGTTAGTTTTGTTAGAAGTTTGGTAATTTTCAAAAAATCTTGAATAAATTTTCGGTAATATCCTAAAGTCCTAAAAATGACTATATATCTTTACTTTTTTGATGTTGGAAATTTTTCTATCGCTTGCAATTTGCGGGGATCAGGTTGTATCTCATTTTCCATAATAATATGTCCTAGATAAGTAACTTCTTTTTTGAGAAACTCGCATTTATTCGGTTACAACTTAAAATTATAGTCTCTCAGTCGTTGCATTACTTCAGTTAGTTGTTTATTGTGTTCGTTTAATGTTGCACTGTATATTACTATATCGTCGAGATAAACTAGACATCTGAATCCTTGAATTCCGGTTAACACTGAGTTTATCAGCCATTGAAATGTCGTAGGCGCGTTTCTAAGTTCTCATTCTATTAAATTCATAATGTCCATACGGTGTAGAAAAAGCTGTTTTACTTTTATGTTCTTCTTTCATAGGAATTTGATGGTATTCGGATGCGAGATTTAATGTTGAAAAATACTTTGCATTTCCCAGCTGATCTAGGATGTCTGTTATATTAGATAGTGGAAAAGAATCTTCGATTATTAGATCGTTTAATTTTCGAAAATCTGCTACGATGCATAGTTTTTGTTTCCCAGATGCATTCACCTTTTTGGGTACAACTAACTGGTGCATTCCATTGACTTGTACTGTGACGTATTATTCCGTCATCTAACATCTTTTCAATCTGTCGATTTATTTCTGCCTTATGTTTGTTCGACAATCTATAGGGTCGCACATTTACAGGCGCGCTATCGCTATGTGTATTTATTTCATATTATGAAATTGTCGTAGTGTAGGTCAGTGGATCGTTTTCCATGTGAAATATATCGTAGTCAGAGCATATTTGCGTTAATGTCTTCTTTTCTTCGTGATTTAGATGTTCTGTCGTAGCAATTTTTGTAAGCTTCCTGCCGTGACTGTGCAGTACCATCGTTCTCGTGCAACGTGAGCATCTCTGCGGCGTCACTCAGCTGCATGGCGTCTAACGTTACGCTCGGCATCGTAATTTCAATAGTTTCGATAGTTGTTATTAATTATACTTATTGGGCAGATAATCATCGGTTTCTATCAGGCAACTATCAATAAATACTCCTAGTTTAGTTTCATCAGGCTTCACTATTCCAATCTGATTTTTACTAGTAACTTGTACAATGGTTTTATTGCGAGGCGTTAGAATATACTTCTTGTGAGGATGCAACTTTAGATTTACGCTTCCTATTCACAATATTTTTTTTGCATGATCCCATTTTGCTCGGTGTTTTTTTAAGAAATCTATACCGAGAATTCCTTTGTAAGCGACCGGGAAGTCATCTTTTATCACATACATGATGTGTCTTATCTCCTCATTTCCGAGGACGATTGTAGCTCGAATCTTACCGAGAGTATCTTGTGTCCTGTTACGCCGGTAGAGCTATTCGTTCCTCTCGTACTGGCGTATTCCCTTTTAAATTTCCTACTTTAACAAGTGTTAAGATAGCACCCGTATCCAACAAGAAATTCATTTTTCCTTTTTTTATTTCTTTTATTGGCAAGGTGATAGATCTAGAGTAGCATTGATTCATGCCTTGCTGGTTATCTGAGCTACTTAACGCCCTCGCGCGGCTCGCGTTGTCTTTATCTTTCTGGTTTTTTCCTCTTCTTCTTTGCTATTACTAAATGACAAATCTTTTTTGCACGTTTCGTTCTCTTTTGCTCTTACTGTAATATTTACTTGTCCTCTCGCTTTTTTCTCTTGTCTCGGCCGTCTCACTTGTTTTTTCTCTAATCCATTAATTTTTGACCAGCATTCTTTTTTATCATGTTCTGCCTTTTTACAATTTACGCAATACTTTTCCATAGCGTTTACGTCAACGAGTTTTTCGGCTCTAGGTAAAGCAAATCAGTTCGTGTATCTACTAGTTTGACAATCTCATCCGACATGTCCGATCTTTTGCATTTTTGGCATTGCAGTAATTTATTTTCGCGGGCGGGTGTGCGTACTGTATTCGTTTTTGCACGCCCGAAATTTCCCATTGGTCCCTTAAACTTTTCTCCCGCGCTCGCGCCAGCGATGGCGTCTTGCAGCGTCGTATAATGTTGTAATCGTACTAATAGCTTTATATCGCCCAGCAATCCGAGCTGAAAATTGCATAGAGCCTGCTGCTGTATGGTTTCCAACATCGCTCGATTACTTTTTATTGTGTTATTTCGATCTTCTGTCATGGACTCGTATAGCTCCATAGCTAGTTTGTCTCTACGCAATCCGAACGCTCTTGCCGATTCTCCGGGTTTTTGTTTTAGCGTATTGAACTCTAGTTGTAAGTGTGAGGTACTTTTCTTGCTAAGAAAGCAAACTTCTAGTTCTCTTTTTAACTGAGCAAAGTCACGTATAGCAAAGTGTCTCGCATTTGAAAATCAGTCATAGTTCTGCTTTTTAGTTTAGTGCATAGTATCGCTTCTAGTAGCATTCCTTCCTCCATCGGATTCGTATTTTTCATAGCGTATGATGCGGCGTTCAAGAATTCCGGCAACTTATGCGAAGTTCCGGAATCATATCGTGAGTTTCTTTTAATCGTAGATATCCCGCTACAGTCTCGAGTCGGTATTTCGTATATCTTCGAGTAAGTATCTTCGTAAGTTATGTAAGTTATGTAAGTTATGTCTAACGGTTCGTCACGAGGTTGTATCCTGTGTCTTCATAGGGCAATTGTGCGAATCGATTTTCGTTATAGTCGAAAACCGTAACTTCTAGTCGGTCCACTCGGCCTTCTAGTACATGTCTAATATTAATTCTTTATCATTGTTCGGTTCTGATTATTCTACTCTTCTGCGCGAAGGGCCTGTCGAGCTCTGAAATGTCATAAAATTAATATCGAAAGCAAAACCATATGAAATTTTCGACCATTCGAAAGGATTAGCATAAGTCGTACACCCAATCCTCACGTTGGTGTCTTGGCTCTGTATATTGTAATTGCATATTGTATCGTAAAAGATAGACGACCGTAAGCAATTATGACAGATATTGAGATGAACAGCTAACCATAGAGGAGACATCGAGAGACTAGGACCATCATCTCTCTGGAGTACCGGTCGTGGGGATTCGAGAGAATATACATGTATATATGTATATTGTGATATATGTATATATGTGTATCATTGTATTGTTGACGTGTTATTTTAAACACGTTATTTGTCATAAATATTATCACATGCCTCTGTAATCGAAAGGATGCTTGCCCGGTAAACAGGAGATCCAGATTCGATTCCTGGCTGAAATAGTATTTTTTCGCAAAATAATTACGAGTTTTCACGACTGATTCGGGCCCCGCCATGACACACATCTTTCCTTCTTATTTGGGTCGTGCAGACCAAGTGTCTTGGTAGTGTTGTGCGGGTCGTTTCGAAGGATCGGTCCAGGAGTCGGCGGAGAAGACACACTCACTACTTCTTCTTTATTTGAATAAATTTTATTAAAGCTTAATACAGTTTGTCTTTACTAATTCGGACCGCGACAGACGTGACGGCACACGGATCTCGACGAGTCCTCTCCTCATATCGGTCTCCCGTTTTTATCCTGTTCCGGGCGGCCGGTCCTTGCCGTATCATCAACATGCTCGTCAGCGTTCGCGGTATATTTCTGGGTCGCGCGGCGGTTTTCCGCGTAAGGGCCGCGCAACCCGGTTAACAGTTGCTTCATGTCGGACGATTACACCATATTTGCGCGATTAGCACAATTCGCTGTCGCTTGGTAAAATAATAATTCATCGGATAAAATATCGCTTGCCGCAATCCGCTTTGTCAGCGGTGGGCGCGATTGCATTCTCGGCGCTCGCGACATCCCTCCCCCTGTGATGGAAGGGAACCATGGGGGTTCGGCTTTCATGTGTCCCTTACTTGGCGCGGCATCCCTCCCCCCCTTCGATGGAAGGTGATCTTACTTGTTAGTTTACATATGTTGTCGCGTGACTGTAATATAATCGTGTGCTTATGACTAATATAACATAGCATCGTCGCGGCGCCTCTGTGCGGTCTCGCTTTTCTTCTGCTTTTTATTTTTGTTTTTGTTTATGCGCCATGTTATTAATCCTATTATAGTTATTATTACTACGCAGGTGCCTATTCCCATAGAGTATACAGTGTATTTATTTTTGAGTAAATTATAATCGCTATCTTCTAGAGTTTCTCTTATTTCTTCTAGACTTATGCTTAACTTGGTTAAATCTACGGGGTTCTTAATTATTTGTCGTAACGTGTCGGTTTTCGCTAGCTTGTTCTTATCGGTGTCCTTATTTTTTATTTCTAATGTTATATTGTATTCGGGGAGGTAGTTTTGAATATATTTTATTCCCTCAATTTTTCGTGTTTTTAATATTACATTTGGTGTGATTAGCTTGCAATTATCTTTTAGCTTTATTTTTCCGGTTTCTTTTAATATAATTTTCTCTTCTATTTGCTTTTCGCACTTAATGCTAATTTCTTGCTTGTGTGCCGTGGAATAGAGCCACGCTTGCTCCTCCGTCAATGCTATCCACAACGGTGTGTTAGATATCATATGATTCTTTTCGCAGTAATTGAGCTGTCCCGGTGTATGTGTATATATTTGCACCTCGCATGGTGCTGTTGTTTCCGCATAATATGTCGCGAAGTTCTGTTCGCATGTGTATGTGTTTGTTTCTCGTATGCAGCGTTCTAACTCTACTTCCTCTAGTAATTTGTAGTGGTGATTCTCTTTATCTATAGCTAGCAAAGGATGGTTTATTTTTATGTAGGCGAATACATTCGCATGATCGTGTACTGGTAGCGGTATTGCTTTAACTAATTTAAATGTAGAGTATGCTACTACCGGAAATCGCAAGATTGTGTATATGTATGGACCATCTGAATATGCGCTAAAAGTGATGTATGTGTGTATGTTCTGCCAGTGCTCAATCTGGATTTTAAAAGGAAAGTGTAATCCCATTTGTAATTGTGTAGCCGCTTCTTTGAGGGCTGTTATTATATGTTTGATGGGTAGTAGTCGTGTCGGTATCATTCCGTTTTTCCCGTATGTCAGGTAGTCTATTACATTTTCCGTGTCCTTCGTTAAATCGTTCATTATCGTTGTCAGGATTAATAAGTGTTCGTCTACGTCTGCCTGTAGTGTTGACTCGGTCAATCGTTGTTCTAGTCGTTTTGTCGCACTCATTATCAGATTTTCATTATAATTTAGAGTATTTTCTAATTCGTCCAAGTGCGCTATTGTGGCGTTGATTACTTTTATTTGGTTTGCTACTGCGTGCTGCAGTACCTTGCCGTTTGTTCGTAACGTTTGCAGTTGTTCGTCTAATTCTCGATGAATAATTTGAGTCGGTTCGCGTGCACCGTCGTAATTTTTCGTTTCTGTTTAATCCTGTAATTGACATCAGAGGTTTTCTCGATTATCTGATATGGACCTATCCATGGTGCTTCCAATTTCTTCGAACGTCCTCTGCGCACTGCTTCGTCATGCAGGAGGACCTTATCTCCTACTTTGAAAATTTTAGTATTCGTATTTTTATCTGTATAGTTTTTTGCCTTTTGTTTTGCTTCGCGAATATGTTCTTTTGCTACTTTCTGTGTGGCTCTGAGTCGTTCTCTTAATTCTTGCGCGTAGTTATCGTATGTGTAATATGGTTTCGGCGGCGCTGCCAGGGCTGTAGGTAGTGTTGCTTGGTGCCCGTACATCAATTCGAAAGGTGTATAGCCCGTTGCTGTATGCGGTATTGTGTTGTACGTGAACATCGCGTATGGGATCCATTCATCCCAGTTGGTTTGATCCTCATTTATATAATGCGTTAAGTATTCAATCAGAGTCCTGTGCGATCTCTCCAGGGCTCCGTTGCTTTCAGGATGATACGCGGTTGTTTGAATTTTCGTTATTTTTAAGAGGGTGCATACATCCTTGAACATTTCGCTGACGAAATTCGTTCCTTGATCTGTCAGTACTGTCTCCGGTATTCCGAATTCGCATATTATTTTTGTGGTGAACTCTTTGGCAATCGTGTTTGCTTCCTGATCTGATATCGGTATTGCCTTACTAAATTTTGTTAAGTCGTCTTGAAATGTTAGTAGGTATTTATTTCCTTTCCTGGTGACCGTGAGTGGTCCTACGATGTCCAGGGCGCATTTTTGAAACGGTCTTTCTGCCGTGTCGGTCAGTACTAGAGGCATTTTGGTTTTCTTGCTTAGTTTGTTTTTCTGGCAGTATTCACATTTGGCGATGTATTCTTCCACATCTCGTATTAGTCCGTGCCAATTGTGCATTAGTCGTATTCGATTTACGGTACGTGTTACGCCTTGATGTCCGCCGAGGGGGGCATTATGATATTCGTACATTATTTGCTCCTTGTCTTCTTTGTTATATTCGCGTTCTTCCTTGTCGCGCTCGATGCTGTTTATCTGTGTGTCAGGCGCGATCGGGTTTCTGCTGAGCGCGTCAGCATTTGTATTGCCTTTACCTGCCTTGTGTATCACCTCATAGTCGTACTCTTCTAATTTGAGCCTCCATCTGATTAATCGTGAACCAGGATCTGTTATACTAAATAGCCAGATCAATGGCTTGTGATCTGTAATTATTTGAAATTTTGTTCCATAGAGGTATGGTCGAAAATGTTTGACGGCCCATACTATGGCTAGCAATTCTTTCTCCGTTGTATTGTAGTTTTGTTCCGCTTTATTTAGAATTCTGCTTGCGTATGCAATTGGTCGATCTTGGCCTACTGGCCCTTGCGACAATACTGCTCCGATGGCATATCCGGATGCGTCTGTCGTTACTATAAATTGTTTAGTGAAGTCCGGATAAGCTAGAACTGGTGTGGTCGTTAATTTTTCTTTTAATGTTTCGAATGCGTTCTGTTGTTCCGCTGTCCAAACGAACTTCTCATTCTTTTTTGTTAGTTTTGTCAGGGGTTTTGCTATCTTTGAAAAATTCTCAATGAATCTTCTATAATATCCGGCTAATCCTATGAAGGATTGCACATCTTTTACCCGTTTTGGTATTGGAAAGTTTGCTACGGCCGTTATTTTCGCAGGATCTGGTATTATACCGTTTTCGGAGATAATGTGTCCTAAGTATGTCACTTCCTTTCTTAAGAATTCACATTTATTCGGTTGTAGTTTCAGATTGTAGTTTCTCAGTTTTTTGAACACTTCAATTAGTCTTTTGTTATGCTCTTTCAAATTTGGTCCATATATTACGATATCATCTAGATAGACTAGGCATTTGAGGCCTTGTAATCCGGTTAATACGGAATTCATAAGTCTCTGGAATGTTGCAGGCGCATTTTTTAGTCCAAAAGGCATTCTATTAAATTCGTAGTGCCCGTAAGGTGTGGAGAATGCTGTTTTTTGTTTGTGTTCCTCATGCATGGGGATTTGATGGTATCCCGATGCTAAATCCAATGTTGTAAAATATTTCGCGTTTCCTAGTTGATCTAGTATGTCAGTGATATTCGGGAGCGGGAAAGAATCGCCGATTGTTAAATCATTTAATTTCCGAAAGTCCACAACTATTCGTAATTTTCGCTCTCCAGATGCGTCTATTTTCTTTGGTACTACTAGTAAGGGTGCGTTCCACTGACTCGTGCTGGGACGGATTATCTCGTCGTCCAGCATTTTCGCTATCTGTTTATTTACTTCTGTCTTGTGCTTCTCTGGTAATCTGTATGGTCGGACATTCACCGGCGCGCTATCTGCTCGCGTATTTATTTCATGTGCTACTGCATTAGTGTACGATAGGCGATCGTTTTCTAGGTGGAAGATATCACAGAAATCTTCGCAAATCTGGTGCAAGGTTTTCTTTTCCTCATTATTTAAATGCTCGGTTCGCATTTGTCTGTGCAATTTTTCTTTACGAGCTTGAATGGGCTCGTCGCTTGTTTCGTTACTTGACACCTCCATGATATACATGTGTGCGGCGTCTTTTGTCCTTATCTCGTCCACCGTGACTAGCGGCGTTGTTATCTCCACGGATTCTCCTGTGATGTTTATCACACTTATTGGACATACGTTTTCCTCCGGTATGACCAAACAATTTCCTATGAAGATTCCGGGTTTGGTTTCGACTGCATTTACTATTCCAATGCTATTCCGATCGATTACTGCCTGAATTATGGTTTCACTGCGAGGCGTTAGCATAGTTTTCTTGTACGGATAGAGTTTGAACGTTGTGTTGCCAATACGGACTTGTTTTTTCCCATGATCGCATTTCGCTTGTTGTTTATTCAAAAAGTCTAGTCCCAGTATCCCTTCATAATTTATTGGGAAGTCATCTCTTACCACGTACATAGTGTGCCGTATCTCTCGGTCTCCTAGCGTTATCGTTGCTCTTATCTTTCCGAGTGTGTGTATCTTGTGGCCCGTAACTCCGGTTAGGGCTAAACGTTCTTCGCGCATTAGTGTGTTTCCCTTTAAATTTCCCACTTTTATCAATGTCAAAGTGGCGCCTGTATCGAGGAGGAAACTTGTTTTTCCCCTTTTTGTCTCTCGCATCGGCAGGGTAATCAAGTCTAACGTGGCGTTTGTGTGAGGCGTATTCACCTGTGTCACTTGATGCTCGCGTACGGTTCGCGTTATCTTTGTTCTCGGTTTCTCTTCTTCTTCGTCATCGCCACTGCTTGTGAACGATAGGTCATCGCTCTCCCTTTGCTGCTTATTCTTTTTCATTATTACAGCGGTATTTATTTGTCGCCCTTTTTCATTATCTTGTCTCGTGCGTCTCGGTTGCCCCTTTCTCGGGCGGCCGTTCAGTGACCAACATTCGTCGCGCTTATGACCTGCCTTTTTGCAGTACGAGCAGTATTTCTCAATATTATTTACGTTCGTCGGTCGTTCGGCTCGCGGTAGCGGATATTTATTTATGTATCGGCTTGAACGACAGTCGCGCGCCAAATGTCCTAGCCTACCGCATTTGTGGCACTCCAGTTTTTGATTGCGGTTTCTATACGGTTCTTGGTTGCTTCTAGCTTTCTCGTTATTATACATTTTTATAGGTTGGCTACCTTTTAATTTTTCTTCGGCTGTCGCGCCTAGCATCGCGGCTGTTAAATTCGTATAGTTCCTGGATCGTACTATTGTTTGTATCTCGTCGCGTAATCCTAGTTGGAAATTTTCTAGGGCTAATTCTTGTATCGTATCTAGGATTGCCTTTCGTTGTTCCGCGGTGTGCTCGCGTCCTTCTACCATAGATTGATAGAGTTCCATGGCTAGTTTGTCAACGCGGAGTCCGTATTCTCGCGCGCTTTCCCCGGGTTTTTGACGGGTTATATTAAACTCTCGCTGAATGTGCGTAGTGCTACGCTTTGCCAAATAGCACATCTCGATCTCGCGCTTCAGTTGCATGAACGTGCGTATATCCCTCGTTTGGAAATCGTGCATGGCTTTCCCTGTTAGTTTCGTGCACAGGATCGCTTTTAATAATGATTTTTCGTCGGCAGGATTTATTTCGCTCATCGCGTACGTGCTTGCATTTAAAAATTTTTGAACTTCCGCGATGATCCGTCCATTTCCGGAATCATATCGCGGGCTTCTTTCAATTTCATAAACGTATGTGCGGGATCTCGCGAATTTCGGACATCGTCTCGTGTACGCCCGTATGTCATTTCTATCGGTTCGTCATTTTCTGCACTCCGATCGTAATTAACGACTTTTAGTTGGCTTATGCGGCCCTGTAGTGCTCGCATGCCTTCTATCAATTCGACCAACATTGCATCTCGCGCGTCGTGCGAAGATTCCGCCGGGTCAGGTTTCCAGTGCGCCTGGCTTAAAGTGGCTCTCATCCTTTTTACTTCGTCGTCCAATTCTTTGTTTACTACTTGTTCTTCCGCGATCGATTTTAACGGTGTGCCCGAGGGTTGATTTGCCATTTCCGCTGGATTTATGTTTCGTGAAGCGGTGTAAAATTCGGTTGGATCGAACACGCTACTATCGTAAGATGTCAATGAGAATTCTCCGCGGCTAGGATTACTTGCGTTTGTGCCGTCGCTATGGTCAGATCTTGCGTCTGTTGGTTGCAATAGAGCGTCGTCGCGTCTCTCACTACTCGGTAGTAGGCTATTATCTACGTCACTAAGCGAAAACACGCGTTCGATTACAATGTTCGGATGTAATTCCGGTTGACTCGTCAGACTATCGTCAGAATAATAATTACTTAAATCGCGGCGTACGTTATCGCGCGGATTTTCCGTCTGCTCAAGGCTCGGAGGGTTCGGACTGAGCGCTCGGCTGGCTGACGCACTATGTAGCCACGACGTGTTTCTTTGGGTAGGAGTTTGGTTAACTCCCTCGTTCGACATCTACCTACACGCTTTTCTCGCTATCTAATGCGCTTGGCTTATTTTTCTATGACTTACATTACGCTCGCAATTCGCATGTTTGTGACGCGGTGCTGGCTGTTGCGGTAGGTCGTGGCTTCTCCGGTGTCACTGATATGCTCTGCGTTGTGGCTCTACCGTGACTCTCTCTTACTGCGGGGATGTCGACTTCTTTTCCGGCCTTTTCCTTGAATTCCGATCGTTTGTTCCTTCCAGATGACTGGGTATAGCTGCGAAACGATCCCACCGCTGCCACCAGATATGTTGTGCGGGTCGTTTCGAAGGATCGGTCCAGGAGTCGGCGGAGAAGACACACTCACTACTTCTTCTTTATTTGAATAAATTTTATTAAAGCTTAATACAGTTTGTCTTTACTAATTCGGACCGCGACAGACGTGACGGCACACGGATCTCGACGAGTCCTCTCCTCATATCGGTCTCCCATTTTTATCCTGTTCCGGGCGGCCGGTCCTTGCCGTATCATCAACATGCTCGTCAGCGTTCGCGGTATATTTCTGGGTCGCGCGGCGGTTTTCCGCGTAAGGGCCGCGCAACCCGGTTAACAGTTGCTTCATGTCGGACGATTACACCATATTTGCGCGATTAGCACAATTCGCTGTCGCTTGGTAAAATAATAATTCATCGGATAAAATATCGCTTGCCGCAATCCGCTTTGTCAGCGGTGGGCGCGATTGCATTCTCGGCGCTCGCGACAGTAGTAAGCGAAGGATCCCGAATCAATTCAAATCCAGTCAGTCTCCGTTTATTTTTCCGAATCTAATAAATATCTTTCGATATATGTATGTGTATATATAAATATCTGATGTAAGTATAAATATAGATAAGACGGAGACGATGTAAAAGTAAATAAAATAAACAATAACAGATGTATATATAAATCGATTGCTTTAAAAAAAAAGTGTAAATAGAATCAACAATAAATAAATAAATAAAGAAATAATTATAACAACGAAAAAATAAATAATATATAAATAAATACAAATAAATAATACATATATGTAAAAATAAATAAATAACGGATGTATAAATCAACGATTGTTTTAAAAAAAATTAATTATTATAAACATACGTTTAATTGTTTGCCTTCCTCCATATCAAATTCATCGCCTTTCCTATTGTCTTCGTTTCCTTCCCTATCACCTTCGTCTTCTTCTATAACTATAATTTCACCTCCTT